>NC_080474.1:2515000-2825000 GCF_030265055.1 Doryrhamphus excisus
GTTTTTTTTTTGTTTTTAATGATTACATATATTTTGTAATAAAACATATTGAAATAGTTGTGTTTATTCATATGTTTTTTTCAATGCTGTCCTGAATAATTGCATTCAAATATACTTTATTTCACATTTTTTAATTTGCAAATATTTCAATTAACCATGTTCCAGTTTTATTAATATTATGATATAAATATAATAGTTTTTTTTCATAAATATAGTGAATATATGCAATATTTGTATTTACTTTATAAAGAGATTGTATTTTAATATACTAATGAAACATGTTTAATTATTATGATCATCATCATTATTTTATGTAAAGCGTGTTGAAATAATTATAATTTTATATATATTTTCTGTATATATATATATATATATATATATATATATATATATATATATATAAAATTTGTAAATAATTATATTAACGAAATCAAATACATTATTATTATTACAACATTATTATTAATTATATTATTTTTATTATTATTACTGTATGCGTAGTAAAAGTGTTAACATAATAGTATTAGACCAATTCAGGGTGTACCCTGTACTCGCCCCAAGACAGCTGGGATAGGCTCCAGCGCCCCCGTGACCCTTGTGAGGATAAGCGGTAAAAAAAAATGAATGAATGAATAATAGTATTAAAACTTCAAATGTATTTGATCATATTTATTTCAAATGATCACGTTTCATTATTATGTCAATATAATGACATGTATTTACCGTCAGCCTACATCGGCATGGCCACTCGAGGAAGACAAAATGAATAATGCTCCCACTTCCACCACACGGCGCTTTTTGATGAGCTATGCAAACTTTGTGCTGATGTGCGTCCTATCTGAACAGGAAGTATAGTATCTTTTCGCTGGAAAAACATTCCTCTGATTGAGAACACGAGATATACAACAAGGCACCGCGGCATGTCACGTAAATGAAGTGTAACAAATACATGCACTCACGCACACACACGAGGGGGGGGGGGGGGGTAAACACAACCTAAAGGAACAGGGCGGGTGGGGGGCTGGACCTTGAGGTGGTGTTTTTCTCCACGCCAGAATGCTTATTCAGCTTGGTCCCTCTGCTGTGTCTGGAGGTGTGTGATCATGTTCCTTAGGGAATGTTTATTTCATCCAGTCGCTCAACCTCTCGCCTTAAGCTTGCCGTTTTTTTCGCTCAAGGTCGCTGCGGATATAATGTGTTCTTTAGACGAACGAGCAAGAGAAACCCCAGTGGCGCGCTAACGTTGCATCCTCCACGATTCACGACTAGCTACTTTTTCTTGTGGGTTTAACAGCACATCACCTTGACTGCTTCACTTCTCTGGTGGGACAAAGCAGGATGACAGAAGTCTCTTAAAGGGGACCTATTCTCATTTTACACTCTTTGGGTTGACTTGTGGTCTCCCATGGAGCAGCGACACACGAGAACCCGCGCAGAAAGCTTTCTAGATCTTCCAGAATCTGTACCTAAATGTCAGCTGGATTTCCTTGGATTTCCAAAACATTCATTTTCTACCGCTTTTCCTCACGAGGGTTGCGGGGGTGCTGGAGCCTATCCCAGCTGTCTTTGGGCGAGAGGCGGGGTACACCCTGGACTGGTGGCTAGCCAATCACAGGGCACATATAGACAAACAACCATTCACACTCACATTCATACCTATGGACAATTTGGAGTGGCTAATTAACCTAGCATGTTTTTGGAATGTGGGAGGAAACCGGAGTACCCGGAGAAAACCCACGCATGCACGGGGAGAACATGCAAACTCCACACAGAGATGGCCGAGATTGGAATTGAACCCTGATCTCCTAGCTGTGAGGTCTGCGCGCTAACCACTCAACCGCCGTGCAGCCCCGATTTCCAAAACAGTATGTTTTAAATTTATTCCACTCCGCTGTGATTCATCACATTTTTTTTTTTTTGCGTGAGTAGCCATGCCCCCCCCGCCCATGTAGTCAAAATGGTACAATCTTGGTCATGTTGCATTTTCATACGATTCAACAGGCGAGATTGATCTTCTAATCAAACTCCTCCAAATCATTCATTCATTTACCGCTTATCCTCACGAGGGTCGCGGGGGTGCTGGAGCCTATCCCAGCCATCCAATCACAGGGCACATATAGACAAACAACCATTCACACTCACATTCATACCTATGGACAATTTGGAGTCGCCAATTAACCTAGCATGTTTTTGGAATGTGGGAGGAAACCGGAGTACCCGGAGAAAACCCACGCATGCACGGAGAGAACATGCAAACTCCACACAGAGATGGCCGAGGGTGGAATTGAACTCGGGTCTCCTAGCTGTGTGAGCCCTGCGCGTGAACCACTTATCCACCGTGCAGCCACTCCTCCGAATCAAATCATCAGAAAAGTCAGACTGGCCTAATCCTTTTTAACCACGTCAAACTTGCTACACACTAAAGGCTTCGCTACACATCTTAAAATAAAGCTGATGTTGCAGTTAAAATGTGAGTGGCTCACATGGCTACGCTAGTGTTGCTAACGTTTGTGTCGTCCTGAATGTAACAATGTGTGTGTAAAGTACACAACAGCGCTTCTTGAAGGCACACACGCCGTCTGAAGAAAAAGCTCATTAGCATTAAAGCTACAGGTTCCCAGTAGGCCTTGCTAACAACACAATTCCAATACACAATTAAAGGACCAGTGCGACTTATTTTAAATTGTTGAAAAAACTCTAATGTGGGGCGGCACGGTGGTCTAGGGGTTAGCGCACAGACCTCACAGCTAAGAGACCAGGGTTCAATTCCACCCTCGGCCATCTCTGTGTGGAGTTTGCATGTTCCCCCCGTGCATGCGTGGGTTTTCTCCGGGTACTCCGGTTTCCTCCCACATTCCAAAAACATGCTAGGTTAATTGGCCACTCCAAATTGTCCATAGGTATGAATGTGAGTGTGAATGGTTGTTTGTCTATATGTGCCCTGTGATTGGCTGGCGACCAGTCCAGGGTGTACCCCGCCTTACGCCCAAAGACAGCTGGGATAGGCTCCAGCACCCCCCGCGACCCTCGTGAGGAAAAAGCGGTAGAAAATTAACGAATGAATGAATGAAAACTCTAATGTGCAATTGTTAATAACGTTTGCTTAAGTACAACAGAAAGGGTTTTTGTGTTAGGTGAAATATCAATCAAGGCGATGTAGTCTCGGTTTGACCTCCTTAGAGCGAGCATTGGAAAGACGGCAGTGACAAGCACCCCACTCTGGATGACACCTTTTTGAATTTATTATTATTATTATTATTATTATTATTGGCGACAACCATACACAACCATTTTTTTTATCCAGTCTGGTTATATTTAAAATTCTTCCACTATTGTGGCCTACACTTGTGTTTACTACTAATTATAAATGCAGAGCCTGAAGCCCGGGAACGCAAATAAATCAATTCAAATGAAGTCTGCAGGGAACGATGTGTATTTATCTCTAAACATCGTCTGCAGACTTTCCCTCCCGTGAGCAAGAAAATAACAGAAATGATGAGAAGCAGCTGCACGACGCCGACACAATGGAAACAAAGCCACGGTACAGCGTGGAGCCGGAACGTGACAGCAGGTGACAGGGGATGATAGATGCTGTGTGGCGGCCGTGGCAGCGAAAGGGCTTGATAACCGGTAGCCAGTGGCAATGAAAGGATGATAAATGTCTTCCATTTAGAGTGGGAGGAAGACTTCCTTCCTTTTCAATGCTTCAACCTCTTCTGGTGCTCAGGAGCTCCATCACGTGTATTTATAGACACTTGACACATTTTGGTAAAATAGGCTAATTATTCATACTTAAATACACTGCTTTCAGGCTCCTGTAGTCCCCGGGTACGGGGACCACTAGTGTGGTCTGAGTGACAGGAAGAAAAGCTCGGGGATACAGTCATCACTCGCTTGTTGCGGTTAATCGGTTCCGCACTTGACCGTGATAAGTGAATTCACCATAACCTGCGTAGGTAGACATTCTAAATACCTTTTTTTTAAATAGAGCCCTCTACACATGAAATAACACCCCTATAGTCACCTTTACATTCGTATTGGCCAATATAGTAGACATGGTAAGAGAAAATAAGACATTGGGAGGGTTCCTTCTTGTGTTTTTATTTTACTTCCTGTTGTGTAACTAACTTCCTGTAACGACTCATCATTGACACCTGGTTGCAATGTCTTTGAAAGCGTCTTCTGAATGCCTTATATTTTACTTCATTTATTCATGTAATTTTTTTTACTAATAATAGGCCACATTCAACCACAAAAAAATGATTTATGCGTTATCGTAAATTCCAGACTTGAGCACACCTGAAAAAAGTTGCGCCCGTTAAATTTTAAAAGAAAAAAAAATGGTACCCATATAGGCCACCCTATAAGCCAAAAGTGTCCACTGTGTAACATGGGATATTTACACAGAAAGCCGTACTATAAACCTTGCAATCCTACCTATACTCGATGTTCCCATGTGTCACTCTGATAACTGAGACTTCATTATTGCGGTCCAGGTAGTCAAGCCAAAGCTGTAGTAATTCCACCCTTCAGCAAACTTACTTAATATTTGTCAGATCAAAACACGATCGCAGCATAAGACTACAAAACGTGACAAGTAGCAGTAATTTGTGAATCTGCACTCTAAGTATTACGGGAAATGTAGTTCTTTTAGCGTAAACAAACCTAATCTACTACAATCTTAAGGTATTTTACATGTCTTTATATAACTAAACGCAGTAATAGCTCATAAAAATGCATTCTTATGTATTCTTAATTTGTAACTAATAAATTACAAAATGTCGCTCTTTTATTATGTCTTCGTAGGGTGACTTTTAAAAATGTATATATAATAGAATAATATAATAATGTATAATGTAATATATAATATTTATATAAATTGACCTACATAAAACAATTGTAAATGCATATAAAAGAGAAACTAAAAGGTGAAAAAATGAACATTTAAGGTTACTTTTGCCTTCATTGAAGACCTGATTCTTGACGTGAGCGTTCCCAAAGACACAATGTGACAACGAGACACCACACGGACACCATTTTCCTGTTTTGCCATGAGCTGTTTCTTGATTTCCATCGTGTTTTCCACCTTAAGAACCCAAAATGAAGCCAAAGAAAGTTTCAAATGGCAGCCTTTTAATAAAGAATTGAATTGAACTGAAAGAAATAACTCATGGCAAAACAGGAAGGTGGTGTCTTCATTTATCCCTTTCAGTCACCATTTATATGCATTCAGAATTGTTTTCTACATGTAGAGTCAGACCTTCTGGATTGCATTAATGACGCTAAGCACGGTTCCATGCTGTGTTTTATGACACATAAGCAATTTGACCGTATGTGCTCCACTGACAAAAAAATCTAATTTTTTGTGTTCTACAGCGTTTATTTTTATCCATATTTTAGTGCCTCAGAGTGCAAATGTTTTAATGTCTTGATGCTGGAAATCCTTTTTTTTTTTTTTCCCAAAGCGCCATCCATTTTTAAAGGCAGCCCTCTTATCCAGCAACTTTAAACACACCTAATTTACCGTAGTCCAACCTGCACACACAGCGCCGGTAAGACTGCTGCAGCCTTTTCTCGACATCACATCCTGTTCTATTATTTATGCCCTCAGACCCTGTGTGCGGCTCTGTGTTGTCATTTTTATTTTTTTTTCTTCCTTCACTCCAATGTGCAGTCAGTTGTCTTTCATCATGCGCACCGTGCAAAATGGCAACATCTCAGCTCGCCCGCCCGCCTGGATGCAGTTGCCATATTCATTCCCTCTGCCGCTCCTGGGATGAATCAGGTGGAAGGTAATTCCCCCGAGCTCGCTCGCATTCATTTCCACACTTCCTCCCCGTTCCCTCGTTTGTTGACGTAATACACCGCTTCCGCATCGTCCTCGCTTGGATGGATTCTTGTGGATTCATCATAAAGTCTGGAAGTGCAATCAGCGGGGAGGCACGGACAGACGGATTCTCTTGAAGACGTCGCCATATGGGGGCTGCCTGAGGGCCAGCTATTTGTTTTACGCGCTGATGCTGGGATGTTGGAAGGGGATTTAGGGCCCGAATGCAGTCATGATAAGCTTTACAGGATATACCAATATAGACAGCGGTGGAACAATAACAATGTATACTGCACAACACAGAAAATGGCGCTAAGGAGAAAAAAAGGCCTCACAGCTAGGAGACCCAAGTTCAATGCCACCCTCGGCCATCTTTGTTTGGAGTTTGCATGTTACCCCCTTGTATGCATGGGTTTTCTCCGGGTACTCCGGTTTCCTCCCACATTCCAAAAACATGCTAGGTTAATTGGCGACTCCAAATTGTCCATAGGTATGAATGTGAGTGTGAATGGTTGTTTGTCTATATGTGCCCTGTGATTGGCTGGCCACCAGTCCAGGGTGTACCCCGTCTCTCGCCCAAAGACAGCTGGGATAGGCTCCAGCATGCCCGCAACCGTCGTGAGGATAAGCGGTAGAAAATTAATGAATGAATAATAATAAGCAGCAAGTGACAAATTCTATTATCTAGTCTGCAGTCTGGAAAAAAAGACATAGCCTCGGCTTTATTTTGCATTATCGCCACCTAGAGGACTGTATGAAAATTTTTGTCCATTCATTTTCTACAGCTTATCCTCACAAGGGTCCAGGGTGTACCCCGCCTCTCGCCCAAAGACAGCTGGGATAGGCTCCAGCACCCCCCGCAACCCTCATGAGGAAAAGCGGTAGAAAATGAATCACAGGGCACATATAGACAAACAACCATTCACACTCACATTCATACCTATGGACAATTTGGAGTCGCCAATTAACCTAGCATGTTTTTGGAATGGGGGAGGAAACCGAAGTAAACCCACGCATGCACGGGGAGAACATACAAACACACAGAAATGGCCGAGGGTGGGATTGAACTCAGGTCTCCTCGCTGTGAGGTCTGCACGCTAACCACTCGCTCACCGTGCAGCCGTAGTCCAACTCCACTTTATTTGAAAAATAACGTCAATAAAAGTGCTTCCAAAACAGGTGCAAACCTTCTGTTCGGTGGTGTTCTCCAGCCAAGGTCGCGTCTGAGGAGGGAGGATAACAACAAAAGAAGGCCAAACAATCGTGGAAGATACAAGCTATAATCACGCAGACCTTGGCGCAGACAAGAGACAGAGAGTGTGGCAAAAGAAGAAAATCAGACAAGGTGGAGAGGGACAAAAAAAGACGCGGAGGGAGGAAGAGATGACAGGGTTGGAAAATGTTGGCGTTTTAGAACAATGGGGAAGAACACGAGCGTGAAAAGACCAAAGGAATAGGATTTGGTTTGTGTACACCGCAAGGAAATGAGGCCAAATGGAGAAAAGCCTCTCTCTGGGTTTCTTCATGACGGACTCTCGCTGGAGGGCTTTAATAAGATGGAGGTTGGAAACCCACCCTCAACCCCGCCCACCACCTCCATCCTGTCTTCATGTGGATCGCTGGTCCGGGAAGATGAAGAGACGACTTGTCTAAAGAAAAGTGGATTCAGAGAGACATCATACTTTGCGGAGACATCTGGATTGGTCCACGGAACAGAAATACTATCTTTTCACCTTGTTAGACACTGTGTGTGTGTGTGTGTGTGTGTGTGTGTGTACATTTTGTGAAGCCTCACCTTCCGAGCTGAGCGCCGTAACGAGCAGAGCCAATTGTTGTGTACAATCAGCACATCAGTAGTAGTTAATGGTAGTACAGTCACTTCATTACCACTACCGCAACCACAACATTGGTTCTATTGCTGCTGTGTTGTTCATGATGAATGACTTTCTCATGCACTCCAAGTCATTATTAAAGTTGTCACATTTCAGAAATGACTGTGTGCAACTATCGGGACCCAAAAGTAGGTCGTGGATCCATTCTAGGTGGGTGTCAGTTCAAATTCATTCATTCATTCATTTTCTACCGCTTTTCCTCACGAGGGTCGCAGGGGGTGCTGGAGCCAATCCCAGCTGCACATATAGACAATTTAAAATGTAAAAGTGACAATTTCATGTCAACAGGGTTTGTATTTAGAAAGTCATAAACAGGTTATCTACAAAAATATTTATCTACAGTTTATTAATATTAAATCCCACTTAGTAAATATTCACTTACAGGAACTAATTAGCTGCAATAAACGAGGGATTACTGTACAGTTTTACATGCAAAAAACATTTGTTCATTAATTTTCTATCGCTTATCCTCGCGAGGGTCGCGGGGGTGCTGGAGCCTATCACAGCCAATGGCCAGCCAATCACAGGGCACATATAGACAAACAACCATTCACACTCACATTCATACCTATGGACAATTTGGAGTGGCTAATTAACCTAGCATGTTTTTGGAATGTGGGACAAAACCGGATTTCCCGGAGAAACATACCCGGGGAGAACACGCAAACTCCACACAGAAATAGCTGAGGGTGGAATTGAACTCGGGTTTCCTAGCTGTGAGGACTGCACGCTAACCACTCGTCCGACGTGCAGCACGTTAATATTTTACATGCCAAAATGTTTGAGATATTTGATTTAAATGTAAAATTGAGTTAAATTTTAGTCATGTATGTTGTATGATATACATTCATTACACGGTTGTCAGTGAAAAATGTGATTTTTTCGGCCTTATTTAGTGCAATTCTTCTTCTTTTGGCCCCGACGGCGAGGTACGGTGTACCTGTTTTTGAATACTTCTCAGTAAACATACAATGAAAATGAAAGACACATATTTTATTATTAGATATTACATGAATTTGCTGTGTTTTACATCGGTTTTAGCATCTTTAAAATACTTGTGAAAGTTATTTGAGAATTGTATTGACTGATTGAACAAGCATAAGAACTAAATAAGGGCCTTTCTGTTTGGGCTTGGGGGAGGTGTGAGCTCCACTGTCCTACTTGTGACTGTGTGTCCAGAAGATGTTGAGCCTGCCGTGTTAGCGTGATGAATAAATTGTTTCCCGAGGCTTTTTATAGCGTCGATAAATATTCATCTCGCCGCCGCGGTGCAGTGCAAAGCTATTGATGAGCGGAGCGAGGACGAGTACGCCGGAATCATGCGAGCAATCAGGCCTCATCGTGATTCCAATGGCCGCAGCCACCAAAAGTCTCCTGACTGATTTCACAGCTCAACGACAAGGAAGACGTCATGCTGGTGCCGCTGCCGCTGTTCTCATACTGATGAGATTGTGAAGTCTAGTCCAATACAGACGGAAGCATCCAGCAAGTAGCCAGACAGTAGTGCCAGTATGCCAGGTAGTCCGGCTGAAGCCTCCACAGTGTGTCACGGGGGCTGAAAGTGGAGGGTGTTTTTTTTTTATACAATGAAACATGACAGGAATCCAAGCTCTTGCTTTTTGTCTTGTGAAATATCTCCTCCTTTCCCGTCGACATCCTTCTGTTTCTGACTCCCTCGCCTGCTCGCTTTTTCTCTCCATCCCTCCTCCTCTCCGGGGAAAAGGAGTTAAAGGCATAATACTCGAAGTACTTGAGCGTGGAGCGTTCCTCTTGAATGCTAAGCAGTGTTACCCAGCAGCACACTGCAGCAGACGACTTTTCACTACTTGGGGGAAACCCACTGAATGCTGTTGTGACAGCACAGGGTATGTTGCTCTGTGCAGAATAACGCTTATGAACAAGCGTGTTGCACAACACAGCAGCAACAGAACCTGTGTTGTCATAGCAGCACGGCACGTGCATGGCTTTCACACCAACAGTAGCCATTTTAAAGCGCCGACAGTTGCTATACTAGTAATGTGTAACATAACACTGTTTGTAATGGTAATGGTAATGGTTTAATTTCATTTGAACATACATCAGATTACAATTGAGTGCATCCCATAAGCAGTTCCCAGTTCCACATGTCCAAAAGGAGTAGGAAGAAGCCAAGCTTATTAAATCCTACCCCTCCATCTGGTACTTTTACAATCAGTAACTGTTACATTTGTTCACTTCCTGCTTTCCTAATATAGGTTAAGTTTTAAAAATATGTTTTTTTTGTCACGTACCAAAGTACGAGGTGATATGACCATATAATGACATAATGGGTACCATATTAAGTGTCAATATAGTGATATATATAGCATATCATGACTGGTTCAAGACTCTTCATCCTTGTATTTAGCAAACATCAACTGCTTGTATTGTTGTCATTCAATCAATTCCATAGTTTGATTCCACATACTGAAATGCTATGGCTTTTTAACGTAGTCCTAGCATAGAAGTGTTTCAAATGTACTTCTTCCCTGAGATCAAGTATTGGATGACATTTTTAGCTAATTGGTTATTTTTAGCCTTGTGCAATATTTTAGCTGTTTGAAGATTAACTATATCAACAAGCACTATATATTTAGGTAAACTTTTAACGGATTAATGTGAATATTATAACTCAATAAATACCAAATGTCATCTTTTAATCGCTTGTAGTATAAACAAATATGGATTGACACAACAGGGTGCAACTTAAAACGTATAGTAAATGACAAAACACACAAATACAGCGAAAGATTCATTCAAAAGGATACACAATTATTAGATTGACTGCCTTGTATACGCATGCGCAGTAGCGATGAGGTGTCAGAACTCACGTGCATGAAGGCACACGTGCCGTTCCACTTGTACTGCCGCTGTGTTGTCATCGTTGTCGTTTGGCATATCAATCACGTCGAGGGTCACCAAATGTGGAGATGTGATTCACAACGAGACAGAAGGCGAGGATTAAGTGGAGACTCTCCGCCGAAAAACAAGCAACGACGAGGACGAGGATAAGTGGTGAGTCTCCGCCGAACAACAAGCAACACGACACTTGTTGCTAACAGCAATCACGTGACCCGGAAACGGAAGTGGCGACTCCCCGCCGAACAACAAGCAACAACTATTTGTTGCTAACAGCAGTCACGTGACCCGGAAACAGAAGTGAAACCTAATAAAAACAATGCTACTTCAAATTGCAACCTGAATTCACCACGCTACGAGATAATGACGTCAGATAAGATTTATTTTTATTATTATTTATGCTGGGAGCTAGTATTTTTGAGCCAGTATTTGCATTCATTTGCATTTTGCCGTGAAACCATCATATTTTTGCCTAAGAATCTCATACTGGCCCAATAATAACAACATAATAATATTGATAATCATAATAATAACACAGGTAACTCAACTCTGAACCTCCAACGTCACATCCGGTCCACCACACATTCTTCTCCCCTTCAAGGTAAACTGTCTCAAATGGTTACATATACTCTATATACATATTTACATATACTCTAATGTATGTACTATAATATTCTATGTGACTATATGGGTGTTATTTCATGTCTAGATGGCTCTTTATAAAGAAGGAATCCTATTTCTGGAACCAATTAACGCCAATAAAGGAGGGGTTACTGTATATGTACGCTATGTTATAATGAAAGGTCATTTTAAAAGGAGTTCCCAGGCTACTAGGGACAAATATGACTGTTAGATCATCATTAAAAAGTCACTTTTGTATGATGGAGGACCTTTTAAAGAACAGATCATGTGTATATAATAAGTGATAATAATACTCATTCGATTCATTGACACTTGTAGAAGCTTTAGCCGTTTAAAGCTAAAATGAACGCTCCTCTTGGGTGACAAACTGTGACAAACACGCTTGGCTGTCGTGACTCAGATTCGCTGTAATGCTTCCAAAATCCCAAGCATCGCACACACAAATACAACATTTCATGTGGATGCCACGCTGCCTACACTGTTTCTATTTGAGCTGCAGGAGGAAGCGCAGCGATTGCAGTGTGTTCACGTGTGCAATTAGCGGGGAAACAACAGTAAAGCTCGGGTTTTTAATTGCACATAACAGACGTGTCAGTGGAACACATTCACACAGCACGGCCTCTTGGCATTGTGACAGAATCTGGGCATAAACATTTCATGAAACTGTAGGGGACGGCGTTTGCCAGCTTTTAAATGTTTAAATATTGCTATTTTTTTCCCGTTAAGGGCAGGAAGTGAACGTTTCCTGTGGTGATCCCTGCCGTGTCGCTGGTCTACTTCCTGTTGCCCTGACCGCGACTATCTCCCAGAGGCATCGACGGCGTTGATGTCAGTGTGATGTAAGAGCCAAAAGCTGATAAACGGCCTAACACAAACTGTGGTGTAACATTTAGGAACAGGAAGCCTGAGGAAAATTGAAGGAAAAATAAACATATTACATAAAAACATAAGTTAAATAAAAAAAATTACATTAAAAAATAACATAAATTTATGATAAAAAAAGTTTTACATTCACGTTAAAAATGTAAATTTACGAGAAAAACATTGTAAATTTACATTTGTGACAATAGTTGTACATTTACAAGAAAAACATAAATTTGTGACTGTTCTAGTAAGTTCGCGACTTTTGCCGAAAATTACAATTTATGAGAATAAAGTTGTAATTTTCCAAGAAAAAAATCGTAAATTGTACATTTAAAATATAGTCGTACATTTACGTCAAAGTGATAGGTTTACAAAAAAGTCGTAAATTGACTATAAACAAGTTGAGGAAAAAGTTGTAAATTAACGAGAATAAAGTCGTACATTTATTATTGTAGTCGTAAATTTACAAGAAAACATTTAATAACACAAGAAACAAAGTTACGTTGTTACTGTATATTAATATACTATATTCTTGTAAATTTACAAAATTTTCCAGCAAAATCACAAGCAATTGTAATGTATCAAAATAAATTGTAAGTTTACAAGAAAAAATTATGACTTTACACAAATAGTCATAAATTTACATTAAAAATTATGTTTACAAAAAATAAAATTGTAAATTTATGGGGGGAAATCTGAAATTTACAAAATAGTTGTAAATGTACAAAAATAAAGTTGTAAATCTACAACAAAAAAGTTGCAATATTACAAGAATGTAGTCATAAATTTATGAGCATGAAGTCGTAATATTACGTGCCATACGTCAGAGGAAAAATAGAGCATAACTCTAGAATAGTCATAAATTTCCGAGAATTAAGTTGTAAATTTATGAGAAAAAAATTGTAACTTTGTATCGTTAAAAAAACCTAACAAATTTGACTACTTTTCATTTCTATTAGTGGCGCTGACAACCAACTTTAGTGGCTAGCGCTATATAGTGTCTATATAGTGTCTATATAGTGTCTGCATCACCAGTTAACCACCCTCAACGTTCATTATTGTTTTTAAACGCCAACAGTGTGTAAATATGGTTTAATGAGTTCATCCCTGACGATGCCGTGACAGGGAGGAAGGCGCCAGGACTCCAAAGATGGAGGTGACTTTTGTGGTTTGATCTCCCGTTTAGTAGCATCTTAATAAACAAGCAGGACTGACATAGATGTCACTTGACAGCCAGCGCCCACTCACACACACTCTCTGTGTCGTTTTCTCACACTTATTTTCACACTCCTGAGCCCCTCTCTTGACAGATACCCAGCCACATTCACACAAGCTAAAATTGGATGGAAGAAACCCCTTAAAAGGAAAATATTAGGAAATTGTCATACAATGTATGTATAGTACATACGTAGTATGTGTGTCTGTGTGTTAACAAAAAAAAACTACCAGAAGAGACAAGTGCATGTCAAGGCCTCTATGGGAACAGAAATAAAGAAAATAAGCAACAAAAAAGCCTAAATTAAAGCTGTTGTTCACACATGCAAAATAAAAAAAGGCAACACGATGGCCTTCTGCTGGATGCTTCTGCTGACACTCAGTGCAATGTCTCCCTCTAGCGGCAATGCCTGGTACTGCAGCACTCATCTCTTTACGGTCGTCTGCTTATGCTTTGCAGCATTTATAAAAAAAATCATGTCAACATGCAATATTGTAATACTCGTGTACTGTAAATCATACTACGTGGAAGTATGCTAATATTTATTTCATTAATTAATTTTCATTGATGTAGATTGGCCTTTTCCCATAAAGTCAACCTTTCTAGCAAGATGATATAAGAATATTCGTATCTGCATAAATGGACAAAAGTGAATTTCCCCACTCCCAAGCACTGCTGAAGTGCCTTTGAGTAAATCCTAGTAGGATGCAGACCCCGAATTCAAACACATATGACTTCCGATCCCAATTCTGTGTATTTCCATACATCCTACTACATCTTTTTTTTTTTTTTTTTTACAATAAAACAGGACAGATTCATAATTACTATAATAAAAGCTATCAATGCTATGCAAAAATGTTTGTCCTTTATCATCACAATACCTACAAAGAGCAGGCATGGGAAGTCCATTGAGTGGTTCCCCACCCCAGGAGCTGGTACTATAAACACTCCCAATCATTTCAGCTCATGACTTCCCAGAGTCCTTGAAGAGTAAATCCATCCTTCAGCTTTTCAATGGCGAGGCCCAGCTCCTCGGAAAAAACTGGTTCTCGGTCTTGTTGCTTAAAAAAACCAAAGGACACACGTCCACATTAGTATGACATCCTGTACCACAGCACATGAATTATTACCGCTGATGTTGGCGTGACCTTACCTTGTTGCCATCAGCAAAGTAGGCCTGTGTGCAAGCAACGACATGTTTTAGTAAAGGAAAAGGAAAGCATACGGATACACTTTAAGGCTGTATGAAGTCATCATATTACGAGAAGGAAATTTAAGAAAAAGAAAATGGAAATATGAAAAAGAAACAGTAAAAACGGATCAAAGAAGAGAGCAAAGTTGGGGGGAGCGATCTGGGATATGAAGTTTTCACTTCAAAAATGTTTGGGGGGACAAGCCATTTATTTAGGGGGGGGGGGGGGGGGGGGGTGTTTGCCCACCCCCAGGTTGAGTTCCCTTTTGATCTGACATCAAATGTGATGGGACAATGAATACAAAAATCTACATGCTGGTTCAGATGCTCATATTAAATAGTGGTTGCTGGTCAGATTGCCTAACAGAAAAACACTCACAGTGAAAGCATCCGTCTGCTCATCAGGCTCAATTTCCACGTCATCAGGAGGCTGATCCAGTGTCACTTCTTCCAGCGGTAGCGGCTGCAATTAAAACAATAATCACTATTGCAACCATAAAAAAAAAAAAAAGTTTGTTTATATTTTATATTCCATAACCTTTTCTTCCATTTCATAGTCCACTCCAAAGATGGGGTTGGCAGAGAACACCTTATGAAGCGAGTTGATTTCTTTGAGAGCATCCTGAAGCTTGTCCACGGGGTCGATCTTAAACCCCAGCACGTAGCCGCCGCTCTATGAACGTTACATACAAGTACAGTACAGTACAGTACAGTTTATTATCTACTAGCTAGACAACAAAACAGGCGAACCCGTCCTTGAAGCAAAAACTCACCTGACGGGAACTCTCGATCACCAAAGCCAAGCCGAATTTGGAGTCTCTTATTCGGATCGACCACTTTCGGCGTATACGTTTGAACAAGAAATACAGAAAAAAAATCCCAATTAGAAAGAATGAAATTACAGTATAATAAGAACAATAAAGTATAATAGCATTTCTTTACTTGTGCTCCTTACAAATGTCACATTAGGTAAGTAAAGTAAGTAGTGTAAGTAATCACAATCATACATACAATCTGGAGGTAAGGAATGCTGACATTGAAGCTCTCGTTCATGTTGGCGTGCCAGACTATCCGCACGTTGGTGATGAAGAAGGTTCCCAGGTTCCCCTAAAAGATAGCATTGAGTCATTAAAGCATACTCTTGATTATTGTAATTCTGACATGGGCTAAAAAAAAAAAGTGAACACGCGTTTCAGGGTTAAAACACGTACCTGATCGCTGGATAAATTCCAGACACCGTTGATTTTGTCATAAACTTGCTCCTTCGGTAAAAGTCTCAGGTTTTTGTTTTGAATGAGCGCCGCTCGCAATTTGAGGTCTCTGTACATTTTAGACGTTTCGTAGGCCCTGGAAGAAAAACACCCACGATTAAAAGTATGGTAATGGTAATGGTAATGGTAATGGTAATGGTTTTATTACATTTGAACATGCATCAGATTACAATTGAGTGCATCCCATAATCAGTTCCCAGTTCCACATGTCCAAAAGGAGTAGGAAGAAGCAGAGCTTATTAAATCCTACCCCTCCATCTGGTACTTTTACAATCAGTAACTGTTACATTTGTTCACTTCCTGCTTTCCATAATACAGTTTGTTTGTTTTTTTGTTTTTTTTTTAATAATGTACCTCGTACCGAAGTACGAGGTGATATGACCATACAATTACATAATGTGTACCATAGTAAGTGTCAATATAGTGATATATAGTATGTATTTGATGTGGGGAATTATGACATCATACCTATGAAACCAGTCAAATAAAAAAGATAATAATAATTTTAATGTTCCGATGAGGTGAAATGACCGATACTGTGCAGGTGAGCAATTCAAACGATCCTATTTCTTCATCCCTGTGACTGGAACGGCCTGTTGTAGCTTTTCCCGAGGAAGACAATTCACGTGCTAATTACGCCAAATGCTCCGTGATGAGAGGGGGGAAAAAAAAGAACACCCTAAAATGGCAGCGACGCAACATTTGAAAAGTGCAGGTTTGTCAGTGACCTCTGTGGCGTTACACAGCGTGTGTCCTAACACAGTGCACCTCGCTGGGCCACACCGGGTGGCTTCTCCCACTCTATACTAAGCTTTTCCTGATCTCCGTATCGGCACACTGGGTGCTCAGAGCATGTGTCCAAATATAGTGCACGTTGCTGGGCTACAGGATGTGGCTCCCTCTGCTCCATACTCTTGACAACTCATAGCTATTATGTGGTAATCTAAATCATCTGTGGAGCATTCCCTCGCTGGGTTACCTGTGTACAGCAATGACGGAAGTAAAGAGCCGAGGACTTCCTGGAACCACATTGGTGAAGATGAACTCAAATCTGGTGTTGTTGGACTTGGTCAGGATGTACAGGGCTTCGGTTTGGCCTCTGAGTTTCTGGAAAATAAGATTGCAAGTAAACGTCAGCAAAACAGCAAAATGGGATTCAACAGAACCAGGCAATAAGCTCAAAGACCGAGCTCAAAGTCTGCCCAGCGTGATGCACTTTTTATTTTCCACAACAGAATATTGGGGTTTTTCAAAATGGTTGCTTGTAAAGTAGCCAGTATCACAGTCTGGTCTGGAACCACGTGACCACCATTAATGAATGATTAGTGCGACCAGATTCCCACAACGCATAAACGTAAGATTCATTTTACAGTATATACATTAAATAAATTAGTCTAAAAATGACAGAACTCACCGAGTAGGCTGTCCTTGTTGTGATGTTTAAAATGGAGTTGTAACCTACAGCTGCAATGAAAATTAAGTTATTGATCGTAGTGATTAAATCCAAAAGAATAGATACCTTTATTGCTGTTTACAATGTAAAACTACTCACACAAATTGACTCTAGGCAGCGCCAATGAGTGCCAAATAATCCTCAGGTTTGTCACCAAAAGTCGTCCTAGGAAAATCAAATTAGCATTTTTGACAGACATGTAAAAAGTTAACAGTAATTTATCGTTTTAAGCGTTGACTACCTCGATCGCCGTTATTTCCTTTCGTGTCCTCGATGGAGTCCAGGCAGTCGATCAGAACTTCTCCGGGTCGATTTTTCATCTGCCTGTGTGAGAATTGGAGTGATATTTCAGTGTAATATAAAATGTGTATTAAAAAGACCGACGAGCTCGGCTAATACTTGGTGGGCTAATGGTTAGCTAGGCTAACGTCGATCATGATTTCAGGTGTGTAACCTACTGAGCTGTTATGTCGAATCGAACGTCTCTGTCCTCCCAAAGAGCATCTAAAACCGATGCCATGACCGAAAGTTGTCTCTCATACGAACGTTGTTTAGTGTGGATAAAAACAACTGTGCATGCGAACGGTCTAAGTCGCTAGCAGATCTCATTATCTGAGAAGCTTCTACTGAGCTACAATCCCCATGGCAACCAGTATTTGTGACATTCACGAACGAACCAGTTCTTTTGAACGACTCATTTAAAGAAAGATGGGAACCGAGTCGCAGGTGGAAAGCCCCCCCCCCCCATTCCCGGCGCGGTGCTTAGATAAAACGAGTTAAGCCCAGGCCTTCTTAAATATTAATAAATGTAAAAATGAGCCAAATGAGCCAGTTTTTTGAACGGTTCTTTGAAAGAAACGGTTCACCAAAATCCGGCTCCTCTCAAAGAGCCAAAAATCCCATCTGTAATGGCAACAGACGGCAAAGCAGGAGGACCAAATTTAAGGAAGTCGACTGCTCAAAAAACATTTTCATATAGAAAATATTGAACGTCACAGACTAAGGGATTTACTTTTTTGAATGAAACAAATATTATGGGATATTGTTTTCACCTAAGACGATTGAACGTATTCTTTTTTGGGGTGTTTGGAGGATATAGTTGGTGTCCATTTCCACTCAAGTCAAAATATGCAAAATGTGCTTATTTGCCTCATAAAGTCTATGGAGCTGACACACAAGAAGGAGATGCAAATCAACACAAGTTTTATTCTTTTATTAATAAAAACAGACTCATCATTTATTCAAATACAGTAGTCACAAACAGCCAAATCTGATTTGAAGCACTTCAACTTCACAGTAGACGGTAGAAAAGGGTCTTGTAGCTGCCAATGAAACTTGTCTCAGTTCAAGAAAGATCTCACTCACAGATTCAGTCGATGTAGATGTTGTACATTACAGTCGATGTAGATGCTGTACATTACACTTTGCATGGCGGTATTACAAAACCGGTCATTTATTTGGTAGAAATATTTGACATGCTTTTAGGATACTGCTGTTTCCATACTGCTTTGAAATGAAAACATAGTAATGCTACAGATTTGGTTATAATCTTGAACGCTCAGGTTTTGTCTTCTTTTATCCTGCTGGGAACAAAACAGAACATTACTCAAGCATCATCATCATCATCATCGGGTCTGTGAATATTCACAGGGCACTGAATTAAAGCAACTGGACTGTTAAGGCCTCAAATCCAGGCAGGCTGCATCAGTTCATGTTCTTGTTCAGCTAACTAGTCTTTGCTTGTAGACTAGATAGGCTGGAGAGACCAGGGTTGTTCAGCTAACTAGTCTTTGCTCGTAGACTAGATAGGCTGGACAGACCAGGGTTGTTCAGCTAACTAGTCTTTGCTCGTAGACTAGATAGGCTGGACAGACCAGGGTTGTTCAGCTAACTAGTCTTTGCTTGTAGACCGGATAGGCTGGAGAGAATAGGATTGTTCAGCTAACTAGTCTTTGAGCATCAACTGATGAAACCTGCTCGGATGAGAGGAGAAACAACAGTCCAGCCGTGATGCATTCACTGCCCTGACGATAAATGCGATAAAAGAACCTCCTGTACCTGTTCTCAATCGAACACAAGTCTTCTTGCATTCGTCTTCTGATTTAAAACGGTTGTCATTCCCGGCACAGCCTCCGTACCAAAACTGTGCACAGGCGTTAGCCTGCTTGTCGTAGTACCAGTGGATGCTGTATTCCCTGCACGTTCCTTGGTCTAAGCTGAGGTCACAGCGGGAATGACGAATGGAGACCTCTGAGGATGAAGTACGCGTTGAGATGCATTGCATGCAAGAATTGCATCGACTGAAATGAACTGCATGCCTTACTTTCACTTTCTGGCGGGACTGCTGGCTTCCACTGATTGGCGTTTAGGGAGGGACCAGAACCCGGGATGGATGAGGATCCTGTTGATGATGATGATGATAAGACGGCCTCATTGGAGATAGAACTTTCCTTCACATGCAACAACGATGTTTTGTTCACGACAGCCACAGTGCTGCCGGCCCTCACGTGGGCTCTTAAATCTAAATCGTCCCCATCTTCATCTTCCACCACCTGAAGTGATACAAGAATAAAAAGAATATTACTCTAGTATATTTTATATATATTTATATTTCTATGTCAATACTGAAAGACCTGAATCGGGAGTGGATCAGCACTGATGGGCAGCGTAAAAGTGTCACCGCGGCCTCGGCTATTGGTCCTTCTCAGACTTGTTACTTCCTGTTGGTGCGTGTTACCATTGGTTCCATAAGCATTAGGATGGTACCCGTTGCCGTGCTCCCCGTTCCCATTGTTCCCATTCCGACTTAGCCCGTTGTGGCCATTCCAGTGGCCATTTGCTACTCGATTGTAGATGAGGGCGCCGTTTTCATCCTCGCAGAACTGGCTGACCAGTTTAGACTCCAGTGCTGAAATTAAAACAAAAAATTTATAGTCAAAATAGGTACTTATGACGTGCATTGTAGTTAGCTTATATTGACTTGTTTTCATATTGACTATGTTTCACATAAGGATTGGGGAAAAAAAAGTAATTTTTTTTAATGTTTGTAAAAGTACCAAGGGCGGCTCGGCGGTCGAGTGGTTAGCACGCAGACCTCACAGCTAGGAGACCAGGGTTCAATTCCACCCTCGGCCATCTCTGTGTGGAGTTTGCATGTTCTCCCCGTGCATTCGTGGGTTTTCTCCGGGTACTCCGATTTCCTCCCACATTCCAAAAACATGCTAGGTTAATTAGCGACTCCAAATTGTCCATAGGTATGAATGTGAGTGTGAATGGTTGTTTGTCTATATGTGCCCTGTGATTGGCGGGTGTACCCCGCCTCTCGCCCGAAGACAGCTGGGATAGGCTCCAGCGGTAGAAAATGAATGAATGAATGAATGTAAAAGTACCAGATGGAGGATTTAATAGGATTTAATAAGCTTTTGCTTCTTCCTACTCCTTTTGGACATGTGGAACTGGGAACTGATTATGTGATGCATGTTCAAATAAAATTAAACCGTTACCATTACCATATGTAACGTGAACATTCTCACCTGGTAAGGTGTTGAAATCATCAATCAGGTACATGTGTTCGCTGTCAGGATCCGACGCAATCAGGTCGAGTTCCCTCAGAAACTCCGCCTGCGTTGGATCGGAAGAGTTGACGATCCCCAGCGCGTACATCTCAATGTTAGCAGCATGAGCCTCTCTCACGGCAATGTCAAGTTTCACTGGCTCTCGCTTGTCCGTCTGGCCGTCGGTGATGACGATGGCGACCTTCCTGACTCCAGGCCGAGCGCTGAAGAAGGCCTCTTGGGTGGCCTTCCTGATGGCGGTGCCAGTGTAGGTGCCCTCCCCCATGTAAGGAATCCTTCGGATCGCCTGCTTCACGTGTTCTTTGTTCGTGTAGCGGACCAAGTTGAACTCCAGGCGCACATCCAGGCTGTAGAGGACCAGGCCGATTCTTGTCGCGTTGCGTCCCACTGTGGTCCCGTCAACCAGTCGGGTGACAAAGTCTTTGATGATTTCAAAGTTGTCAGGACCGACGCTTTCGGAGCTGTCGATCACAAAGACGAGTTCCATTGGCCTTTCTTTGCACGTGACACCACATCCTGGTGACACCAAAACACTACATTTACCACTTTGATACTCCTTTGTGTATTCTTTAGTGCAGACGCTGCCTAAATAGATAGATACGTATATGCTAAGAAGTTCTATATATTCCAAGAACAGGTGAAAAAGCACATTATTTAAATCAACTTCACTCGCTCCTGTTTTTCCCATTTACGTATGATGGTTTTTTTTTTTACATTTCTATTCTATTCTATTTCTACTTCAATCTTCTTCTTGTAATTTTTTCTTTGTAATTATGACTTTATAATTATAATATGACTTTATTTTCTCATAATGCCCCCCCCCCCCCACAATTTATTTTTCGGATCAAAAAGATCCACTGTGGTGACTCCGAAATCAGGAAAAAGCCAAAAGAAAGAAACAAAATTGTGTCTTGTTTCTCATAATATTATGACTTTAAAAAAAAAACTCTTTTCTTTAATATTTCAAATTTATGCTACTAAAATTCCTCATATTATAAATTTAATGCCTTAAATTTATTCCCGTTTTTTCTCTTTATATTTTTACTTTAGTCTCATAAAATTATAGCATTTGTTTCCCATTTCTGCTGTTCTTTTTGTTATTTTATTTATTGTACTTTTCCTGCAATATTATAACTTTTCCGCAAACAAAACTTGAAAAAATTATAACTTTATTCGTAACTCTGTTTCTCATAACAATATAACTTTAAAAAAACGTATTGTTTCCATAGTAACGTTATCATCGTAACATGTTAACTTTAGCATAGTGAACATAAACACTTACTTATATACAGTATAACACTTATGGTAGGTGTTAACATGCTAACATTAGCAATCAAAATATGTAGATAATATATATGTACCACTAATATTTATGGTGTAAATCATAATATGGGGCGGCACGGCGGTCTAGTGGTTAGCGCGCAGACCTCACCGCTAGGAGACCAGGGTTCAATTCCACCATAAACAAAACACTTTGGACTTACCGCATATTTCTTTAATGAGCTTTATAATGTCCTCTCTCTGAAAAACACGCATCATTTAGACAAGCGCCGTTACAAGGTCAACGTTCAATTCAAGGATCTTACTGTGAGGCCTGGTTCTCCTTTTGTTCCTGCTCTTCCCTGTTATTTGATGAAGGGTCAGTTTGAATTATTTGACGAGACTCCATACACCATCATGTTTATATCTTGCAAAGGTGTATTTTCACGTACTGCTTCACCAGGAAGTCCAATATCTCCTAAATCTCCCTTGGCACCTTTCACCCCCCTCTCTCCGTGAGCGCCACGGTCACCCTAGGACATGTTACATAACTCAACTCCGATCAGAATGTTCAAAGATGAATGTGTACTTTACTGTCTTACTTTAGCTCCTGGTAATCCATCTCCCGGTGGCCCTCGATGTCCAGTCATACCTTGGGATCCTGGATCACCCTGAAAACAAGTAAGATTTTCAAAAAATGATATTTTCATAAGTAACAACAACTCCTGGGAAGGTAAAGTGATGATGAAACTTGTACCTTGGGTCCTTGAATACCCTCTCCTGGAGGTCCATGTGGGCCAGCAGGTCCTGGTCTCCCAACATTACCCTTCAAACACATTTTCAGTCAAATCACTGGTGTAATGATTCATATGCCTTTCATTACCTTCCAGAAATGCCAGGCAGAAAAGCCATTTGAGATGTGGCATTTATGACCCGGAAAATTGTGGATATTTGGTAAAAAAAAAAAATTATGGGCATATTAATTACTCACATTTTTTTCACCATTTCTTCTTGTTTTGTTACAAACGTTGACATTTACACATTGCGAAGAAACTGTGTATGAATTAATATGGAAATAATCTCACTGGGGGGCCTTGTATTCCCTCTCCAGGTGGGCCGGGCAATCCTGGTAATCCTCTAAAGCCAACGTCACCCTGGAAAAAGACACAATGGTAATGGTAATGTGACATACGAGTACCAGGATTGTTTCTCTTCTCAAAATTAAAACCTGATCCTCTAAGTTTCAGCATAAAACCCTGATCAGAGCATCCTGACTTTCAACATAAAGTCCAAAGAAAAAACGTGCAAATTAAGTATAATAAATACAGTAGAGGAACCTTAGGTCCTGGAATTCCTATTCCTTCTGGTCCAGGCTCTCCTGGTAAACCCGGTAAGCCTGGTTGGCCCTGGAAAAGAAACATGTTAACCACTTAACAGTTTAAAGTAAGAGGTTGCTTATTTTCCGGGTTCTGGTCGATGGTACAAACCAAAGGACCAGGGCTGCCTTCGCCTTTTGGGCCAACTGGACCAGGTGGACCGCTAAGACCTCGATCCCCCTGGAGAACCAAAGCACAGACATGGTCATATCAACAACCTGGGACCCTAATGAGGATAAGCGGGATAGAAAATGGACAATGGATGGACAGGGTTCTAAATATAGAGTTTACCTTCGGACCTGGAAGCCCAAGGCCTGTTTCTCCAATTGGTCCAGGTGGACCAGAAGGACCTAGATCCCCCTGAAAACAAAACAGAGTGATGATTACAAGTTTTGACCAACGTCTTGTTGAATTGTTTGTTAATCCAGTAGAGTTTTACTGTATGTTGGGTTATTCACCTTTGGACCGGTTATGGATCGTCCTGGCTGCCCTGGATTGCCCTGCAGACCTGGCACCCCACGTTCGCCCTAGAAAGGTTGAGTTTGAGAACCACCCATTTCTGGTTAAAATACGGCCACTTCTGGTTTATGCCCTGTCCACTCGCTCATCCCTACTTCCTACCTTTGGTCCAGATGGTCCTGAGATCCCTGGAGGTCCATGTAACCCACGAATGCCCCTCAGACCCTGGTCTCCCTACATAGGAATACCATAAACGGGGGAAAAAAAACTTGTAAAAAAAAAAACCCAGCAAACTACCAACGAAGAAGATGCACACCTTCTCTCCTTGAGTGCCAACACCTGGAGGTCCCTCAGAACCTCTTGAACCGGGAAACCCAGGCTCACCCTAGAAGAGGACATGTAATCTTTAGTCGCTTGATTCAAGTCTAACAGAAGGAAACATCAGACAGATAAATTTTTAGTTTTGTTGCTGAAATGTTCTTTACTTTCTGCCCTGGGGCTCCATCTTCTCCTGGAAGACCCGGCAAGCCGCCCAAACCAGCAGATCCAGGTTCTCCCTGTGCCCACACAGATCCATATTTTCATACTGATAGACTCGTGAAGTATGGGCTAAATAGTTCATATTACACCCTAAATGCTCTAATTAATGGCTCTATTCAATAAATCTGCAAACTCCACACAGAGATGGCCGAGGGTGGAATTGAACTCTGGTCTCCTAGCTGTGAGGCCTTCACGCGAACCACCCACTTCAAATAATTATTAGAGTTAAAATTTGGGAACGAACAGCCCCCCTCCACTTACCACCTGCTTCTACTTAAGGCTCCACCCACTTTGTGTTATCTCACCTTTGGACCCGGTTCACCAATGCCTCTCTCTCCTGGAGATCCTTGCTCTCCAGGTAAACCTTGGTCCCCCTACAAAGACATTGTAACACCCATGACTGTTTTCCTAGCAGGCAGTAGTTTCTATAACAAGAATGGTTTCCACCAACCTTTGGTCCTGGCAAACCTTCTCCTGGGATCCCTCGTCCTCCTGGCGGACCCCTTGGACCTTCCACTCCCTGTACAGTAATATGGATCATTCCAGCGATAACATCTACAATGTGCATGCGCTATGGTGTGAAATGATGAAAATGGAAACCTTGTCGCCCTGGATGCCCACTCCTGTCAGCCCAGTGGGTCCTGGAGGTCCTGCAGGCCCCAATTCACCCTAGAAGCAAAGTATTGGAGACACATTATTATGTCAAAAGAGACATACTCAATGAATAATTCTTAAATAATTCTCTTAAGGATTTATCTGTGATTACCCATATTTCTCGTTTTTGGCATGCACAGAAATATTAATCGGGCATACATTCACACGTGTCATGCACGGCATTGGTTGTTAGGTGTGTGTCATAAAATAGCCTCATATAGATTTGATCTACCAATCAGTCGTTATATTAATCTTTGTTTTGCGGGGTCTTTGCTCATTTGCATACTAACAGTGATTGGATGTTTTTGGATGATTAAACATGTTGTTTGCGTCATCGGTGAACAACAGCAACTGAAGAGAAAACGTTTTGACTTTGAATGTGAGTTCTGGGGTGGCATCACATGGTTTTTATTGCAAATGTTGATCCAAAATCAAATGAAAATATCAATGTCAAACTAGCATTAGGTTTTGGAGGGAAAAGGAGTCAAAATTTAAAAATGAATGTGTGTACAAATTTACAGTTTATTGTCATTCGGCGATGATTCCGCAGGATGTAACCCCCCCACAAACGATGTAATGGCATTCTGATGATACTCACCCGTTCTCCTTTAAGTCCGACCCCCTGCTGTCCTCTCGAGCCCCTAGGTCCAGGCAGCCCTCGATCCCCCTGCGAAGTCAAATCATGTCTTGTTAGTTGCCTGGTTGGGTCTTTGCCAAGTCCCTATTGTCATCAATGGAGACGGTTATGAAAAGGAGCGTGTTGGCTCCTGTTACCCACTTACCATTTCATGAGTGGGCCTGAAAGGAATGGAAGTACTCCATTTGTTTTCTTAAACTGCAGTGGACTTTTTTCCAGTGACATGCAGCGTTGTCAAACTGGGGTCAAACTGATTCTGATACTCGCTGGAGTATCTCTTAACTAAGCCCCTCCCAGTATTGAATGCCAACTCAGGTGATGGCAACACAAACTAATAAATTGTGCAATTTTTAATTTTTTTTAAATTTTTTTTTATATTTCTAACACTAGAAACCAAATGGTTTGACTCGCTGATGGGGAGGAGGGGGCTAGTTTTAGCTAATGACCCATCCCGAGATGCAAACCGTATACTTTTGTACTGTAAACATGGAGTGTGATGCTGCAGTACCTTACCTTTACATCATTTTATTCAAAAGTAAAAAAGTAGTGAAACAAGTAATTACTCAAGTAAGAGCAAAGAAAAAATATTTTAAAAAACAGAACAATTTGGTTCAGGTTTGTGTCGTGACAGAAATTATGTGAAACAAAACATGAAATGCTGCAAAACATCCTGTTATTTTTTAAGAAAAGAGCAAATTAAATGATACCTTTGGTCCAGGAAAGCCCTCACCCTGAGGTCCCTTTTCGCCTTGGACACCTTGTGGTCCTTGGGGTCCCTGTAAAAAAACTAATTCATAAAGAGCTGCATGCATACATAAGTAAAAGTCCATATTCATAACATTCATATTACATGACACTTCATTAAAGCATCCAAACTCACAGGTGGGCCGTGTTCACCAAGTCCTGGAGGACCAGGAGGACCTGGCCGGCCGTGGAATCCCATGTCACCCTGCACAATTTGACAAATGTAATGATGATGTAAATGCAGGGAAACCAATGCAGATAAGAAAACACATCAAGCAAAAAATAAGACTTGATGACATACTTTAGGTCCTGGTAGCCCAATGCCAGTTTCCCCTTGAATTCCTGCAGGGCCGGGTGGTCCACGTTCCCCCTGTCATCAAACGTAAGTTATCAGTGATCTCATCACAGGTCAGGACATGCTTCAGCTCTTCACATGTTACAGTGACTCACAGCTTATGCAACCTTGGCATAAAGAACAAAGCACTTTGCTCTTGAAAATCCTTTACCTTTGTATTCCATCCCACTGTCTTTGCAGCTTGACGACAGAGCCAGTGAACTGCACTTCCACTTCATTAAAAGAACTGTAGCCAACCCTAACGAACCATAATCTCGGATTCCCAATTCTAACCCCCTAAGACTTTCTACCAGCCAAAGAAAGTCAATACCTGATTTAAAGGGGACCTATTTTGCTATTTCCGCTTTTCTGACCTATAAATGTATTTACAATGTTGTATTCTGGTGTTAAACCATGCCAAAGTTTCAGATCATGAGGTTTGTACATTAGGAAGTGAGCCGTGAAAAAGGTTTGAGATGGCTTTAAAACGCTTGGTTTCAAAAGGTGTGGTAAATCTGTTCCTTTGTGATGTCACAGAGGGGCGGACTTCCTTATATGTAAACTATCTGTCTTCCCTCAAGCTCTGCAAAAGTGCTAGCATAAAGGGAGTGGGGTTTCTAATCGTCATTTCCCACCACAATTAGCAGCCACATTTGGTTACAGATGTTGTAGAAAATCTAATGCTAAAATGCTAAAGCTACTTGCCTTTGAGAGACATCTTGAAGTGAACCGTTTTCTTGAGAAACTGGTGACTGTCCAGTCTCGACTTCTGGATGGGATTCGAATCTTATACCGGTAGCTTGCAGCACAAAGCAGAACCCCTTTTTAAGTACTCGCTAGTACGACCAACCACAGCAGAGGCGGGCCGTGGGTGGGATACATTAAAATAAACCGTTTTCGTAAAAAACCACAAAAGTGAAACAATACAGAAATAACCACGTTAAAAATAATGTTCAAAATTTAAAACTTTCTTATGCGTTTTAATCCATCCAATTCAGACGTATTATATTGTAAAATTGTTGGTCTTAAAAATGCACTCTTTTAGTTGTATTCACTGTTAAAAATATGATACGGCTCTCATGGAAATACATTTTAAAATATGACGCTTACATGGCTCTTTTAGCCAAAAAGGTTCTCGACCCCTGTTATACATGACACTTGTGATCACTTTTATAGCAAGGAATCTGAACGAGGCCAGACCAGGTGATGTGGGATGATTTACGTCCTGTGGAAATGTTGCATACATGTCCTCACACGGGCAAGACACAGATACTTGTCATGTACTGTGCTTTATGTAATGCTTGCTACAGACACCGCTGGAGGCATTTCCTCGAACAGACTAACTGCCCCCCCCCAACCCCCTAAATATAAAAGCAATGCAAGTAACATGCCATTTATTGTGGAACTGTTACTTGCATTTGTTTGAATTAGCACTGTCAAAGTACGAGTTAACGGAAGTTAACAGCGCTCGATTAAAGTGCACTGTAGTGAAAAGCTGGAACAAATATTGATGGGAAATGGAGAAAGAAAAGAGTATTTAGATTGGTAAAGTTAGCGTCAAAGCTCTGGCAGATGGCTCTTGTAGCAAGACCGAAGTTATTTACTGTAGCTGTGTTTGACTTATCACGGATTACATGGCCTGCCAGAGACTGCAGCTATGCAGGTATTGTTTTTATTGTCATATAAAGTGCTACCTTGGCATAAGAGTGGCCCAACTAACCAGTGGTTTCCACATTTTTACATCTCTATGATGATTTTGGCATTGAACTGCCAGCTAAATTGGACTTCCAGCTGCTATTGACGGGCTTTCAATGGCTGAAGTCCAGTGTTTTGCTTTCGATTTAGCATCAAACTAGCAAGGGGAGGTTTTTATGATGTATTGTATAAAACTAAGCAGGAATAAAATCAAATGAAAAGCACTAAACTTGTTGCACTTGTGCAAGTTTCCTTGACATGTGTCAACGAGTACACTTAAGTTAGTATAAGAAGCCGAGTGAGTAAAAGGAATGGAGTTTGCCATCACTGCATCTACTGTGTCTTGCGTGGAAGTGCACGCAATCCACTGGAACATCATCAAATATTTATTAGTGATGTTTCATTCTTTTGTTATGAGGATAATGACAGGGAAGATTTTCAAATGCTAACAAAGGGCTCTGTACCAAACTGCTTCCTGTGTCGGTCATAAAACTGCGGCCTGTTTCAGTTATTATATGTATAGGAAACATGAATTTGACAGGGTGTGTTATTAACAAGACACTAACCTGCTTTCCCTGCGGGCCCGCTGGCCCGACGTCTCCATGTGGTCCCGGTAGCCCCTGCATAGACACAATAGATGCCATTCAAAACTAGAAACTGCAAAACTGAATGCCAAATAAGCCCCTCTACCTGCCCACACGCACAACCAAAACTTGAAATTATTATTATTTATTCAAAATTATTTCAATTATTTGTACAAATTACTGTTTACACTGTACATTGTTGCTCATATTTGATGTCATCTATTTATTCTCAACACTATTATTATTTATTATTATGCGGGAACCAGGCAACGACATTTCGTTGGCAATTTCACTGCTGCGATATTGTGCAATGACAATAAAGAAAGTCTATCTATCTATCTATGGTCATCCAAATGGGAACACCAAACTCATTTTCCCGGGGCAAAAATAACACAACAAGTAACATATGTTGAACACACAATGTAACTGCACTACATGGACTATGCGGGTATTGAAATATACGCTTAGACGGTTTATTTCCCTACAATACTGTACGTAACAATGACTAACCTGTAGCCCCCTCAGTCCTCTTACACCAATTGTACCCTCAGGACCCTGCAGGAGGTCACATAAAACATGTTATGTGAAGCAAATATATGGACCAAATGAAAAAAAACACTATACAGTGGTATGAAAAAGTTTGGGCACCCCTGTCAAGGTCAAGGGTCAATACACAAATACATTTTGTGTTCCAATAATTAGTGTTCAATAAAACAAGGGTGCCCAAATTTAGGCACCTGTCTACTTTAGTTGAAATAATGATTGCACACTTTCTGTAAATCCTATAAAGTTCATTTCCTGTGTCATTTCACTGTGTTGGTCTGCTATATGAATGGACGATCCATCCCAACAAGCAGTCATTTACAAAGGAACATCTGGAACATCTGGAACATTACCAGGGGACCCCAAACCTTTTCATACCACTGTATATACACAGTATACTGTATGTGGTGGTTTAATGATGTCGTACCCTGTCTCCTTTGATTCCTGGAGTGCCGCATTCTCCCCTTTCGCCCTGTGGACATGTTGTCATTGAGTATTACCAGCTGTTCTACATGCATATCATAAAATACAATATACATCATCGACTTACCTTATCTCCTTTATAACCTGGTTTTCCCTGCACATGAACATCATTATTAGTGTTTCAAGTGCATAAAGAGAGAGAACTGAAAATGTTTGCTTTGATTACCTCAGCCCCTTGTTGTCCGGGTAGACCACCAAGACCTGCTTCACCCTGAAATGTGGCCATGATACTGAGCTGTTAGACCAGTAAATACAAGTTCATCCAATCTTTAGTCCAGTGGTCTAACAAGGGCCACATACTGACAATGAAGTTTGTGTGTGTGGGGGGGTATTTGTATGTATTTTTAAATTTCCTAAAAAGTTATTATTATGATGTATTTATTATTATTTTAATATTAACATCATTAATAATTATAAAATTAGTATAGTTAATAATAATATTATCGGTAGTTAGGATTTTTGTATATTCAAGGTGGGCCAAAAGTAGGGTTACATTTATCGGTTTCACCTTAAGCTGTTTTTTTTCTTATGATGTTTTAGATATCCATCCATTGACATGGCGCTTATCCACATTTGGGTCGAAAAAGCTTTCAGATATATAAATTATAGAAAATAATACTGAACCTTTATGTAAAATGTAACTTGTAAACTTGTTTTTTGGGAGAAAAGTTAATTTGATCAAACTGTTAGGTTTGGTGTACAGTGTTCCTTCGTTTATTGCGGGTTTTATGTCCCCAAAATAGCCCACAATAAGTGAAATCTGCGAAGTAGCCAGTATTATTATTATTATAAATTATGTTAAGGCTGTGAAATATATTATATTAATAATATAATAATTTATACACTTTTCTCCGACAGGCATGATAATTTTCTCACATTGCTCACTTGTATAAATACTCAAAGTACAAACTGTTTGAATTTGAATCATCAACCTATCAGGTTGGACACAAAAAATAGTCATGTGGCGTTTTTGGATTCTTGTTAAAACATATTTGTGCAGTCATCAGTCCAAATTTTGTACCAAATTTTGTGGTCATTCTAGCTAAATGCCATTCAATTGCCCAGGCTGTGTGAGAAATTTCAAGTCAACGCAACTTATGTATTGTCTAAATTTTGCGCCATCATGTGGTGTATTTGTCAGAAAAATAATACCACATGCAACAAATTCTAGCGCATGAATTCTCAACCTGTACTTCCTGTTTACTCATATATTCAGCATCATTCATCAGCCGGAGAATTTCAGCTAACCTAACTATGCTATTATGTGCCATACACATCTGCAAGATGCCAAGTGGGGTACATTGTGGTTGTCTGCACCCATGCATTACATGATGTTATTGTGTTCTCTAGCCCGTATCTTCCTTAGAATTGACACATGTTGGTTAAAAATGGATGTCAGGTGTGGAACTCCCTACAAAGTATAAATCAGTTTTTATAGAGCCTCTAAGCTACAAAAAAAAAGTCTAGCCATGTGTGTGAAAAGGTGCACACCTTCTGCCCTTTCTGGCCCGGGGCGCCATCTTCTCCAGAGCGACCTTTCTTCCCCTGGAGAATGAAACAGAATCAAAGGTTAAACTGTCTGCTCCTTCATGCATGAAACAATTCTAAGTGCATTTCAACGATGAAAGAACGTAATAAATGAACATTTAAGGTGACTTTTACCTTCCTGTTTTGTAAATGTTGAATTAAACAATGTTTCTCACCTCAATCACCCAAAATGGAGCCAAAGAAAGTTTAAAGTGCCAGTATTTTGAACATAAGGGAAGAAATACGATTGAATGGAATATAACTTATGACAAAACAGGACGGTGTTCTGTCTTGCTGCTATTCCGTGTCTTTGGGAACACTCACATCAACAATGAGGTCTTCAATGAAGGTGAATGTAACCTTAAATGTTTATTTAGATTGGTAATTCCTCATTCATATGCATTTATATACGTACGTTGGGCTGGGCGATATTTTCCTGCCACAAAATAAGGATATGCTTGTTTATTTTCAAGTATATTTGACTTGTTGACATTTAAAAATGTCCTCTTAAACCAGGCATTCCTTCATATTGTCTTCTTGGATTGGAGCAGAGCTAAAGAGTTTGGTTTAGTTTATAAAAATATTATATTTGATGCTGTCTATATTTATTTAGAAAAGAACGGCCCACTTTAATGTAATGGCTATTTTTAGATGCTATTTTTTAATGTGCATCTTGGATGAAGCTTTAAAATATAAAAGATTATTTATTTTGACCATCAATTTGACACGCACATTTGGCTTTATATCCATATAATATCCATATAATCCATCCATATAATATCCACATTCAACCGAAATATGAGTATTTGGTCCATGTCGCCCAGCCCTATTTATACACATAATACACATTTTTCAGCCTCCCCCGTCCTTCAAACTAAGTGACGCCACCGCATTCACTTACAAAAACGCAAAGGCAAAAGTTGACATTGTTTACAGGCTGAGACGCTTTTGACAGAGGTTTTGGGGTGAAAGGTCAACGTGCTGACGCGTGAATGTGTGCAAAGTCTATTCTGCTCGCAGAGGGCATGAGTTGTCTTGCCCGCTGAGGGGTCGAGGGGTTATTGCGTCTGAGATGCACCTGGATGCGTCAGCGGCTGTCCTGCAGACGCCTTCATGACCATTTCACCAATCAGAGCAATTAGGAGAGCCTCCTCGTCTGAGCGTAAGAATGCAAAGAATCTCTCCGTGGAGAAGGCACCTGGTTAATAACCGCGCAGATGTCTGTCAGCACAGCATCATTATCTTCTAGCGCGATGGAATAAACGCCTGCATGGACTACCGGCTTGACAAATTGCAGATACTTATGCCGGGATTAAAGAAAAGAAGGGTTAAAAAATTGAAACAAAATAAATTTCATATTTTGCAGCCCCTGAGGCGTGGCGGACGTTAATCTACAGACTGTAACTATTACGTACGGTTCTCTGATTGGTTTATCGCTGCCAGCATACTTTACTGTACGTATTATGTCATGTTCTTGTATGTACGTATTGTTCATACATTTTTACAGATTTTGGAACTCGGTGCACACATAAGGCGCATCATCAATTTTTTTAGAAAATGAAAGGCTTTTAAATGCGCTTTTAAATGCGCTTTTAAATGCGCTTTTAAATGCGCTTTTAAGTGCGCTTTTAAGTGCGCTTTTAAGTGCGCTTTTAAGTGCGCTTTTAAGTGCGCTTTTAAGTGCGCTTTTAAGTGCGCTTTTAAGTGCGCTTTTAAGTGCGCTTTTAAGTGCGCTTTTAAGTGCGCTTTTAAGTGCGCTTTTAAGTGCGCTTTTAAGTGCGCAAAATATGGTATAAAATGTAAAAAAAACCCGTCAAATAAAAATAAATACATTTTTACAGATTTTGGAACTCAGTGCACCCATAAGGCGCATCATCAATTTTTTAGAAAATTAAAGGCTTTTAAGTGTGCCTTATACTGTGAAAAATACGGTATATAATGTAAAAAACCTGTCAAATAAAAATAAATAGATACAAGAAAAGTTACATAAATTAAAGCAAAGTAGCTTACCAAAGTAGCACAACAACATTTTCTTACAGATTTTGGAACTCAGTGCACCCTTAAGGCGCATCATAAATTTTTTTAGAAAATGAAAGGCTTTTAAGTGCGCCTTTAAGTGCGAAAAATACGGTATAAAATGTAAAAATCCTGTCAAATAAAAATAAATACATACAAGAAAAGTTACATAAATTAAAGCAAATAAAACATTCAAATTTGGTGCCCCATAGTTACCACTCATTTATGTTCTTTTTCTCAACAAATTTCTGTCACTGAAAATATATTGGTAAAAATAATCATGTCGTTATTAGTGTTTTGTATTGCAGTAGGGTACTTTTAATAAAACCACAGCTCTTATTATCTCGTGAAGTGGAAGGTGAAAGAGGCATCGTTTGTGTGGAACATGCCTGCAAGCTCTAAAGGTGGGCAAAGGAGCATTTAAGCTGATCAGTCAAACGTGTGGAATTACTGTTCAAAGATTTTTCAACAGCTATCCTGAGGACACATCTACTGGTTGTTCCAAAGAAGTTTCCACTCACCGCAGGCCCGCTGGGCCCCCTCTCGCCTTTCTCACAAGCACATTTCTGAGCCAGAGGGCACTGAAAAAAAAAGAAAATGGACGTAGAATGTATGGAACTCAACCTGGTTTCTTCATGAGTGAATGTCAGCATGCAAGCTTGAACAAAAAAAAAAAGCAAGACTTACTCCTTCATCTGCCAGGTCACTCTGGAAAAAAAGAGAACCAACATTTCATTGGATATATATATTTGTATATATATACTTTTACAAAATGAAAATGACCAAGAGCTACTCATACTCACAATCTTGGAGGCCATTTTCTCCACTATGTTCGTGTCCTGCAGGTTGTGGAGGAAGTGGGAAGTAGGAGAGCTGGCGAGGAGGCGGAGCTGAGCCACATTTGCCGGCTCGTTGGCAGTCCGGGTGATACCAAGAGTGAAGAACTTAATCCCCTGGTTCTTGGCATCGGCGACGGCGGAGAAAATATCGGGGTTCCTCGGGTGGGCGGAACCGTCAGTGAGGAGCACGGCTATTTTGACGCCGGTTGAGATGGACTCCTCCAGGTAGATCTTGGTCATGTTGGTGATGGCGTAGGTGGTGTAGGTGCCGTGGCCGATGTAGACGATGGGAACCACGTGGTTCTTGAAGTTCTCCAAGCCCCTCCAGTCGCTGAACCGTTGCTCTGTGATGACGTGGCTGCTGTACTGGAGCAGCGCCACCCGCAGGCTCAGTCTGCGGCCTGTACTTAGCTTCAGGCCATGGAGTTTCTCCACCAAGTTCATGGAAAACTGCTTCTCCTGTTCGTGGTTGTCCTTGGCACTCTCAGAGCTGTCCAACAGGAAGGACAGCTCCAGGCTGCAGTCCTCATCCAGGATGGCTGTGTGGAGAAACACCAGGAGGAGGTTACCAAAGACGACAACTCCTTGCAACGTTCAAAATCCATCGGACTTCAGCAACAAACTGTTCACACGTTCCATGTTTACAAAACACTGCCATATTTTCTCTTGCTGGCTTGGAATCATCAACTCCAACCACTTCTGCCTGACGCCTGACTCTTTAGGAAAGTTAGCTGGAGTGTGAATGGTTGTTTGTCTATATGTGCGCTGTGATTGCCTGGCCACCAGTCCAGGGGTGTACCCCGCCTCTCGCCCCAAGACAGCTGGGATAGGCTCCAGCATACACGTGCGACCGTAGTGAGGATAAGCGGTAGAAAATGGATGGAAGTCAGAAAAGTGGAAAAAGTTGTACTGTAATAAGAAATTCTCAATATTCTGAGAAAAAGTAATGTAATTTGAAATTCAGTTGAAATACTATAGAATTCATAATACTATGAAGAAAAAAACATAACAGAGTGGGCATGCCTGGAGGCGGCCGTGGGTGGAATAAATTAAAACAGACCAAGCACAAATCCAGCTGGAATAGGTGCAGATTCTGGAATATCTCGAAAGTTTTCTTTAGGGGGGTTATTGTGTGTAGCTGCTCTATAGGGGCCACAACTCAATACAAAAGGGTGGAAAAATGAGCATAATAGGTCCCCTTTTAAGAAAAAATAAGTTATGTTTTAAAAGCTGTAATATTATGAGAAACAAACTAAACAAAATAAAGTTTTAGATTTTTTGTTATATATTGGGAAAACAAAAGTACAAGAAAAAAATTTTTTAATGCAAAATGGGAAAAAGAAAAGCAAAATTAGCTTTTTTTTCTCTCTGTAAAACAAAAACATATTATCAAGACTCGTTAATAACGAGTATCCGACTCATTCCTACCCTTAACCCGGCGCTACAGTAACATTACTGGCCCCTAGTGACCAGTGTACATTACTACATGTCACATCTTAGATGCATTTTTTTATTAATAATAATAATTAGCTTTTTTTAGCAAATGACAAAATGGAGATGCAGTTTTTTCTTGAACTGTATATAACTTTTGAGCACATCTACATGTATTGCTGTAAGTTTCCAAAATATCCAAGCGGACGAGTTGCATCTTTCAGTTCTCACCTTGTCCATCGTAAATAGTTGCAGCCAACGGTTTTGTGCGAGTCTTTCTGTTGTCATGCAGGTCTTGGGCCCTGCCCTCACGAGTCAGTGCTGCGGCCAACAGTACGGATGCAAAAGAGATGAGCATCCTCATCTCCTCTTCCAATGAGAAAAAGCAGCAAGGAACAAAGGAGGTTAATTACTTTCTACTAACAAGTCAAAATACACACATGCAATATTTACAACTGCAGTTTGTAGTGTTTTGCTTTCTTACTGGTGATAGATTGAAGGTGGCGACCTGCAGAAGGACCAGCTGCGGTTATCTCATTGATGGTGTATCAGCAGCAATGTCTGTGAGGAGCAGAGAAAGCGAGAACTTGGAGCAGTCGGCTCGTCTTTTATAAGGTGGAACCACCCCACCGCGTTCAATGGATAGACTCCCTCTTCAGCCTCAGGGCTTGTGAAGACGGGAATATCTTTCCAAGTTGGAATGTTAGGCCCTGCAAATGTTGCTTTTACACACACAGACATTGTGAACGTAACATTGCATGCCAGAAAATGCTCTTTCTTATTTTTGAATGCAAAAGTGCGGACAAAGGATTGGTAGAAACCAGGGTTTTCAACGTATAGTTTAACAAGAATGGCTGAATTTGCAATTATTTTAAATCATGGCAGAAACCCAAGAGGGGGCTGTCAGCACGTAGCCAAATAAAGGTGTAATTATCACAATTTTATAGACAAAATGATACTATTTATAGATGTGACAGAGAGTGAGGGCATGATTATATTACAATTAATGGAATTGTATTATTTGTACACTGCATCCAATCGTTCTGTTTTTTAAAAATGTTAAAAAATGTCATCCAATACTTCTCTACAAGAGAGGAGAAATATGATCTCAGGGAAGAAGTACATTTGAAACACTTATATGCTAGGTATAAGTACTTCCGGTACGAGGTGCATTATTAAAAAAAAAACAAAAAAAAACTTAAACTGTATTATGGAAAGCAGGAAGTGAACAAATGTAACAGTTTCTGATTGTAAAAGTACCAGATGGAGGGGTAGGGGTAAGTCTCTCTTATTTTATATTATATTTATAATATTCAGAGCCTATCTGGGAAATGGTAGAAAATAATTTGTACATACTGCACAGTAAATGGAAGCTGTCAGAACTGTTCTCTTAAATGTCAAAAACAAATAACACATGATAAGAATTTGGCAAAATGTCTCTGTGGTAAAACGTGACTAATTAGAATCGATGCACGCATACGTTCCTCACCTGTGAGAGTTGGGGGGTCAAAAGTTTAAAGGCCATAATGGCAATGACCTTTGCATTCCAAGCTGACCTCTGCTGCCTGGAGAAACAATTGACAAAGTTCATTGGGTTCATGAAATTAAATCAAATTATGCTGGTCTTGAAAATCCAGCATAAACCAACTACGAGCATGACCAGCAAGACCAGCATATGTTGTGTTTTTATGTTGGCCACTCCAAATTGTCCATAGGTATGAATGTGAGTGTGAATGGTTGTTTGTCTATATGTGCCCTGTGATTGGCTGGCCACCAGTCCAGGATGTACCCTGCCTTTCACCCCAAGACAGCTGGGATAGGCTCCAGCACCCCCCGCGACCCTCATGAGGAAAAAGCGGTAGAAAATGAATGAATGAATACAAAATGGGCCAAACACTGACCCATGCGGAAACCATCTCAAGACCATCCAACATGTTGATGATGACCTTCCCATCTCTACACACTGTTATCTACCGAATCATTTTTGAACCAATAAAAGGCATGTTTTGATAAGCCAACTTTGTGTATGTTGTACAAGTAGGCTATTGTAATGTAATGCAAATGTAGCAAGTAGGCTATTTTGGTGTGTCTTTTATTCTGTTTACTTGCTCTATTCAACTTCATTCTTTTGTAAAGTGTCTTTGAGTATCTTGAAAAGCGCTATACAAATAAAATGTATTATTATTATTATTATTATTACGCTACACACACTTTCTTTAAATCCAGTGCTTCAATGATGTCATTCAAAACCTTAAGGTTTACTTTAATGTACTATGTTTGTTTCCTAAAGCCGGTTTGGTATCTTGATAAGGAATCCTATTTGAAAAAAACCTGATGCAGTAAAAGAAGCAAAAATGTAGTCTGTTTGATGCTGTATTAAAAGTAAAATTGAAGAAAGTAAAGGATATATAACTTTAGTTTTTCACAAGGGAACGATAAATACCGTTAACTTCCATACTTCCGGTCCTTTCCCTCCTTTTTTAACCTCACCTGAGCCACACGAATGACTGCAGCATACAGGAGTGTCTCTCTCACCGGAAGCGAAGCGGTCCAGTGTTGTAGGTTGGTTCTTACCGCCATCTTGTGGCCGGAGTGGCCATGCACACAGGACACATTGCGCATGCTCAGGAGTGTCTCCCCATGAGTTGAATCTGTCCTCTAGCGGCGTCACTGTCCTTCAGCCATCTTAATGCAATAACTAAAAACAATGCTGGGCGCTGTGGGACGCGGCTGTAGTGGTGCTCTGCAGGTTTTTAAGCCTGTTAGCAATTCATTCAAGACTTTAAGCGGTAGACATGTAAGCCTAAATTCGGGTAAGTTGATGTTTTTCTACCGCGGGGGAATGTCATTGTTAAATGTCCTGTGGACAGGCCTCTACTTAGTTACTTACTTATACAGGGATTATTATTTGGCGTGAAACAGATTAATTATAATATCCATCGTTAAGACAAATGTTGGCTAAGGACATTTGGTGACGTTATTGTATGTCTGCCTCAATGACCTTTCATTACAATTTAAACACTGCAAGCAAGTTGTCATTCTTAATGATTGATTGCCTGGGGACAGTTGTCCAATTTAAATCGTGTCATTAATTAGGCCTTGGATGCCAACCAAAAGTTAGTATCACTATATATATATTGCAATATTGTTTTTGTGCAGGTATAATTTGTGACAATTCATCCAAAATACAAGCATGCCACATGGTTGAAATAATAAGGTTTGATGCCATCCTTTTCAGGGCGGGGTTATGCAAGCCCAGCTGCTCAAGCAGCCTTGGCCAACGGTCGCATCGTGGCTGTGATCGGTGCCGTGGTGGATGTCCAGTTTGACGAAGGCCTCCCCCCCATCCTCAATGCACTGGAGGTGGCAGGCCGTGAGAGCCGGTTGGTTCTCGAGGTGGCCCAGCATCTGGGTCCGTGGCTTTCCACCATGACACTTGACTTGAAACAAATCCCCAAATTCCAAGTTCCTTTTTAATCCGTCCTGTGTGCTTCCCCAGGTGAGAACACGGTCAGGACAATCGCCATGGACGGCACCGAGGGTCTGGTCCGTGGGCAGAAGGTTCTTGACACTGGGGCTCCAATCAGAATCCCTGTAGGTCCTGAGACTTTGGGCAGGATCATGAACGTCATTGGAGAACCCATTGATGAACGCGGTCCCATTAGCACCAAACAGTATGTTTTCAAAAAAAACAGCAAAAAGTTTTTCCTTTGTTTGTGGCCTGGCACCTACACCCTGGACTGGTGGCCAGCCAATCACAGGGCACATATAGACAAACAACCATTCACACTCACATTCATACCTATGGACAATTTGGAGTCGCTAATTAACCTAGCATGTTTTTGGAATGTGGGAGGAAACCGGAGTACCCGGAGAAAACCCACGCATGCACGGGGAGAACATGCAAACTCCACACAGAGATGGCCGAGGGTGGGGAAAGACAAAATAAGAAGCCAAAAAGTTACCACTTCCACACAAAACAGGAGAACTCATATATGAAAGGAAATTTACAAAGAGGAAGATGAAATACTTGGGTGATACTTTGAATGAATGAATGAATATTCAGCCAAAAATATCTAAACAACTATGCCACAGCATAAACAACACAAAAATGGTTGGTTTACATCCAAAGATAACACCATGAACTATTTACAATTTTACAAAACCCTAGAAAAATCACTCAGTAATCAGTGCAGGTCAACACAATAATGTAGTTGTACTATTATTAGTATTTTTTTAAATGAAACTTTTTTGCTTACTTGTTTCAGGACTGCACCGATCCACGCTGAAGCTCCTGAGTTCACAGACATGAGTGTGGAGCAGGAGATCTTAGTCACTGGGATCAAAGTTGTAGATCTGCTGGCTCCCTACGCTAAGGGTGGAAAGATTGGTCAGTAGCTCATTTCACCTCCAGGACGTTCTTCAGATGGCGTTCGTTGGGAGCAGCAGCAGCATCTCATGGTTGTTTCTACTGTTCCCCATCAGGTTTGTTTGGAGGCGCCGGTGTGGGCAAGACTGTGCTGATCATGGAGCTCATCAACAACGTGGCCAAGGCTCACGGTGGCTACTCTGTGTTTGCTGGAGTGGGAGAACGCACCCGCGAGGGCAACGACTTGTACCATGAAATGATTGAGTCTGGTGTTATTAACCTGAAAGACACTACCTCAAAGGTAACGCCCGACATGCTAGCATACACTTGCGCTTTCTCTCCCAATACAAGAACTCCATCAATACTGCATTTTAATACTTAAAATGGATGCATAAATATTACAACATTACTACTAGCTACCAGGAGAATCACAGTAAAGAGCGAAGGGAGTCGCCTGCCGTGGTCCGGCAAGGTGCACTGTATTCAAACACACGCCCAGAGCAGCCGGTGTGACGCCATTGGATATATCTAGCATATATCTAGCATTCACTAGCAAGATGTCAGTGTATAGACTGGTCGTATATCTCATCTCGTTTCATATTATCTGCATACTGTATTTGTATATAACGTTTGATTTTGTTAATACTTGGGTTGTTTATATTGTTGATTTTTCTATTTTGTGTATTTTGTACTGCTTAACTGACATAGGCATATATTATCTTATCTTATCTTGTAATGGTAATGGTAATGGTTTAATTTCATTTGAACATGCATCAGATTACAATTGAGTGCATCCCATAATCAGTTCCCAGTTCCACATGTCCAAAAAGGAGTAGGAAGAAGCAAAGCTTATTAAATCCTACCCCTCCATCTGGTACTTTTACAATCAGTAACTGTTACATTTGTTCACTTCCTGCTTTCCATAATACAGTTTTTTTTGTTGTTGTTGTTTTTTTTATAATGTACCTCGTACCGAAGTCCGAGGTGATATGAGCATCCAATGACATAATGGGTACCATAGTAACCATCAATATAGTGATATATATAGCACATCATGACTGGTTCAAGACTCTTCATCCTTGTATTTAGTAAACATCAATATCTGGCAACCCTTCTGCATTTTTCAAACACTGCTTCAGTTTTTTATGGGTTTTTTGAACGCACCTTCATGGAGCCAACGTCCTTCCTCTTAAAGTGAATGTTTGTTTACAAGTGAGCGGCAGGTCGTTAATGTCACAGGCAGGAGAAAAAAGATGCATATGAGTATAATTGCCGATATTTGCCAGATAATTATAGTGCACCCATAAAGTGAAGTGCTGTCTTCTCAGATTGTCATGTGTGTGTGTTGTACGTAGGTGGCGCTGGTGTACGGTCAGATGAACGAACCTCCGGGCGCTCGTGCCAGAGTCGCTCTCACCGGCTTGACTGTTGCTGAATATTTCCGTGACCAAGAGGGACAGGATGTGCTTCTGTTCATTGACAACATCTTTCGGTTTACCCAGGCCGGATCAGAGGTATGAAACACTAAACGTACATGTACAGTAGACAATTCAGCTTTTTCATCAAATATTTGCTTTAGTACTACAGTCGTCTTTCACTACTTAGCACTTAGAATGTTACTCCCTCACTCTTATCACTTTTTAAAAACATGTATTAGTTAATAAAAATAGTTAATAGTCGCTGTTTCGTGTTTTCGATGGCCTCTTAGTGAAAAATGGCTAAATGACGTAAAACACAAATACAGTTTAAGTCATTAAGACCAGCATTCACCTTGTGGATGTAGTATCCTACATCGGGCACTAGGTGTCAGTAATTGTTCGGTGAGACAAGCACCACAATTGATCCCTGGAACAACAGGCTTTTATTGCAGCTTTAGGAATTCGAGCTGGAGAGAACATCATCATGAAAAATAGACATTTTGACGGGCGTGTCAATGGTGGTCCCAGGCGGTTACCTCCATGAAAAGCGGGGATCTACTGTACCTACAAAATGTATTTGCCAAGATTATGAATTTGTCAGGACGGCACGGCGGTTGAGTGGTTAGAGCACAGATCTCGCAGCTAGGGGACCAGGGTTCAATTCCACCCTCGGCCATCTCTGCGTGGATGTTCTCCCCGTGTTCTCCCCCATTCCAAAAACACGCTAGGTTAATTGGTGACTCCAAATTGTCCATAGGTATGAATGTGAGTGTGAATGGTTGTTTGTCTATATGTGCCCTGTGATTGGCTGGCCACCAGTCCAGGGTGTACCCCGCCTTTCACCCGAAGACAACTGGGATAGGCTCCAGCACCCTCGTTGAGGATAAGCGGTAGAAAATGAATGAATGAATGAATAATAATAAGCAGCAAGTGACAAATTCTATTATCTTTACAGTTCAAAATGTGTAAACTTGTGTGCCCTGTGATTGGCTGGCAAATAAATGAATGAATTTGTCGGACTGTCTGTCAGGTGTCTGCGCTGTTGGGTCGTATCCCGTCTGCTGTGGGGTACCAGCCCACCCTGGCTACCGACATGGGTACCATGCAGGAACGAATTACAACCACCAAGAAGGGTTCCATCACCTCGGTACAGGTAAGGAGTGAGTGGATGGCAGTGACATGGAGGCTTCCCCGGACTAATGAAATGTTTGTGCTGAAGGCCATCTACGTGCCCGCCGACGACTTGACCGACCCTGCTCCTGCCACCACCTTTGCTCACTTGGATGCCACCACCGTGCTGTCCCGTGCCATCGCCGAGCTCGGCATCTACCCCGCCGTGGACCCCCTCGACTCCACATCCCGCATCATGGACCCCAACATTGTCGGTGCCGAGCACTACGACGTCGCTCGAGGTGTACAGAAGATCCTCCAGGCAAGACTTGTCACGTCAGCTTTTTAAAAGCGAGTCAGAACCTGCTCTAACGACTCGCATCGTCGTTTCAGGACTACAAATCCTTGCAGGACATCATTGCTATTCTGGGTATGGATGAACTGTCTGAAGAAGACAAGCTGACCGTAGCCCGTGCTCGCAAGATCCAGCGTTTCCTGTCCCAGCCGTTCCAGGTGGCTGAAGTCTTCACAGGCCACATGGGGAAGCTGGTGCCTCTGAAGGAAACCATCAAAGGCTTCCAGAACATCCTTGGAGGTAGTGCTTCACCTAAACTGGAATACGCCTGAAGCTTTCATATTTTCCTGGTAAAATGTATTTTCCCTCCTGTGCAGGTGAATACGATGCCTTACCTGAGCAGGCTTTCTACATGGTGGGTCCCATTGAAGAAGTGGTCCAAAAGGCAGAGAAACTAGCAGAGGAACACTCCTAAACGCTGACGTATGGAAGGCTCCCTGAATTGTACAGTCTAATTGCTATTTGAGGAACTCGGCGTGTGTTTGTGTTGCTCTGGATGGAGATTAAAGATGCTCGTGGTTTATGCTGCTTCTTTCTAATTTCAACCAATCGTTGAGATTGGAAGATTGATCAAATCTGCAGGTTTAGCTCCTCAAGTGTCGCAGTATCTTATTTAACTCCCTTTCCTTATGAAGGAGACCACTGCTGTGTTCTTTGAAGGCTTCAAAATCCTGCAAAACATTCATGTTAATGTTCAATTGCTATTGAGCTTCTTGTTTCCATTTTTTTTTATCATGATAACCAAAACAAACCTTATTGAGCATCTCGTGCTTAGTCCTGGCTTCTTCAAGAGCCACCTTAAGAAATTTCACTCTCTTATCTGCATTCACTGTGTCCGCTTCGTGTTTAAACCTGACATGAGAAATAGTGGTTTTATACAATTAATTTGTCCACTCAACAGCAGACGTACAGTACAGGTGGTCCTCAGGTTACGAACAAGGTTTGCTCCGCTTTCTTTCTTTACATTATAAAGATATAAAAGCAGCTAAAAAAGAATGCGCCTCATGGGGCGCACCTATTGCATATGGTTGTGAACAATAATCGGATAGCAGTTATCTGCTTTAAGAAGAAAGAGATGTGGCTGCGGCAATAGTGGCCTCCTGAATCCGCCATAAATCCTTTTGATGAATGGTGTTTTTTTTTTATGGTAATGGTTTGAACATGCATCAGATTACAATTGAATGCATCATATAATCAGTTCCCAGTTCCACATGTCCAAAAGGAGTAGGAAGAAGCAAAGCTTATTAAATCCTACCCCTCCATCTGGTATTTTTACAATCAGTAACTGTTACATTTGGGCGGCACGGCAGTCGAGTGGTTAGCGCGCAGACCTCACAGCTAGGAGACCAGGGTTCAATTCCACCCTCGGCCATCTCTGTGTGGAGTTTGCATGTTCTCCCCGTGCATGCGTGGGTTTTCTCCGGGTACTCCGGTTTCCTCCCACATTCCAAATTGTCCATAGGTATGAATGTGAGTGTGAATGGTTGTTTGTCCTGTGATTGGCTGGCGACCAGTCCAGGGTGTACCCCGCCTCTCGCCCGAAGAAAGCTGGTATAGGCTCCAGCACCCCCCGCGACCCTCGTGAGGAAAAAGCGGTAGAAAATGAATGAATGAACTGTTACATTTGTTCACTTCCTGCTTTCTGAATATTTTTTTTGTTTGTTCATGAGGTGATATGAGCATCCAATGACAAGATGAACTATATCAGCAAGTTGAAGTATTTGTGATTTTAGAAATAAGGAATTAGTATGTTCTCTGTAGGCGGCATTATGAATTATTCTTAATTTTTAATTCATTTACGGGAGTGTTTAACTCCAAAACGCTGTAACCCAAGGATCACCTATATTTAGAAATGGAATGGCATTTTACTTTTCCTCTGCTCGTGTCCGGGCTTTCTTTTGCTCCTTATATTGCAACTCCATACGTCTGAGTTCCTCATGCTTCTCCTGTGGTTACACACATGGGTTGGTGTGAAACGGTAGCTACAGATACACTGCTCTTCGTCACCAACGTACCTGGATGATGTTCTCTCTCTCCACAGAGAGACGCAGAAGTTTGTCTCGCTCTTTGGTGAGGCCGATGATGCTTTTGCTCATGGTGCTTTCCTTCAAAGTGTTCTGCTCCTCCGCTTTATGAAGCTTCAGCTTGAGGTCTGGTGAAAAAGACAATGGCGTACCTCAATGCTGGGTGGAACATCTGGCAAAACTTGGGACTGCTACTGCCCTTACCCTAGTGATGATAAGCAACATAGAAAATGGATGGATATTAGCACGCCTCTACTGTGCTAAGATATTTTAGACACAAGCACTACATGGTGGCGCTGTTAGTAACTGTAACTGTAACCCCGCTGTAACTTTAGGGTGTTTATTTCATCCACAATCCTTATGTAAGAAAAAGAGGTTGGCTAATTAATGCACGTAATGGCTCACAATTTTTTAAGTGCACTTTTCCTTAAAAGCATTCTCAGCAAAACCCATCCATCCATTTTCTACCGCTTATCCTCACAAGGGTGGCAGGGCTGCTGGAGCCTATCCCAGCTGACTACAAGAGAGAGGCGGGGTACACCCTGGACTGGTGGCCAGCCAATCACAGTGCACATATAGGCAAACAACCATTCACACTCACATGGACAATTTCGACTCCAAATTAATTAATTTTTTGGAATCTGGGAGGAAACCGGAGTACCTGGAGAAAACCCACGCATGCACGGGGAGAACATGCAAACTCCACACAGAGATGGCCGAGGGTGGAATTGAACCCTGGTCTCCTAGCTGTGACGTCTGCACGCTAACCACTCGACCGCCGTGCCTATTGGCAATAATGTATAGGACAATTCTAGTGCAGTAGGTGTTCTCGTGACATACATAAAGCCCACTTTTTTGTTTTTTTTAACATTTATGTTTCACTGAAAATGGATTTTCCTTATGCGTTGGAATTTTGTACATTCTTCGGGGGTCCTTGAACAGACCATAGTTGCTGCGAGACCCTAAAGTGCAACTTTATATATATATATACAGTAAATACTGTTGATAGTTGGTGGTGAGTAGCAATACATTTTATACTTGAAATGTGCGTGATGCCCCCGCATCCTGAATGTAAATAAGTGGAATATAAAATGGATGGATGGATGCAAGGCATATTTCTGGATTAAACTTGGATTGTGTCAATTGATGAACAACGGCAATTGAAAAAAAATGGGGAAGGTTCTGCGGCTGAATCGAATCTGAAAATTACAACAGTCACTTTTTTTGAAAATGTTGATCAAAATGGCCGCTGGTGGCCCATAAAAATAACGGTAAAACAGGGATCTCCTGTCCTGACATTTACCTTTGCACATCTGCTCCGCAGCTTCATGCTGCTGTTGAGACACGTGCAGTTGTTCAAGTAGCGACGCCATTCTCGCTTGATGCTCAGTTAATTGTGCGTAGGATGCCGTTTCCATTCCTGCAATTTTCTCCCTTTGAAAGAAAGTCATGATCATTTGACCTGCTTGGCACAACTACTGGTTGCTGTTAATCAGGTAGAATGTCTTACAGGTAGCCCTTCTCCTTGTTTGTAAACTTCTCTGTCAACATCTTGACTTCCTGTGTAAGTCGCTCAAGTGCCGCCTCTTTATCGTGTAACTTCTGCGAGAAGAGCGTGTCGTTTTCCTTCTGCAGCTCCACGTTCACCAGCTTCAGCTGAGCATTCTGATGTTTGTACTCTTCCATGAACACGATGATGGCTCGACTATTGGCGTCTAAATCCATGAAGCGCTTTTCCACCACCTCCGCTCTCTCCCGTTTTTGCACTACTTCTTTCTGACAGATCTCAAGTTGCTTCTCTAGCTGCGTCTTGGCCTCCTGCAGGGTTTGAGCTTGGAGGAACAGCTCGTCTGATCTGTCCTTCAGCAGGCAGATCAGATTGGCTTGTTCTTTGACTCTGGACTGCAGAAGCAATGTGTCTGTTAGATCTTCCGCAGAGAGGGTATTGCATGCGTCCAGTGTCTTCTGGTTGATGTCCATTAGCTGGAGAGAAAAAAACAAAACAAGGTGATAGTGGTAAGTGCACAGTGCACTGCATATCCACACCAATCACAGTCCCGTGAGAATTTCACAATATGTTTACTTTACGGTTACATGGCACTTGTATATAGTCTTGACAAGATAGCACATTTTGCTGGTCGATAATTGTGCAATAAATTATCACAGATAATCAATAATTTCTGCAATTTTTAGACCAATTTATCATTTAGATTATCATCCATCCATCTTTTCATCATTTCACAGAGAAAAGCACTGCCAGGTCTTCATAAGAAGATACACTGAGGCAATTTGTATTTGTTTACATGCTTGCCGGGTATTTTAAGTTGAGGTGCTGTTTGTTTTTAATATTGCATTTTTATTATTCTAATCTAATATTTACTGTTGCACTAAAGACCAGAATTTATTGCATGACTTGATTGCTGAAGCTACCTCACAATGATCTGTTAAAGTGTTAAGTGTTATGTTATATGTTATTATAAAAGTATCGGATCGCGTATGATACTAGTAATTAAATTACTCGCACTTGGGGGGGGCGGATAGGAACATCTTTATGTAATACATGTAGTTATTAACTAGTGTAGTGCTTGGTTACCGGTACATAATTCACCCCGGAACGAAATATAGGGGAGTGGTTGCCACCCGGAGGGGTGGGCGCGAGGGACAGGGTTTTTTTTCTGCTTCTTCCTGTTGTGATTGCGAGACGGCGTTCAGGTCTCGCGAAACAAAGAGTGAAAGTTAATGTTTGTGAAGAGAATAAAGTTTTCTCCAAAATTCGACACTCCGTCTCAGACTCCAGTTCTTCGGCGCTTCACTAGTTAATTTCGAGTAACAGTTGCACCATTAATGCCGTGTAACTTGCTTTGCTTTGTCATTATGCGAGAGCATCAGGGTAAGTGAACGAGTTAACAGAGACAAACACCCGCGAGTCAGACTTCAGTAAAAAAAACTCAGGAGTTTTGAACGACTCTGTTAATACTCGACCATATGAAAAAAAGACTTACGGCAACGTTGAGTGTCAGACCGGAGATGAGCAGTTTATCCTCGGACTTGGAGTACATTTTCCTTCTCACGATTTCGGACTTTTTCCGTTTTGTCGTCATTTTCTGGTCAAGATTTGAACGGGACGTGCGCTACTCTGAAACTAACCCTCCCTTTTGACTAGCTAAAAGTCGGTAGTTTAACTCGACGATTCTCTGTAAGTATGCTAGGTTCGTATAACTTTATACTAGCACACTTGTACCCTTGCACCCTGGTAGTGTGTACTAATAAGGTTTCCCGGGATGCAAGGACGCCTCGCAGACGTCATGACGTCACAGGCTCGTGCCAAAACTGTCCTGTTCTTTGTATGACGTCACCAGTCTGCATCAATACACGTTCATACCCGTATTTACCAGTGAAGCACAAGTAGAGGTTGTTTCATTTGTATAGCATGTATATTTCTTACAAAAATACACTATGTGGTAAACTCAGCACATATTGTGCCTGTATTTTACAGAATCAGTGTTTTTATCATGTATGCTATTACCTGCTGGTTATGCTAGGTTACAATGCTCCACCAAATATACAACAGAGAGATGTACAATGTCTTTTTTTCAAACCCATAACAATAACATATCTACTTTTTAAATGTATTTTAACTGTTTCTCTACACCTGGAGGTAAGAAGGACTGGAACAAATTAGGATTTGACCAACTGTACTTGATGAGTTCTAATCAAATATCACAGCATTACTGCTATAGCACATCACCACTACCAGGAGAACCAGAGTATAGAGCGGAGGGAGCCACTTGCTGTGGCCCAGCACGGGGCACAATATTCGGACACATTCTCAGAGCAGCCGGTATGCCGCTACATCAGTCAGGAGAACCGGAGTACAGAGCAGGAGGAGCCACCTGGCCTTGCCCATCAATGTGAACTCTATTCAGGCGGTGTGACGTCACGAAGGTCTCAGGCAAACTTTAGGACACAAAGGGGCGGTAATTGCTTTTTTTTATCATTATAAATATTATATATTTTTTTATCTTTGTCAAAAGGCTAGGTTCTGCAAAAAAGGTGACGTTTAAGTTTCCATATTGAAATACATCTCCATTCAATTATCATACAATATTTCTGCTTATTTACTCTTTCATTCTAAACAGACAGCTAATGTTGCTGAGACATGTAGAGTGGATCAAATCAACTCTTGCTTCTTCCTGCTCCTTTTCAGGCATCATGTCGAAGAAATCCAATTTTTTTTGTTCAATAGAATTTGCTAACATGTACATATTTCAGTCTGCAGTTTAAGCCAATGCACCCTGGAAGAAATCGCCAAGACCACACAACTAGTGATACGTTTGTGTTGCTTGGTTGCCATTGGTAACCACGGCCGGGCTGCGATTGGTTTTTCAGTCATGGCATCAAGTAGCATGCAGTATCAGCTTTTGGCCGCGTGGGGGCAGTGTTGAACGTTGTATATACACACAGACAGGACCAGCACGTAGTGACGAAATTAGTGTTTATGTTTCATTCATCCTCTAACTTGTTCTAGACGTCATTTGATAGTGATTTTTTTTACCAAAACCTATAATCTTAAAGTTATATTTATAAGAAAATATAAAGGTGATTGTGTTGTATTGCGTGCGTCAGCAGTGATGCAATGTTTGCGGGCAAGGGCCCGAATGGGGAGGTGCTTACGATTATGCAGATTCCAGGGCCCGCCTTGAGGGATTTATCCACAGGGCAGATCTCGGGTGTAGAGGCGGGAGGGTGAACTTGCACACGCCCCTTTTGATCAAGCAGCGGGCCAAGAAACCAAGTTAGAGGAAATCCAACAGCATCCAAGACCCCCCCAAGTCCCTTCAGCTCCTCCATCTGCACACTGGAGCTGGACGGACCAGCCAGAATGTGGAGCCCAGTACCGCTTCAACTCTTCCTCCTCGTCTTCTGCTGGCTTACCTGGTGCCAATCACAAGGTTAGTGTCTTCATGACCATTACTCTGCATATGCAATAGCTTGATTGTGAAGATGCATTAAGGTGCATCTGTTCTTGTCGGCCACGTTTGGCCAACAACCAAAACAAGTTATGTATGATGTAAGTACTTTAAAAAAGTATAAAAATACTATCTTTTTGCCACTTAGTGTTGAGCACAAAGCCCCCGCTCCGAATAGAAGTTCTCCTGGAGGAACTTTTGCCTGAGCTTTACCGTTGCTAGGTAACAGAGAGGAGCATGTGACTTACAATCTGTAAGCACTGAGAGGTACTGCTTCAAAAAGCTCATTTCCCTCTGCAGACTTCACCCTGCAAACCACAAAACCGGACTCTGCCTCCCAGAGCCTTTCTGATGAGAGAGAGAAAGAGACACAAGGAATGGTCAAATGTTACTTTTTTATTTTTTTCGTTCGTCTCTAATGTTTGCAGCCCAGCTAGATCCTACTTCTCAAATTGTAATCTGCTTTCTTTTTGCTCAACCCTGAGGATGTAAGCTTCTTAGTGTGAATGTGGCTACTAATTACACTGCAGCTGCTGCAGAATGCAACCATTTCCACCTAAGTAAAGCTTGGAGAGCCACTGTGTGGCTTCCAGGGCCCAAAACACACAACAAATATACACTTATATGAGATCTTTAGCATATATTTTACCTTGACTAAATAAAGTAAAGCAACAATATATTGATTCTTCTAGCTAACACATTAAACAAGCAGGTGCTCTCTAATATTTAGTGTTTATGCAGAGTCAAATTTGTAGCTACAATTCTCCATATGACCACTATAGCTACAATTATATATTGCTAAATGAATTTAAATGGAATTGAAAGATGAACCAAAGCTTACAAAAGGCAACAAGGTGTACTTAAAACATTTAAAATAAAATAAATGAAACATAAAACAAATTCTTGAATCAATAAAAAAGAATTAATATAATGTAGATAACATTTCAGTAAATGTATTGAAGAGGTAGTAAGATATTTTGTGAGATAAGTATACATAAGTATGGGAACTAGGGATGCTCCGACTGATCCGCCACCCAATAGTCTCAGACTACCATCTTCAATGGTTTCAGTTTGACAGCTTGACACAAACCTTGCCAATACACGCCAACGTGTTTGATATCTCCCTTATCAAACCTATTGTTCTTACTTAAAACATTAAAAATAAAATAAATGAAACATAAAACAAATTCTTGAATCAATAAAAAAGAATCAATATCATGTAGATAACATTTCAGTAAATGTATTGAAGAGGTAGTAAGATATTTCGTTACGTGCTTATTGTAGTTTATGCTTTTTAAAGTATGGGAACTAGGGATGCTCCGACTGATCCGCCACCCAATAGTCTCAGACCCACTTGTGATGTGTCACGTTCGATGGCCAACACCCATATTGAGCCGGGAAAGGATGCATTTTGGCGCGATAATCAACATTAGTCTGTAAAATTCAATGGTTTCAGTTTGACAGCTTGACACAAACCTTGCCAATACACGCCAACGTGTTTGATATCTCCCTTATCAAATCATTCTTACTTAAAACATTAAAAATAAAATAAATGAAACCTAAAACAAATTCTTGAATCAATAAAAAAGAGTCAATATAATGTAGATATGGTTTCAGTTTGACAGCTTGACACAAACCTTGCCAATACACACCAACGTGTTTAATGAAATAAAACCATTACCATTACCAAATTAAATTCAGGTTTGCATCAATTAGTACAAAAATAAATGTGGCCAATGGCTAATGTCTAATGGCGCCCCCCGGCCGGTAGCGCTCATCATAGATACAATTAGAAATCAAGAGCCGATATCACTCATGGATAATGGTATCGGAATTAGCAGAATGAAACCCTGATGGGAACATCCCTGATGGGAACCATGGATGTGTGGTACATGTCAATGCTCTGGCAGTAGTACGTGTATTTATAGTAGTAGTATGTGTATTTCAGTCAGTTTTGGAAGGAAGAGTGATCACACGTTTGTTAAGCGATTAGCAATGTCATTTGTTTTGCTGTGACAGCAGGGGGTACTTTCTCCAGTCTGGCATTGCCCCCCCTCCCCCCCATTCCCCTACAAAAACAGGGCCCGATAACCTCCAGTAACATATTATCCAGGCCCCGTAAAGCTGCAACATGCTGCTATTGCTAATGCAGTGTCTTACAAAGAGCCGGTCCATTAACTCTACACTTGCTTTTTTGGGCTCTTTGGACAACTTTTGTCAGTAAACATCGATTTCATCGACATGGATTATTGGCTGTTTAATAACCAGTAAAGTACACCGTAAGCGCTTGATGGTGTTTAAACATGTTTTGAACAGCTTGTCATTTGGTCCATCGGGAGACCAGACTGGCCTCCTTGGATTGATTAAAAACACTTTTTGTTGTGTTCAAACTTAGACAGCACGTGCATGTTAAACCTTACCCCTTCCGGCGCACCGGCCTAAATCCTTGCACAACAAGAACGTTGGCACACAATGCTCACCATCTTTTCTCCTACACACCGCAGGGTTTTGGTCATTCCGGTGTCGGGAAAATGACTTACAAAAGTTATTCGTTAGGAGTTGCTAGTAGTTACTAGTTACTTTTCCACACAATTAATTGAATTAGCAACTGAATTAATTAGAGACATAGACATAGACTTTCTTTATTGTCATTGCACAATAACACAGCGAAATGTCGTTGCTTGGCTCCCGTGTAATAAAAAATAAAAAATAAAAAATAAAAAATAAAAAATAAAAAATAAAAAATAAAAAATAAAAAATAAAAAATAAAAAATAAAAAATAAAAAACAAATAATAAATAATAAATAATAAATAATAAATAATAAATAATAAATAATAAATAATAAATAATAAATAATAAATAATAAATAATAAATAATAAATAATAAATAATAAATAATATTATTACTAGTATATTAGTAATAGTATTGCATTGGGGTGTTGTTAGGGCGTGTAATAATCTATATACAGTAATCCCTCGTTTATGGCAGTTAATTGATCCCAGACCCAACCATTTCTGCTAAACGAGTGTCCTGCGGGCCACATTTGGCCCGCGGGCCACGTGTTTGAGACCCCTGTTGGTGCGTTGGTTTTTGAAGGTGGGAAGGTCGGGGCAAGCGCGGAGTAAACGGGGCAAAGAATTCCAGAGGGGTCGGGCACCTGGTCTCCCCAGGTTCGGAGCTCGGTCTTACAGAGGAGTTCCAGGAGGTTGGAGTCTGAGGAGCGAAGGGGACACTGGGGGATTGTGTGCATGGAGGAGGTCTGTGATGTATGGAGGGGTCAAACTGTGGAGAGATTTGTAGGTATGATGAATTCAATTACCCGTTCCTAGAAAATGTTACCCCCAAAGTGTGGGTGTCGAACTTCCTCGTGACGACTTCATTTCTGATCATCGTCATCACAAATGTTTTTTTCATTGGCACGTCGCAAAAGAAAAGAAAAGATGATGTTGAGGATTTTCCAACCAAACGAAGGCTTTAAGTCCACGCTCCATTCAGTGCCCCCACGCCGGTGCCAAAAGCCCCCCTCAGGCTTTTCACTGTTTTGTTTGTAGCACTAAGCGCCAAAGTCACTTGTTTGGCAATTGAATTCTGCTGCACGCATTTCCATATGAAACGGGCCACTGCACTTTGCTCAACCAGCAGGGACAGCTCCGGCGCTTCTTGCGGCCAGCAGCTGTTTACTCGATGCCCCCCCCCCCCCCGGTCTGTGTGGAGGTCGATGCCAAAGCAAGCTGCCATTGAGGAAAGCTGCCATCTTTTAAGGCACCGCACGTGAAAGGGGTCAAGGTGTGGATGGTCCCGTATTTAAATCCACACAACCCTCTTCTTCTCCATCCAAAGTGGCTTTTCAGGGTTCCACTTCCACATTGAGTTTCCATCCCTACTGGCGCTTCTTTTGTGCTATTGTGATTCCACAGTGGGGTTTAAGACATACTGTATGTGGGGCTTCATTTGAATGAAAATTCCTTGACTCTTCTTCTCTCTTTGGACAATAGCGAGGCATCCTAGTCCAGGGCAGTGTCCTCTCCTGCTGTGGGTTTAGGTTGCAATAAGAAAAGACGAGGACAAACAAAAGAGAAAGGAAAACACTAACTTACACACAAATGCTCCCACTGGGATTGCTGATGTGGTGGCGATGCCACGGCGATGGAGTTGAAGTACGGGATGGAAGGTGATGGAGGGAAGGACGGAAAACGACATCGATAGTCGGATCGGTGCGGCGTCTGCAGTGATGCATACGTTGTGGTTGTTTGGTTGGGTTAATATTTCAACTCTTTCACTAACATACTTATTTTTTCCTCATAATATTATTATTATTAAAAATAAAAATAAGCATGTAGCTTGGTTAAGATGCAGGTCACACTGTGGGAATGGAGCATTTTGGCGCTTTTTGGAGGTTTTTCAAGAGGCTTTATAGGCGGAATAGGTGTGTCCCATTATGCGCATTGCTAACTGCCTCTTTTTTTAGCAGTTTTTATATCTTTAGAACATACAAAGAAGAGAAGGACGTGTGTTCATGTCTCACATAAGGATTATGAATATGAAGTGCACACCTCCTTTAAAATGTTAAGAGAACCAAGAGGTCTCCCCAGAATGGAGGTCCAATTCCATTCCAGACCAAACACCGGCAGTGTGATCCATTGATTGGCTGTCAGAGCTTCTCTTCTGAATTGCACATTCTTCTTTGGAATGTGATGGAGTGTTCTGCCACTCAGCTATGCTGCCGAACCAACCCAATCCCCCCCCGCCCTCGCTCCCTCGGAAGATATCAGCGATGGTAGCGTGGTGGTACCTTATCTCCACAGATGACCCTCATTGGGAACATCACGAGAAGAGGATTGTGTAACGTCTTGGCACGCATGTCTCCAGCGGTCCATCAGCAATGCTAACAGCGCATTTCATCACACTTTTGGCTACGTCCTCAATGCTTTGTACTTTTCTATTTATTCCTCATTAAGTTTCAATACCCTGTCTTGATTTGTGTACATGGCACAAGTTTAGACACGCTTTCCTTTGCCACTGAATGAGATGTTTGTTCCGGACCAAGGCCCCAATCAACCCCCCCCCCCCCCCCCCCCACCGCTGCTGTACGATACGAGTCCCACCCAATTTCACACCTCTCCATCTCTAATGCTTCTATGAAAAATAAACATCAACAACAGTCATCAACAATTCTAAATGTTTGTTAGTAAAAAGCCTATTTAGGAACATTCAGAAAGGATTATTGTTAAAGAATTGCCTCAATGCACCTTTTCTTCATGAAATGTACAAATGAAAATACCTAAAACACAGGGCAATAGTCATAAAACATTTAATCGAAATTGGAAACCTAATGTCATTTTGTTTCTCTTTCATTGAAATAAATAGAAATTAATCATTATATTACAGTACATATTATTGTATTGCAATACTTTTGAATGTTTAAAGCTATTTGCGATTTGTCCTACTTTTTCGACGGTCATGGAACGCACCGATGCACCGTTCTCCGATGCACAGAGGGCTGTATGGATGTATTTTCCCCCTTTTTTCTTTCACCTCATACTTGCTCCCGAATGTTGATACTATGCGGGAATGCATAAAGGTAAGATTTGATGACTTTGAGTGCTAATGTGCATCATTGTGGTAATTCGATGCTAAATGGCTAACGCTAGCTAGCAAAACACTGGACTTCAGCCACGGTCATCACATTGATAGCCCGTCAATAGCAGCTGGAACTCCAGTTTAGCTAGCAGTTCAATGCCAAAATCATCAGAGATGTAAAAATGTGAAACTCACTGGTTAGTTTGGCCACTCTTATGCCAAGGTAGCACTTTATATGACAATAAAAACAATATCTGCGTAGCTGCAGTCTCTGGCAGCCCATGTAATCCGTGATAAATCAAACACAGCGACACTAGATACAAATAACTTTGGTTTTGCTACAAGAGCCATCTGCCAGAGCTTAGAAGCTAACTTTACCAATCTAAATACTCTTTTCTTTCTCCATTTCCCATCAATATTTGTTCCAATTTGTGGCTACAGAGTTACCATGCTTCAATCAAACTACGGTGGGGGGCGAGGGACAAACAGAAGGAGTGCACGTTAATCGCTCATCAAAAGATTTGTGGCTTTAAAGGAAACTTCCGTTAATGCGTTATTAACGTGTTTACTTTGACAGCCCGAATAAACACCAAAGTATACATCCAAGTTTGCAAAGCCTGTTATGTTGTATGAAAACAAAAAAGGGAACGTAAAATGAAAAATAAACGTTTTTCCCTCCTAATATTTTGACTTTATTGTTGAACTGCTGATTTTCCAAATGGACCCCAGGTTGCACTTTGACATAATTTAAATAAAATAAAACATTTTTCAAAACTTGCATGGGTCCTCGTTACTCTATTCCACATTCCCTGGTACTGCCAGCTGTACTTCCTTCATCCATTGAGTACTTGATGCTAAAATGTACTGTGTGTGTGTGTAGGATGTGAACTGGGGCAGTTCCGCTGCGGGACGGGGCGATGCATCCCATGGGACTGGCACTGTGACGGCACGTCGGACTGTTCGGATGACTCTGATGAACACGACTGCCGTGAGTTGCTCCTCCCAGCCTGGCAACGCTGTGTTGGAGAGTAGTGTTTACTTTGGATACTTTAACGTTGGTTGTTCTGCATTAGGCCTGAAAATGGCAATAATAATAATAAGCGGCTGGTGATACTGAATCTTATTTTTTGGTTCCATTCAGCTCAGGTAACATGCGATGACAGTCATTTCCAGTGTCTGAGTGACAGCGAGTGCATTCCAGATGTTTGGGTGTGCGACGATGAGGAAGACTGCGAAGATGGCTCTGACGAGAGGCAAAACTGTCGTAAGTACAATGTGCAGTATGAATCATAGTTATTGCAGTTATTATTAATTCATGTCTTACTGCGCCTCTCTTACTTTGAATTTAGCCACAGGAATATGTTTGTATTTTACAAATCAACTTTAAATGTTTGCTTTAGAATATTAAAAAAACATGCTGGCCAAAAAACACCAAAATGTAAAACAACAAAAATATGTTTTTCATAGGGGCCTTTTAAAAATACAATTTAACTAGAAAAAAAAAAAAATGTAAAATACCAAAAAAAATGTTTTTTTACAAGAGTAAAATCAAATCATTAAGAGAAAAAAAAGTTGTAATCTGACAGGAAAAATTATGAAGAAAAAAATAATGTCATTTCAGTAGGATAACGCTGAAACGTTAAAGAAAAAATACATTATTTTTTTGTCATTAAAGAAGGAACAAACAAAACGTTATTTTTTGACAGGTTGGGAAAAAGTTCTAATATTATGGCAATAAATACAAAACTTTCTAGATCTTCCATAATCTGTACCTATTCCAGCTGTATTTCCTTGGATTTCTGCTTCCGCCAAATTGGTCTGTTTTAATTAATTCCTCCCACGGCCCGCCTCCGAGCACTGCCTCTCCGCTGTGATTGGTCACACTCCCAAACTACTTCCTGACTACTGTGATCCCACTTTCTAATATGGTGGGTGTGTTTAGTGTTTAGGAGCTACTAGCAGCTCAAGATCTACTGGCTGGAGACCCCTGACTTACCGTGGATGAACTCAAAGCTTGTGCTCACTTTTGGCTCACTGTGACATCATAAAGAGCCAGTGTTAGGAAAAAAAATGAAACAGAGTGTCTTCCTCGGAAAGGAACGTTCTTTTAAGTGAATTATGACAGGCACGGTGGTCTAGTGGTTAGCACGCAGACCAGGGTTCAATTCCACCCCTCGGCCATCTCTGTGTGGAGTTTGCATGTTCTCCCCGTGCATTTGTGGGTTTTCTCCGGGTACTCCGGTTTCCTCCCACATTCCAAAAACATGCTAGGTTAATTGGCCACTCCAAATTGTCCATAGGAATATGAATGTGAGTGTGAATGGTTGTTTGTCTATATGTGCCCTGTGATTGGCTGGCGACCAGTCCAGGGTGTACCCCGTCTCACGCCCGAAGACAGCTGGGATAGGTTCCAGCACCCCCTTGTGAGGAAAAGCGGTAGAAAATGAATGAATGAATTATAACAGGCAGGAGAAAAAAGGAGCATTTGATTTGCTCATCTGCACAGTACGGCGGTCTGGCCTCATTGAAACTGACCAGTTTCTAACTGGTCAGTCGTCAGTTAAGGTGGGAGCTGGATTGTTGTGATACCATTCCCAGGATAGTCCAGTTTAATAAGCCCTTTCCTCGTTATCATAATGATGATTTGATGCAGCTCTTGCAATGGATGTTATTTCATTGCGGAGGTGTAATACATGAATGATTACGTTCTTTCCATGTGCTTATAAAATGTATCTAATAATCTGTCCCCAGCCGGGAGGACTTGCACAAGTGGACAGTTCAGCTGTTCCAGCGGGGCGTGCGTCCCAGCCGAGTACAGGTGCGACCATCTGTCCGACTGCACCGACGGCTCAGACGAGAGAAACTGCGGTAAGTCTTCTTCCCCGAGGTGCTTTCCCCCGTACAGTATTTGCAGTCAGACTCGTGTGGCATTTTAATCAACCTGTTCAGATTAAGAGGCTCGCTGACGGACACAAAACGAGCCACAATATGCTCCTTGTCGTCAGTGGTTGATTGCAGATTCCTGGCTGGATTAGTTAAGATGAAGTTCAGTGTCTATCTAGCCAATGTCCAAAAAAAAAAAAAACGTCATGTTGTACCCACAATGCTACTTTGCACTTTAGGAATTTCACAATTGCAAGAATGCTGCAGCCGTCTGTCGCTCAGCGTTAAAAGTGTCCCGGCTTATCCCTCCCATGCGCCGAGCTTTTCACCGGCTGTCCGGCTGGCATGTGTGCATTATGTTGCTCAGATGATGATCTCATCTTTCAGATTACCCCGAGTGCACAGAGCTTAGATGTGCTAATGGCGCCTGCTACGAGCGGACCCAGCGATGTGACCACATACTTGACTGCCGTGACGGCTCCGATGAGGCAAATTGCAGTAAGTCCGTTGGAGACCTTCAAACAGTCAAAGGTTTTGCTGTTGTTGTTTTTTTTTACATTTACCAACTTTTTTCTTCATTTTTTAAATTTAATTTAGAATAATATGACTTTAATCCAGGCGGTACGGTGGTCGAGTGGTTAGCGCACAGACCTCACAGCTAGGAGACCAGGGTTCAATTCCACCCTCTGCCATCTCTGTGTGGAGTTTGCATGTTCTCCCCGTGCATGCGTGGGTTTTCTTCCACATTCCAAAAACATGCTAGGTTAATTGGCCACTCCAAATTGTCCATAGGTATGAATGTGAGTGTGAATGGTTGTTTGTCTATATGTGCCCTGTGATTGGCTGACGACCAGTCCAGGGTGTACCCCGCCTCTCGCCCCAAGACAGCTGGGATAGGCTCCAGCACCCCCCGCAACACTCGTGAGGAAAAGCGGTAGAAAATGAATGAATGAATGTCTTTAATCCAGGCGGCACGGCGATCAAGTGGTTAGCGTGCAGACCTCGCAGCTAGGAGACCAGGGTTCAATTCCACCCTCGGCCATCTCTGTGTGGAGTTTGCATGTTCTCCCCGTGCATGCGTGGGTTTTCTCCGGGTACTCCGGTTTCCTCCCACATTCCAAAAACATGCTAGGTTAATTACCCACTCCAAATTGTCCATAGGTATGAATGTGAGTGTGAATGGTTGTTTGTCTATATGTGCCCTGTGATTGGCTGGCCACCAGTCCAGGGTGTACCCCGCCTCTCGCCCCAAGACAGCTGGCATAGGCTCCAGCACCCCCCGCAACCCTCGTGAGGAAAAGCGGTAGAAAATGAATGAATGAATGTGAGTGTGAATGGTTGTTTGTCTATATGTGCCCTGTGATTGGCTGGCCAGCAGTCCAGGGTGTACCCAGCCTCTCGCCCCAAGACAGCTGGGATAGGCTCCAGCACCCCCGCAACCCTTGTGAGGAAAAAGCGGTAGAATAGTCCACACAGAGATGCCCGAGGAGGGAATCGAACTCGGGTCTCCTAGCGCGCTAACCACTCGAGCGCCGTGCCGCCACCCCAACATTACATTGAAATCAATTTCTCTTCCTGTGTTTTCTTTAGCACAGCACTGCAATACGGGCCTGTTTCCATGCCGTAATGGCATGTGCGTGCCTCAGCGATACATCTGCGACCATGACGACGACTGTGGCGATGGAAGCGATGAGCTCAACTGCAGTATGACAGCACTTCTACTTCCTACTGTCATACATCAGTCTTTATTGGGGTTTTTTTTCCTTCTTAAACGTGTCCTCTTCATTTTGCAGCTTATCCTTCATGCAGGGGCAATTACTTCACTTGCCCCAATGGCCGCTGCATCCACCAGGTATGGCTTTGTGACGGCGAGGATGACTGTGAGGACAACGCCGATGAAAAAGGCTGTGGTATGGAACTACACTACACCACACCACGTGTGTCCAAAGTGCAAAGTGTGATAATAGAATAAGAATAAAGTAAAAAAAATACTGTATGAAGAAAAATAAGATCATAATATGATGATGACGTAACCCTAACCAAAATAAAAGCAAGGCATGCTGGCTAGCTAGGGGCTGTGTTGCAGCATCCCCAGGAAGTGGAGTGGAGGGCGGTGGTCTCCTCGCCGTGTTTGATGGCTGCGTCCCAATGACGGTGTTGGTTTAAGCTTCCTGTGAGAAGCAGACACCTTCAGCACTAAAAAGAGTTTATTTCCTTCTCCGTATGCTGTTTGCTTCCTCGCAAGCTGCTTCTTCTTTTTGCTGCTCCAAGTGCATCAAATTGTTCAAATAGCTCTTTGTGGGACAAGATTGGGAAAAAAATCCCCCACCCCCTCCCAGCAAAGGGCTTTAGAATTCACCCACATGGCTGTGAAGAGTGGTGCTTTTCGAGGATGGGTTGTGGAAGCCCCCCCATGACCCTCCTCACGGTCCCATCCACTCCCCTGCATTCATTCCAAGCAGGGGTGTCCAAACATTTTCTACCAGAGAGGGCCGCGTAGGGAAACATGAAGGGATGCCACTAGCTAAGGACACTCAAACTTATACATATATATGTATTATATATTATTAAGTTTGATATATTGTTCTTCTTACATAGTTTATATATATTATATATTTCAACTTTCCTCCAAAATTATTTTGTACATTTTCTTGTTGTAATATTTTGCTTCCATTCCCATAATAACCTTTTCCCCAACCTAATTTGCCCCAAAATTACAACTTTGTTTTGTTTGTTTATCCATTGCAACTTTTTACTGAAAAAAACATATTTTTTCTTTAATACTTTAACTCTATGCTACTAAAATGACATGTTTTTTTTTCTCTTAATATTTTCATCTTATTCTGGTGAAATGACAGCTGTTTTTTTCCATTTCTGCTGTTATTTATTTTTTCCATTTTCTGACTATTTCAACTTTCAACTGAATTTTTTTTCAGGTTATTATGACGTTATTTCCATAATGGTATGACCTTTCCCCGACCTAAGTTTGCACAAATTACAACCGTATTTTGTTTTATTCGTTTCTCATAATATTACAACTGAAAAAGAACATTTGCTTTAATATTTCAACCATAAAATGACATTATGTTTATTTAATATTATCAGATTATTCTCATACAATTGCAATTTTTGCTCTTCATATTTGGACTTTATCCTCGTAAAGTTACATCCGTTTTTTTTTTTATTTCTACTGTTGTTGTTTTTTTTTTAGATTTACCAACCCTTTCAACTTGAGTCATGTCAATGTTCTTCTTGTAATTATTAATTCCTGTAATATTTTGATTTTTTTCTTTGTTACAAACAAAATTTCCCAAAATTGCAACTTTATTTGCTGCTTTGTTTCTCTTCGTATGATTTTTAAAAATTATGCCTTTTCTTTTAACATTTAAAGTTTTAAATGACATGTTTTTTTCACATTACGCTATTCTTACGCTATTTTTTTCTTAGTATTTTGACTTAATTCTTGTGAAATTTATGCAGATTTAAATTTTGCTGTTGTTTTTGTTTTTTTCTTATTTAATGTAATCATTTTAGAATGTGCCACTAGGCTGCACTTTGGGGGCCCCTGATTTCATGTGACATTCGTAAAAATGAGTGATTCATTATGTACTGTATTTATATAACAGGTGATGATTTATGTTGATATGAATAGATAATGCCCGGCAGGAGTGTTATCCCGGAGAATGGCCATGTCCTTCCTCGGGCGTGTGCATTCCCCTGGATCACCTGTGTGATGGGACGCCCCACTGTCCTGAGGGGGAGGACGAAACCAACGCCACTGTTGGACACAACTGCAGTTAGTAGCGTTGTTTTCTATGTTGTGTCTGTTTATTGCTCGATCGGAAAATTGCATAGGCTAGCATTCATTGTCGTCAGGTATCTGGAGATGCTCCTCTCTGAGTTGCGAGCATCGCTGCCTTCCCTCTCCTGACGGAGGAACCTGTTCCTGTCCTCCTGGATACATTGTCAGCAGCAACGACAGCCGCTCGTGCATGGGTACGTCACTCCTCCATACACAAACTACAACTGACTTCACCAAATCACGTGCGTGTGATGTTTTCCTTCTTAAGATTTTGACGACTGCTCAGTGTGGGGAGTGTGTGACCAGCTGTGCGAGGACCGCATGGGTTCTCATCATTGCGGCTGCAGAGACGGTTACGTCCTGGAACAGCACAGATACTGTCGAGCCGACGCGTCCAGTAAGTGTGATGTTTCCTATTGATTCGACATACAGTGAGTGAGTGTGAATGAAGCATGCTAACAATGCCAATTAGCATAACCCCCCGTGGCTGCTTTGCTGTGCTTCCTGGTTGATTCTTGCTGGTGGTTTGTTTTTGTAGCCAAAGTCTCTTGGCTTTGTGCAGCTGAGAGGCTGACCTGACCTCTCTGCCTCAGTGAGCAGAGCATTGAAAGTACTTTACCTTGCTGGGACAGCCGTCGTCCTAAAACCTTTTCCACAGAGGCCCACACACTGACAAATGAAAGGATGCAACTTTGCCATGTTGATATTTTCTTAAAGCATCTGTCATTTTTTCAGTTGTTTATTGATTGAAGGTGGTTCATGTCATTTTATTGTGCCGTCCCTGCAGCCGGGGTCCCGTCCTTGGTGTTTTCTAATGGCAGAGACCTGCTGATGGGCGACATCCACGGCAATGATCTGCGCACTTTGGTGCACTCACAGAAAAGAGGAGTCGCAGTAGGAGTTGACTTTCACTTTGACCTCCAAATGATCTTCTGGACTGACACCGTACAGAATAAGGTACTCCGATGGTGTCCGTCCTGTAATGTCACAATAATGTCCTTGGCTTGCCTGGGGGCCGAACAGTAGTGATTTTACAAGAGGTGCCGGGGCTTCGAAGTGTGTGTCGAGTAATCGAGTGGGCACTTCCGCGAAGCGTGTACCGAGGCTTGATTCATTGGGGGTCGGGGTCGGAATTGATGACGTCCGAAGCCTCGCTGCCCGTCTGTACCACGTGACGGCTTCAGGAAAAGGTTCAGAATTTACCGCTATGTTTGCCTGTCACTCAGCGATATAAACCCCTCAGGCTTAAACATTAAAATGTGGGATTTTGTGGTGAGAGTCAGTCAGTTGAGTGTGTGGATAGTGTTTGTCGATGGTTTGGTTACTATACGGTTACGTTAGTTTTGGAGTTCAGAGAACGAAGATATGGAGCCAGCTAGAAGCCAGCCAGCTACACTTTGTAGATGAATCATTTGGTTATACAATTTTTTGTAGTACATAATCATTTCCAAGAGCCAAAACAGATCAGCATTCAATGCATCACACATGAAGATACATCCGCCTGTAATTGTATCCAAGGCCAGCTTCAAGAAATGAATCCATTCTCGAACCAGTTCGAAGCCTCATCGGGCTTCATCTCGCCATCACTACCGAACAGCACTGAATGAAATGGAGCTGCAGAGACGGGAGTCCGGGCTTTGCTAAGATAAATCAAAAAGACGTAGACGCTGCAAATAAAAATCCCAGGAATGTTCTCGTGTGGACAGAGCCTAAGACAGTGTCCCCAGACGTAAGAAGACAAAGTAGTTACAATACAATCAAGGATTTCACACTTTCATGACTTAGCATTTTGACGCCACTTTTGTTTGCATGTTTGCATCTTCTATTGTAAATGCAGATTGCATTGTTTCTTAGTGACGTTACTCCTATGTGTTATTTACCTGTTATTTTATTATTTGAGTCATGCACCAGTGGCTGAGAAGCAATTAATGATGGAATAGTTATGTTGGATAGGAGTTATCACTGGAAGCATCTGCAACGTTGATACGATAATTCAATGATGGCCACTGGCAACCGGGGCGTGGGATCATAATGAAGGGGAAGCACTGTAAGACGTGAAAGCAAATCCACGTGAATTATCCTTAGACCTATCTGATAGGCCGCTATGATGGCCACATACCAGTGTGCAATTTATGTAAGGCGAGCTCGCAGAAAGTAATCACGCTGTATTTGTTTTCGACGGCACCGTCCCTCTAAACACATTCTTTACCCCGCTGAAATTGTTCTTCTGTACCTTCCCGGGTGCACTTCTCTTACAGGGGATCTTTGTCAATGAAAGGCCTCCGTAGCCGCACGATGAAAGCAGACAGGGAGCAATAAGGGAATGTGACTGTAAGCAGAGAGGTTATACCACCACATATACGGTTTCTCTTGAAGCGGCTCAGCAGAAAGTCCCAAAAAGCAAAGCTCTTCTAATTAGCTGCAAGTTGCCTCCATATTACTTCCTGAGGCGCTCACTAGCTTGATTCATTCCCCCTTTTTAATAATATTGTCTCATTATTTCTACAAGCAGTGACCACCTAGGAGCTAATTTCCCGCCAACAATGCCATCTTTTGTGTACAGGTGTTTTCTGTGGACATGGACGGGTCCAACATGCAGGTGGTTTTAAATGTATCAGTTGACTACCCTGAGAACCTGGCGGTGGACTGGGTGAACAATAAACTGTATGTGGTGGAGGCCAGTGTCAACAGGATCGACATGGTGGACTTGGATGGAAATAACCGGGTCACGCTCATCACCGAGAACCTGGGAAACCCGAGAGGACTCGCGGTGGACCCCACTGTCGGGTAAGTACATCTCCCCGTTCTTTTTTTTGTGCTCCATTGGCACAGGATAATGGGTGTGTGTGTGTGGGGGTGTGTGGGTGTGTAGGATTAGCAGATTGCCCGCAGTGGATTAGCGGGAAGCAATGTAAGTGATGACCCTAATTGTAATCCAATTCAGGGGCGAGGGGGGGGAACCAGGTGGCTCCAGCTAAATTGTTTCTTTCCAATGACTAGGAGGTGAGATGGGCAACCATCACCGACATGTCTTCACGATCCCAACTGGTGGGTCACAGACAGCAAGTAAAACAAGGCGTTAAAAAATGTAAACATATGTACGTAATATACAACTCCTGTCTGTGGCCTTTTTGACATTGAATTTTAATGTATGCATTATTCGTAGGTTTTCTCCGGGTACTCCGGTTTCCTCCCACATTCCAAAAACATGCTAGGTTAATTAGCAACTCCAAATTGTCCATAGGTATGAATGTGAGTGTGAATGGTTGTTTGTCTATATGTGCCCTGTGATTGGCTGGCAACCAGTCCAGGGTGTACCCCGCCTCTCGCCACAAGACAGCTGGGATAGCACCCCCACGCTCATTTAGCATGGGCGTTAACATTAGCCTTTTTTGCCAGGTGATTGAACACTGCAAAAAATAGTCACTTTGCACTAACTGAAATGTCCCCTCCACAGCTACATGTTCTTCTCAGATTGGGAGGCCCTTAATGGTCAGCCGGGTCTTGAACGTGCCTACATGGACGGAAGCAACCGTTACGGCATCATCAGGAGCAAACTGGGCTGGCCAGCTGGCATCACGCTGGACATGGAGGCCGAGCGTGTTTACTGGGTGGATAGTCGCTATGATTACATTGAAACTGCCACCTACGATGGTCTTCACAGGTAAATGACATTTTTAAATGATTTTATTTATTTGGGCAAATTTATTCTATTCTATTCTTCCCACCGGCACAAGTGGCCAAGAGGGAGGAGAGAAGGCGTGAGAGGGTTTAACACAGCCAAGTGTCATCTTAACCAATCAAATGAACACTTCTCAATGCCTTCAAATGCCTAGGGCCCACTGGACTGTGCATCAGAGGCCATGATTCGCTTCACCATGTAGACCACCTCTGTTCCTGACACTCACATTAAACACAGCAGCAGGCTAATCCGGTCATCGTGCTTGTAATCCACCTGGAGAAACTTTCACGGTATATTCTCGGGAACTCCTCTCATCCGCCGTGCATGGACTACATCTTTTCAGATCATGTTAACAAAAAAGATCGGGACCAGGTCTTTACTAGGGGAAGGGGGGACAACACCCACTCAATGAATGGCTTGCTCCCCCAAATAGAAATTTTAGAAGTTAAAACTGACACATGACAGCTCCACTCATCTTACCTCTCCGTGGCGTTATCTGCATGTGTCTTCGCCCTTCGCGCCCCACTGTTAGTATGCAAACGAGCAAAGATGCCACAAAACAAAGATTAATGTAAGGTTTGTTGTGTGAGGAGAGTACGGTCTGACCCGGACTCGGATCCCAGGATGCAGAGGGTAGTAGAGGGTAGAGCAAGGATAGTACGGGCCGGCTGGATGGCACACGGGGCTTGGCATTTGTGGTCGGAACGATAGCCGAGTGCCATCCAGTCGCAACAGGTGAACAGTAAGGAAGACTCCAAGAGAAAAAGTAAAAATTATATTTTTATTATTGTTGCTGTTCTACAAAGCAAGTACCCTGCTGGTTTTAGTTCCCCTGTAATGCCCAATGCCCAAAGTATTCTGTTACTTTGTCCACTAATAGGAAGACTGTTGTCCATGGAGGTGCCGTGGTCCCTCACCCATTTGGCATCAGCCTCTTTGAGCACAGCGTGTATTTCACCGACTGGACAAAGATGGCGGTGATGAAGGCAAACAAGTTCACAGACGCCAGTCCCGAGGTGGTCTACACAACGTCACAGACGCCACACGGGGTGGCGGTGATCCATCATCTCAAACAGCCACACAGTAAGCCTGATGATCCACGTGATTCCTGCAAGGAATGGCGTCTTAATGACACTTGATGGTGCTTGGTGCTTTCGTCTTCAGTGGCAAACCCGTGCGAGTTACATCGAGGTGGGTGTGATCACATCTGCGTGTTGAGTCACAGGAGTGACAACGGGGGGTTGGGCTACCGCTGCAAGTGTCGCATAGGCTACGACCTACACACAGATGGCAAGAGATGTTTGGGTATGAGAACGTATGAGAAACGTATTTCTCATATGAGAAATATGATCACACAGCATTTTTTTCAATGTGGTGTTTTTTTTTGGTTTCCAGCTGTTAGGCAGTTTCTGCTCTTCTCTAGCCAACTGGCTGTGAGAGGGATCCCCTTCAACTTCTCCTCTCAGGAGGACATCATCCTGCCCATCACTGGATCACCTTCCTACTTTGTTGGGGTGGATTTCAGCGCCGAGGATGATGAAATCTTCTTCTCGGATACAGGCAAAGACATCATCTACAAACAGAAAGTGGATGGGACCGGTGAGTATTTCTCAGCGATATACCCATATTGTCCAGCGCTTCATTACTAATATAGGTACTAATATCAGGCAAAACCTCCTCGCTCATGGACACATGATGCATTTTTTACTGTGTTTCAACACGCGGCCCGCGGGCCAAATGTGGCCCGCAGGACACTAGTTTGAGGCCGCCGCCTTGATATGAAAGTTTAATGTTAGTGCGGCCCGCGCAAGTTTGATATGGATGCTGTATGGTATCATGTACCCAGAAAAAATTATTACCTTTGATTAATGTTCATGTTAAAGGTTAAATAACTATTCATAGTTATCCTCTCTATCCGTGTGGAAGTGGTAAGTTTTTGGCTTTGTTACGTTTAAAGGAAATAACTTGGAGGCTACCGTTTAGGTCGCTAGCTCTCTTGTTTGCGAGTTAGCATGTGTCACAAGACCCTGCAGTTGCGCAATATGTTGTAAATGAAAAGAGTATAAATGTGACTATAGTCGTGTTTTGTCATGTCTACAGGGCTCTAATAATGCTTTGTTCATTTTAATCTGAAAAAAATAATTTGTCTACCCACCAACTATATGTGGTTTCTTAGGTTTTTATTATTTGCTGTTTTATTATTATTATTATATATTTATTATATATAATAATATTATATATATAATTATTAATATTATAATATAATATATAATATTATTATAATATAATATAATTATTTATATATATTTATTATATATTTATTACTGATTGATTGATTTTCTTTATTATTGTTTTGGGGCAGCTCTAGCTCTGCCCCTCTGGTCCACTTGTCGATACTGCATGCTGATGTTCACATAGGCCCTGCTTTCATGCTTTCTGTGCTTAAGAGAAGTCTCACTGCTTTCTTGTGCGCAGGCAGGGAGGTGCTGGCAGCCAACAGAGTGGACGGCGTAGAGGATCTCGCTTACGACTGGATTTCTAAAAACCTCTACTGGACTGACTCACGATACAGGAGCATATCCGTCATGAAGGTCGCCGATAAGTCCAGGAGGGCCATCATACAGAACCTCAACAACCCAAGAGCCATCGTGGTGCATCCTCTGGTCGGGTACATCATCATAAGAAAACACATCAAATCATACCTGGGGAATACTCTCATTCATCCAGGTCATTATATTCTCAGGGCATTGAATTGATGGCAACTGAAATGTCCAGATTGTCTTAGAAGATCCTGCACCATCCCCTCAGACTCAAGCTATCCTGTCTGCTTGGATGAGAGGTCATATGTCTTCTTAGACAATCTGCACAGTCCAGTTGCGATGGATTCTGATTGTCAAGTGTACACAACCAAGAGTGTACCAAGTGTGTACCATGAGTGTACAGTGGTGTGAAAAAGTGTTTGCCCCATCCTGATTTATTTTTATTTTTTCCAATATTTACTTTTTGTTTCAGATCGTCAAATAAATGTAAATATTAGCCAATGACAACACAACTGAACACAAAATGCAAAAATGCAAGTGCATGCAAGAAAATACTCTGTGGTGTGACGAGACAAAAGTTGAACATCTGGCATGAAAGTAACGCAGTATTTTAGAAGAACATGTTTTTTTTAAAGTAGATATAAAAAAGTTATTGATTATCGGTACTGTATCGGTCTTGAGGAGCAGAAAGTCACCGGTATCAATCGATTTGAAAAAAAAAGATATTCAGTTTAAAATCATTGGAAAATTTATAAAACAACAGAAATGGAACAACACCTGTACTTTTTTGAGAATAAAGTGAAAACATCAAGAAAAATGTGCAATTTTATGATATAATCAGATTATAATAATATCATTTGAATAGCATAGAGTTGAAATATGAAAGAAAATATTTTAGTTTTTAATAGTTGGAATATTAAGATAAAACACAAACAAAATAAAGTTGTAATCTTTGGAAAATTTGAGAAAAATTCTAATATTATGCAAAAAAAAACAGAATTTATGACGTTATTTCTGAAAAAAGTAGAAATACTATGAAAATTCGGAAGACAGTAACCGCTAACACAGGAAAAACCTACAGTGTAGGTAAATATAAGATAAATATATAATCTTAGCATATCTACATGTGTTGCTTTACAAAATATCAACGTGGCAAAGGTGCATCCTTTCATTTTCACTATGGGGCCATGGCTGGATAAACATTTGGACAGCCCTGGTCTGTAGTGTTCATTTAACTCTTACTGCTAACCTGCTAATTACAGCCTGTCTTGTTTGTTTTTATGCTTTCCCAGCTATATTTTTTGGACAGACTGGTACCGGCCAGCAAAGATTATGAGGGCTTGGAGCGATGGCTCACACGCCCTGTCAATCGTGAGCACCACTCTTGGTTGGCCTAATGGCCTCGCGATTGACTGGAGGTGAGTCACATGACTGTTATTAATATTATCACAGCAACATTGTTTGTTTTCTATGAAGTTTATTGGATTATTGGAGCTTGCATTTTGTTTCATCTCCACCAAGCTCCATGCGTTTGTATTGGGTGGATGCCTTCTTTGACAAGATCGAACACAGCAATTTTGATGGACACAACAGGCTTTCTTTGGACCGCGTTGCTCAGATGTCGCATCCGTTTGGACTCACCATTTTTGAAGGTAATAATAGCTAATTAATAATAATTTGTAATTATAACTTCTTCAACTTTTCAGCATATCTACATGTATTGCTTTACAAAATATGTTCACTATGTGGCCATCACATCCGATTAATCCATTCCAAAAAGCTAAAAATATTGGCAAAAATACATTTTCTACAGAATATATTATCATTTGTCTTTTTATTATTCTTTCCCCCATAATATGGCATAGCTCAAATCTATTTGCACGCTATCGTCGGCCATCTGTCTATGGTTTGGATTTGGGCTCATTTGATCAACCTCAAACAACTGGTTCTGACCAAAATAGTTACTTTCCTGTGTCTTTTCATCAAGTTTTTTATTTCCCTGATGCCCCTGTAAATATTGGTGAGTTTTTGAGAATGTTTATTACCCCAAATGGGCAAGGAAAGACAGAGAACAATGAACAGATACACAGGTTTTTTGAGTGCAATACAAAATCCGAGGCAAAATTTTGGCAAAAATGTTTGACAATGAACCTTGAGGCGTACGAAAACCGAGGTTGGACTGTTGTGGTGGAGTACTGAGACAAGACCGCAGTTTCCATTCTTTTATTCAACCGCAGTTACTGTATATAGGACTCAGAATGATAGCAATGATGCAAAATAATGGAACTTTATACATTTTTGGATGTACAGGATGAACAGCACTTATATCAAACGATGCAAAATATATAGTCAAAATAAGTGTATCCCAATTACAGCATTGTAAGCTTGGGCTACTAACTATAAAAGCAATATTCACTGGCTAAATGTACCAAAAAGGTCAGTAAGGATAATCCATAATGGCGCCTATAGAGAACATACAAACTGCTTATTTTAAAATCACTAATACTAAAATTTGCTGATTTAGTTAATTTTCAAACAGCTAAAATAATGCATCAGGCTAACAATAAGTAAAGGTGAAAGACTTAAAAAAAGCCACAGTATGTGGAATCAAACTATGGAAGGGAGTCAAACAATGTACAAGGATGAAGAGTCTGGCGAGTTGGTGATTTGTCACGTCACATGTAGGAGGAGGGCCCTTCATTTTTCATCCATGACTTTACTATGCATCACTCCCCAAGGCTACGCCTATTTCACTGACTGGCGCCTGGGTGGAATTGTCCGTGTGCGCAAAAGCGACGGCGGTGAGATGGCGGTCATCCGACGAGGAATCAGCCACATTATGCACGTTAAATCCTTCAACTCCAACTCTCAAATCGGTGAGTAACTTTTAACGGCTTCATTCTTTCACTTCCATCCCTTACCTGTCTTCATTTCAACCCGTTTCAGGTTCCAACCTGTGCAGCCGGCCCACAAATCCAAACGGAGACTGTAGCCACTTTTGCTTCCCGGTGCCTGACTCCCAGAGGGTGTGTGGGTGTCCGTACGGCATGAAGCTGGCCCCCAACCGGCAGACGTGTGTGGAGGATCCCGCCAGCGAGCCGCCGACCCTGCAGTGTGGCGCCAACTCCTTCTCCTGCTCCAACGGCAAGTGCGTCCCCAGCAGCTACCGATGCGATGGTGTTGACGACTGCCACGATGACAGCGATGAGGCCAACTGCGGCATCAACAGTAATACTTTGCGTTCGCCGTCAAAAGCCTTTTTCATATTTTCCCGCCTAAATATTGTATTTTTTCCCAGACAACACTTGTTCCCCGTCTGCATTCACGTGTGCCAATCAGCGTTGTGTGCCGGCTGCATGGCGTTGTGACGGACACAACGACTGCCTGGATGACAGTGACGAGTCTGCCTGCCCGACACGCGGACCCGGAACCTGCTCAGCCAATCAGTTTGCCTGCGCCAACCACCGCTGTGTCCCACTGACCTGGCGCTGCGACACTGATAACGACTGCGGGGACAGCTCAGATGAAGCCGACTGCCGTGAGTTTGAGTTCCACCACTAAAACCTCAATAGCCAAAAACGTACCACTTCCACACGGATAGGGAGGATAACTATTAAGTTATTTAACGTTTAACATGAACATTAATCAAACGTAATATTTTTTTTTTTTACCATACAGCATCCATATCAAACATTAAACTTTCATATCAAGGCGGGGGCCTCAAACTAGTGTCCCACGGGCCACATTTGGCCCGCGGGCCGCGTGTTTGAGACCCCTGGTCTAGAGAGTCGATCTCTTCCCAGGACATGACGGTCAACATGTGTCCCCAGATGTGAGCAGTACCTGCCTTCCAGACCAGTTCCAGTGTCCAGACCACCGCTGTATCGCCCCCAGCTACATCTGTGATGGCGACAGGGACTGCGTGGACGGGGCAGATGAGCAAGGATGCAGTAAGTAAACATCTCTGTCACGTAGAGTGGAAATATATATTTTTTTGTGTGTATTTGGTTGCATGCATTATATTGTAAGTGAAATGCATGGCACCACAAATCAGGTTTAAGCCCCAAATATATCTCACGTTTTAAACATATTTCAAGTATAAAATGGGTATAGAATGGGACTCACAGTAGTGCCTTTAGCCTGGTCGTCAGGCTAGATCGGGCAAACACTTTTTCGAAGACAAAAACCCCACGCATCACCTGTACTCTGCTGTATTCCACAGTCTACAACTGCACGGGGAGTGAGTTCAAGTGCATCCGCGGCCACCAGTGCATCAACTCCTTCTACCGTTGCGACGGCATCTTTGACTGCACCGACCGCTCGGATGAGCAAGGCTGTCGTAAGTATTTAATTCTTACATCTGAAATGCAGAAATGCAGCAGTTGCATTAAGATGACGCTTTTCCAGAGACGTAACGATGTGTTTAATTGTTGCTTTTGTAAATGACTTGCGTGTTCCCCAGCAACAAGGCCTCCAGGCATGTGCCATCACGAGAGCGAGTTCCAGTGCCAGTCGGACGGCAGCTGTGTCCCGTCCACGTGGGAGTGCGACGGACATGCCGACTGCGAGGACGGCAGCGACGAGCACCAAGCCTGCCCGCCACGTACCTGCCCCTCCTCGCTCTTCCGCTGCGACAACGGCAACTGTGTGCTGCGCAGCTGGCTGTGCGATGGCGACAACGACTGCAGAGACATGAGCGACGAGCGGGACTGTCCCACGCCGCCTTTCCGATGCCCGGGCTGGCAGTGGCAGTGTCCCGGATATAGTCTTTGCATCAACCTGACCAGCGTGTGCGATAACGCCCCCCACTGCCCTAACGGTGCAGACGAGTCTCCTCTCTGCAGTAAGTCCCCACAGAAGGGCTTCCTTAACTTCCACACAGTAGTAGCATCACCATCCCACAGCAGAATGGAGCTCTTTGTCTGTCTCTGTGTTCAGATCATGCATGTGTCTGATTTGACTTTCCATAACCTGACAATGATTTGTGATTTTCCTTTTTTGCTTCTCTCACAACTTTCAGATGAGCCTTTGCCAGGTAGGAACAAAAACTCAATCACTTGGTAGAAATGCTGCAAACTTTGAGTGAACTGATTTGATTCATGAATATTTTAATTAGGGGTGCACGATAAATTAATTATGGCCATTATGATATCATACTCATAAATTCTGATGTCATTAAAAATAACTCAGATGACCGATCATTTAAAAAAAAAAAAAACGCTATCACGAGGCGAGATTACCCGTACTATGTGGGTCACCAAATCAAATGCTCCTTCTTTCTCCTGCCTGCCATGACAACGGCCTGCCATAACTTTCCCCTGAGCTGACTTGCAAACAAACATTCACTTTTAGAGGACGTTCGTTATAGCAAATACTCCGCAATGAGGGGAAAAAAAATACTCTATATTCCGGTTCTCCTGACCTCTGTAGTGGCACACCGTCTACTCTGAGGATGCGCCCGAGTACAGTGCACTTTGCTGGGCTCCATCTGCTCTATACTCTGGTTTGTAAAATAAAGATAGTGTGCATGTCTCATTTCAGCATATGTCTTTGTTAATGGTAATGGTAATGGTAATGGTAATGGTTTAATTTCATTTGAACATGCATCAGATTACAATTGAGTGCATCCCATAATCAGTTCACAGTTCCACATGTCTAAAAGGAGTAGGAAGAAGCAAAGCTTATTAAATCCTACCCCTCCATCTGGTACTTTTACAATCAGTAACTGTTACATTTGTTCACTTCCTGCTTTCCATAATACAGTTTAAGGATTTTTTTTGTTTTTTGTGTTAAATAATGTACATTGTACCGAAGTACGAGGTGATATGACCATACATGACACATACACATACATGACATTATGTGTACCATAGTAAGTGTCAGTATAGTGATATATATATAGTACATCATGACTGGTTCAAGACTCTTCATCCTTCATGCTAATGGTAGCAATGAACCGCATCAGTTAGGATCAAATAAACATAATCCCAGCAATAATAAGATGGAGAGTTTAGTGCTTAATTGCTGATGATCATTTCATGGCCATGTAGAAAAACTAGACGAAAAGAAAAGTAGAAGACATTTGCCCCACTAAATCGTTGTTTTTGATATTACTTTTTCTTTTGTATGTTTGATGTCCTGATGAGCTTTTTCTCCTTTTTTCTCCAACTCAGACCAGGAGAGCTGCTCCGACAACAATGCTGGCTGCACCCACGGTTGCATCCAAGGGCCCTTTGGTGCGCAGTGCACCTGCCCTGTTGGCTATCAACTGAGCAACGACTCCAAAACCTGTGAGGATTTGGACGAATGTCACCCTCCGGGACGATGTAGCCAGCATTGTTTTAACGAGAGAGGCTCTTTCCGCTGTCACTGCCATGACGGTTACTCTCTCCAGGAGGACCAGCGGACCTGCAAGGCCTCAGGTGATGAAGCATGAACCTCACATTACAAGTTGATTTTCTCATGTTTGGGCTTTGCAGGAATGAGCGATGATTAAAGGGGCGCTTTACCCCGCTTTTTCCCGCTTGTCTCCCCTTGCTGCTCGGATACCTGTAGATAAGATAACATACATGTCAACCGCTGGCATAAATAGGATGTTATCACCAACAAAAGGCTGTTTATGGGGAGCGTGCCTCTTGCACAGATAACCCCTTGAAAGGAACTGCAATACAATAGCCCTCATTATTTGCACAAAACTGCATTCCCCAAGGATGGCTGTTCGAGAAGGGTCTATTTACCCGCCCTGTCAGGGGTTGAGTGGTCACACACAAGCCAGCAAGCGCTCCCATTAGCATGAGAACAGACATGAGAAAGTATGTCCATGTCTGCTAACAGATTCCCGTCAAGCCGTCTTGTTGGTGGCCAGTCGGAATCAGATTGTGCAGGATGACATCACGGCTCAGCCCAAAGTGGTACAGTCGCTGGTCCGGGATGGACGCAACATCGTGGCCCTTGACTTTGACTCGGCCTCTGACCGTGTGTACTGGTCCGACACCAGCCAGGACAGGATTTGGAGTGCACACAAAAACGGCAGCGAGCGAACTGTGGTGAGTTTGCACAATGATTTAAAGCAGGGGTCTCAAATTCAATTTACCTGGGGGCCACTGGAGCTAGGGTCTGGGCAAGGCTGGGCCGCATCAGGTTTTCCAAAAATAAAAAACGCATTTATTAAACAGAAAAATATACAAACTTTTTCAGTGCTTTGGTTCCGATTTTCTACAAGAAAAGCTCTGATAAAACATTCCACTGTTCTCAAATATCTTCATTTTTATTTTTCTGCACAAAATAAGATCAAGAATAAAGAAAATCAATCAATCAGTAATAAATCAATATAATAATAATACTAAAACGGCAAATAATAAAAACTTAAGAAACCACATATAGTTGGTGGGTAGACAAATTATTTTTTTCAGATTAAAATGAACAAAGCATTATTAGAGCCCTGTAGACATGACAAAACACGACTATAGTCACATTTATACTCTTTTTATTTACAACATATTGCGCAACTGCAGGTTGCCTTGAGACACATGCTAACTCGCAAACTAGAGAGCTAGCGACCTAAACGGTAGGCTTCAAGTTATTTCCTTTAAACTTGAATAGCCAAAAACTTACCACTTCCACACGGATAGGGAGGATAACTATTAACAGTTATTTAACCTTTAACATGAACATACAGCATCCATATCAAACTTGCGCGGGCCGCACTAACATTAAACTTTCATATCAAGGCGGGGGCCTCAAACTAGTGTCATGCGGGCCACAATTGGCCCGCGGGCCGCGTGTTTGAGACCCCTGATTTAAAGCAAGAATAGACATGTTGCAAACATGTTGCCTTTGATCGGTAGGTGTTTGACAGCGGTGTGACAGTAACTGAGAGCCTTGCAGTGGACTGGGTGGGCAGGAACCTCTACTGGAGCGACTACGTTCTGGAGACCATTGAGGTTTCCAGACTTGATGGTACTCACCGGACCGTGTTGGTCAGCGAGAATGTCACAAACCCTCGAGGCCTGGTGCTGGACCCAAGAGACAGGTCAGACTAGTACTGAATGGTATCATCCCAGTGTGTCATTATCCCAATGGAGCTAAATGTTATGTTTTGCAGTGCTCACCTGATATTTTGGACGGACTGGGGGAGGAACCCTCGCATTGAGCGGGCAAGCATGGATGGAAAGCTGAGAACCGTCATCATCAGCAACAAGCTGTACTGGCCAAACGGTCTCACCATAGATTACCCCAACAACTTACTCTACTTTGCTGATGCCTATTTGGACTTCATCGACTACTGCGATTATAACGGCAAGAACAGGAAACAAGTTCTGGCCAGTGACCTGGTGAGTGAATGACACGTTTGTACAGTACATTATGTAGACAAAGGTATTGGGCCACGCCTCGTGATGTACTCGGGGCCAGTGGGATGCAGCACATCAGTTACAGAAATGTATTACCAAGTAGATCCTCCACAAGAGATATTCTTGCAGAAAGGAAGCAGGAAGGACCCACATCAATATGGGGTGTCTGAAATGACATTATTATTTTTTCTTTAATATTTCAATATTATGTGATTAAAATTACGTTATTTTTTCCTCTTAATATTATGACTTTATTCTTGTAATCTACAACTTTCTCATTAGAATATTACTTTTTTCTATATATTTTTGTCAAATTACTGATGCTTTTTTCAGAATATTTTCAAATTTCCTTTTACTAATATTAGGAGTTTATTCCCATGGTATTGTGTCTATTGTTTTATTTGGACTTTGTTTCTCATACTATTAAAGGGGACTTATTATGTAATTTTTTTGGACTCCTACGATGACCCACGTAGAAAACATTCAAGATCTTCCAGAATCTGCACCTATCAGCATGAGTTTGACACACCTGCTTTAGAGTCTTAATGAGATGTAATATGGGCCGATGTACTTCGTTGTTAAGTCATTCAAACACTATGTAACGTGAAAAGAGATTGTGGCATGTTTACGAGACTGTGTGTTTCTGTTTCTTCTGCTGCTCTCTGTGAAAAGGTTCTGCAACACCCCCACGCAATTACCATTTTTGAGGATTTTGTCTATTGGACCGACAGATACATCAACCGTGTGATGAGAGCCCATAAGTGGCACGGGGAGAACCAGACAGTGATGCTGTTCAACCTCCCTCAGCCCATGGGTCTGGTGGCTGTGCACCCGGCCCGGCAGCCAGCAGGTACGGTGGAGTTCTTGTGCTGCAGCAGAACCTCTGATGAAGTTGCACCAATATGCTTTCTATATGGAATGTGTCACAAGATTTTGATGAGTGTGGCTGTTCATTTGTAGGAACCAATACCTGCTTCCAGAACCCCTGCACTCACATCTGCCTGCTGTCAGCTGTTGGACCCGGTTATTACTCATGTGCATGCCCCTCGGGGTGGATGCTGGCGGCAGACCAGGCGACCTGCACCAGAAGTATGTATGCTTTTTAAGTTTCATGTGCTTCTGGTTGTTGTCTTGTACTCATACCAAACTCTACCGTGAGTATCTGCAGACACTGATATTGTATTTAGTACTATTACAAGTACTACGAATACCACTTTTTTCCCATTGCTGCTTATTTCTCACGTCATAATTCCTGATGGAGAACATTCATTCATTCATTCATTTTCCTCACGAGGGTCGCGGGGGTGCTGGAGCCTATCCCAGCTGTCTTCGGGCGAGAGGCGGGGTACACCCTGGACTGGTGGCCAGCCAATCACAGCCCACATATAGACAAACAACCATTCACACTCACATTCATACCTTTGGACGATTTGGAGTGGCCAAATCATGTTTTTGGAATGTGGGAGGAAACCGGAGTACCCGGAGAAAACCCATGTTTTTGGTGGAATTGAACCCTGGTCGTGAGGTCTGTGAGGTCTGCGCGCTAACCACTCGACCGCCGTGCCGCCCTTGGTCCAAATGTTTTTCTAGTGAGGGGAACATTGTGAGAAATGTAATTTCTAAAGCTAGCTTCTTTGTTAGAAGCTAAGAAGCTAAGGACATTTTGTGATAAAACACAGTTGGATTCAAAAAGTGTATTAATAATCACCATACGATGTATTGCATAATGGATGCTAACCGGGAAATATACATACATTTTACCAAAACTTTATGATGTTAACTTGAAAAACAAGCTAAATGAGGTTCCACTGTATTTGTACTTTCTGTATTGTTTATTTCTTTCTCACATATTTTCCATCTTAGAGTCTCCTGGTTTGTCCTTCAGGTCCCCCCTGCCAGGAATGGCGTATCAAGAATGATATAGTCCTGCCTTTCAAAGTCTTAAGAAGACAATGAGTCTTTAGTTGAGGGTCTTGAGGAGTCTCTCTTGTGTCCGCATCTCAGGTTTCAGCACATGAAAGCCAACACAGTCATGCCCACAGGCAATGATTATCCAAGAATGAAATTGCGCCTCAACCACTGATTGTAATCTCTGCTGACAAAGCAAAGCACATTATGGAGCAAACTTTCACTCATCAGTTGATGATAACGCTCATGGAACATATGTACCACATCAATGACTTTCATGCAATCTTCTTTCTGCTCGTAGTCGAGGATCCTTTCCTGGTGGTGGTGAGAGACAGCATCATTTACGGCATTCCCTTGAACCCAGAAGACAGAAGCAATGATGCCATGGTGCCGGTGGCCGGGCTTCAGAACGGCTACGACGTCGACTTTGATGACAGCGAACAGACCATTTACTGGGTCGAACACCCAGTAAGTCATGTACGACACATTAAACAGTAGCAAAAGGGACATACCAATGCATTTCAGACAGGGGTGCGTGTGAAATCTTAGATCTTAGATTAGAGCCTGTACTGATTTCTCCTGAGCAAACATTCATTTTCTGTGGAAGACATTTAATATGCTAGCTGTTGTTGTTGGTTGTTCCGCGATCAATGAGGAAAAAAAAAAAACACCCAAGAACCACTACAAGAAACACTAGCACCGCAGCGTTTGAGAAGTGCAAAACATTTGCCTCTGTGACCTCCGTGGCGTCACACCGGCGGCTCAGAGCTTGTGCCCAAATATAGTGCACTTTGCTGGGCCACCTTAGGCGGCTCCTCCCCCTCTACTGTGGTTCTCCTGGTAGTTATGATGCAGTCGTAGTCATGATATTTGATTATGATTAATCAACAGGTAGACTTGGTCACATCCTAATTTGCTCCAGTCCTTCTAACCCACAGGTGTACACAAACAGTTACAGCTAAAAATTAAAAAGTCCATAAGTTATAGGTACCATATCATATATCATATATACCATATCAGTCTTGAGTGGCAGAATGTTACAGTGTCGGTTTCAGATACAAAGGTGAGTGTGTTTTTATCTTTCAGGGTGAGATCCACAGAGTAAAGTCAGATGGTACCAACAGGACCGAGTTTGCCCCTGCAACCATTCTGGGGTCCCCTGTGGGCCTGGCCCTGGACTGGATCACAGAAAACCTCTACTGCACCAATCCCGCCACACAGTCCATTGAGGTATTTCTTGCAATGATACTCAAATTTAAAAAAAAAAAGGATAAAGCAGAGCTGTTTGTGCTTGGGCAGGTGATGAGACTGAGAGGGGGGGTTCAGTACCGTAAAACTCTCATCACAAATAAGGGCTCTCCAACTGGAGCTGGCAGTCCTGTCGGCATTGCTGTGGACCCAGCACGTGGGTAAGCCGCGTTTGACACCTTATAAACTTCTTTCTCTACTCATTATTGAGCCTTTTATTATCTCATTGAGATGTTGTTTATTATCATATTATTTATAACTATCATAATGTTTCTGGTAAATTTGACTCCTTTGGGTATTTACTGGATGTATTCTGTATTAGTGAATAAGCCAGGGATATCCAAAGTGCGGCCCAGGGACCATTTGCAGCACATACTAAAAAACAAGAACAATAGTAAAAAGAGAAAAATGACTTGTAATTTGACAAAAATGAAGTCCAAATATTAGGATTGATGGGTATGAAGGATATGGATGGATGGGCGGATGGATATTAGAAGAAAAACAATGTCATTTTAGTTGCAAAATGTCTTCCTCGAAAAGCGAATATTTGTTTACAAGTGAGCTCAGGGAACGTTACGACTGGCCGTAAATGTCACGGGCAGGAGAAAAAAGGAGCGCTTGATTTGCCCACTCGCACAGTACAGGTAATCTCACCTCATTGGAGCGTTTTTTAATTACTGATTATCGGGACAATTTCTAATGTTATTGGACATGATAATTTCCTCATATACGTCAGATAATTGTTCGGTCCAGTAATTATTGCACACCCCTTGTTGAAATATTTGGAAAATTAAAAACTAAAAACAGCCAAAATGGGGAAAAACGAGCAAAGAGTGAAGATGATATTAATAATAGGCCTTTGCACCTACAGAATATGACAAAGCTGAGATGCAGTTTTTTCTTGAAATACTATAATAGTATAATAATACTAATAATAGTAATAATAATAATAATAGTATATATAACTTCTTAGCATGTGTTGCTTTACAAAATATCAAAGTTGCATCCTTTCATATTTTGCTATGTGGACACCAATGGAATAAGCTATGTATAAGTTGCATTATTACACATTCTTTATCCTTCCTTCATCCTACTCCTCTTCGGACATTTTGTGATGTACGCCATGTTGAAGTCAACTAACCCCCCACCATCAGCTGTACGTTTAGCGTAGGACCACTTCACCTTCACCTACCACTTTTGTTTTGAAGCAAACTGTATTGGAGCGACCAAGGGACAGAGAGCGGCATCCCTGCCAAGGTGGCATCTGCAGACATGGATGGCATGAACCCTGTCATACTGTTCACAAACAACCTGGACCATATCGAGTTCCTCACGCTGGACATTGAAGATAACAAGCTGTACTGGGCTGTTAGCAGCACCGGAATGGTTGGTCTTCATCAGATATCATGCTGTGATGCCTCCATGTACAAACACTGATTACTGGATGTCCGCAGATTGAACGTGGAGATCCTGATGGGACCAACCGGGTCACCATCGTGTCGGGTCTGGCTCATCCCTGCAGTGTTGCAGTCTATCAGAACTTCCTCTACTTCACTGACCGCGACTTTGAGGTCATCGAGCGTGTGGACAAGTCCACGGGGGGCGACCGGATTGTGCTACGCGACAACCTGTCTGGGCTCAGGGTTCTGAAAGTCCATCATCGAGAGAGTGAGCATAATGATAAATATTACCTGCACCTGCACAAGCTAATCTGCCTTTCTTTTTAAACCGATACCGATACCGTGCAACCGATAACCCATACATTTTTCATATCTACTTTTTAAATGAGATTTAACTGAACTGTAGCGTGTTTGCGCACCTGGATTTATCCGAGCAGCCAGTGTGATGGCAAACCTTTGGTACTTACTTACTCAAATGCCAGAGATTTGCGTTTCAGGTGGCTGATAAGGGTTTTTGTGTGTTTTGTCTTCCTCGGAAGGTGCACAAGTGAGCTCAGGGGAAGTTAAAACAACAAAAGAAGAAAAAAGGAGCACTTGATTTGCCTCAATGTAGCATTTTTTTTAATTATTTGTTATTTGAGATATTGTTAATGTTATCGGATTTATTGGTATGACATAATTCCCTCATTTCGGCTCAATAATTATTGACCTGATAGTTATCATGCACCCCTAATAAAGATATACAAATGTCAAAAATATTTATACAAATAAATTTGAGCAAAGACATTGTAAGGGACCACAAATTCATAAATAAAAAAAACTAACTCACTAACTCTCACTAACTAACTTGTCACACACTTGTAGCCTCTGCAGGCACGTCCAACGGCTGCACCAACAGCGAGGCTGCGTGCGAGCAGCTGTGCCTGCCTCGGCCGCAGGGGGCGTTCACGTGCGCGTGCGCCACCGGTTTTAAGCTCAACACTGACAACGCAACCTGCGGACATTTCCAGTCCTTCGTGGTCATCTCGACACTATCCGCCATCAAAGGATTTAGTCTGGAAGGGGAAGACCACTCAGAGGCCATGGTGCCAGTGGCCGGACGAGGTTAGTTGAGATTATGAGATTATCATTCTGCATTAATACATGCTAAATATCATATAGCATCCCATTTTTTCACGGGATTATAAAATGTATGGCTTGATTGTTTGTATTTAAAGCGACAGTAATGGCACCTTTTTTATTAATTTTTTTCTCTTCCAGGTCGCAATGCTTTACACATTGATGTGCACGTAGCATCCGGCTTCATCTACTGGTGTGACTTCAGCAGCAACGTTGCCGCCCAGAACGGGGTCAGACAAATCAAGTCGGACGGCTCAGGATTACGTAGCGTCATCACATCTGGAATTGGTCGCAATGGGATACGTGGGATAGCCGTGGACTGGGCTGCAGGTATGCCGCTCACCACTGACTTTTTGTAAACTAGCATCAGCTATCATCAGCTCATCAATTATCATGACACTACTAGCGCATCGCTACTATCAGGAGAACCAGAGTATAGAGGGGAGGGTGCCACCTGCCGTGGCCCAGCACAGTGCACTATATTTGGACACATGCTAAGAGAAGCTGGTGCGCCGCCACAGAGGTCTCTGGCAAACCAATCATGCTAGGGTTTGCATGCAGAGTTGCATTGCTTGCTATGCTACTGCGTTAGCATAGTAGCAAAAATTATGAAACCACTTAGCGCTATCATGCTAGGTATCATACATATGTTCATTTCATTTATTTCATTTTATTTTGATTCACTTTAATTGATCCCCAGGGAACCTTTACTTCACCAACGCTTTCCTGACGGAGACATATGTGGAAGTTCTTCGTCTCAACACGACTTTCCGAAGAGTACTATTGAAGACTCAGGTGGACATGCCACGCCACCTCGTGGTGGACCCAAGAAATAGATATCTATTCTGGGCTGACTATGGTCAGAACCCCAAAATTGAGCGAGCGCTGTTGGATGGAACCAACCGCAGCGTTTTAGTATCATCAGGAATTATCACCCCACGGGGTCTTGCTCTCGATCAGGAAACTGGATTTGTCTACTGGGTGGATGACTCTCTGGATATGATCGCTCGAATCAGCCCCCACGGAGGGGAGATGGAGGTAGTCCGGTATGGCGGGCGCTATCCAACTCCTTATGGAATTGCTGTGTTCGGAGCGAGTATCATTTGGGTGGACAGAAACTTGAAGAAGGTTTTCCAAGCCAGCAAAGAACCCGGGAGCACAGAGCAACCCGTCGTCATCCGAGACAACATAAACATGCTGAGAGACGTCGCTATCTTTGACCAGCGCACTCAGCCCGTGATAAACAATCACCCCTGCCTGGAGACCAACGGGGGCTGTGCGCACTTTTGCTTTGCCCTGCCAAGCACCCACTTTGAGCACCCCTCCAAAAAATGTTCCTGTGCATTTGGGAATCTTGCCGCAGACAATGAGAGCTGTGTGGTGTCAAAGGATGACTATCTCATCTACACCACGGAGAGCACGGTGCGGAGCTTGCGCCTGGATCCCGAAGACCACAGCGTGCCGTTCTCTGTCATCAACGTGCCACGGACTTCTGTGGCGCTGGACTTTGACGTCACTGACGAAAGGATCTACTTCAGTCAGAGCTCAGGCGCGGGAGCAAGCAAGATCAGCTACATCAGCCTCTCCTCTCCTACGTCAGCTCCAGTACTGGTGGCCTCAGGTATCTCATACAGTCTTTCTCACTTCTGTTCAATGTCTACGCCTGATGATGAGTTTCTGATGCCTCTGAATAACATTCCATTCTTACGATGTGGCAGATTTAGGAGCACCTGATGGAATTGCATACGATTGGATGAATAAACGCATTTACTACAGTGACTATGCCAACCAGAGCATCAACTCCATGTCTGTGGATGGGTCTCAGAGGACCATCATTGCCCATGTGTCCAGACCAAGGGCCATTATGTTGGATCCCTGCATGGGGTTAGACACCAACACACACACACACACACACACATTGTTTTACTTTAGTGTTTTGATATGCTTGCTGTCTTCTTATACAGATACATGTATTGGACAGACTGGGGAACCCACGCAAAGATTGAGCGTGCTACCTTAGGCGGGAACTTCCGGAAGGAGATTGTGAATAGCAGCCTGGTGTGGCCCAATGGACTGACCTTAGACTATGACGAGCAGCGGCTGTATTGGGCGGATGCCAGCTTGTAAGATTTGACAACATTCTTTACTTTTTTAAAGCGTATCTCCGTGGCCTCAGTACACCCCTCAGTTTTAAGAATGGCACAGACACTCCTTACTGCTTTTTTTTTTTTTTAATACTTTATTTATTTTTATATTTTTCTAAACAAAACGTCAACAGCAATACAAACACACTCACAAACAAAAAGGGGGCACTGGACATACACATTATATTCTTCCAGCAATGCTCCCTCCAGACCCGAGATGATGTTGTGGTGTTTTGGGTCATAATCATACCCAACCATTCAGTTTCTGTAATGTTTGTTTTCAGCTCTTTTTCCCATTTTTCTTTAATATAATGAGTATTTGCCTTTCCCTCCATTACATTTTTATATAGTGTGGATACTATCTTGGTAGTTTTTGATTTGTAGGCAGACATTGCCATTTGAATCTTCTATTCATCCAGAATTTTATTTTCCTGTCATAGTAATTTCTCATTTGTATGTACCTAAAATAATCGTTTTCATCCAGGTCGAATAGTTGTTGTAGTTCTTGAAAGCTTTACTATTTACTATTGTACACCATGCGGTTATACCTCTTGGAATCCATTGCTGGAAGGTCTTATCATGACTGTTTGGAACAAAATTCTTATCGTAAGCTATCCATTGTAGCAGACAGGTCATCCTCTAATTTGAGTTTCCGTGTTAGACTGAACCATAGTTCCAGTGTAAAACTGGTCACATCATCGGCACGGTCACACTCCTTACTCCTTTATACTCCTTTATGGATGCGGTTTTGAGTTATGGTCTTAAACGTTTGATCAGCTGATGAACAGCCCATCTCACCCATCCAAGTTCCGAGGGTCCGCTCTCTCCGCCTACAGGTTCAAGTATTAAATTGTTGTTGTTGTTATGATTTCTTCTCTGCCACCAGACAGAAGATTGAGCGGTCCTCTCTGACAGGATCAAATCGGGAGGTCATCGTCAGCACGGCCATCTACCCCTTCGCCATGGCCATGTTTGGACAGTTTATCTACTGGACCGACTGGAACACACGGAGTATCTACCGCGCCAACAAACACGATGGTTCCGACCAAACGGTGATGATTCAGAACCTTCCATCTCGGCCGATGGACATCCACGTTCTGGCCAGCGGGAAGCAGCAGCGGTGTCTCAGTCCCTGCCAGCAATTTAATGGAGGCTGCAGCCACATCTGCACACCAGGTACCTGCGCCTCCTTCGCTTTCCCTGCCAGTATCACATGACATAAATGCTCAGGCAATGTGATCTTGTTAGGCCCCAATGGAGCTGAGTGTCACTGCCCATCAGAGGGCCTCTGGTATCTTGCTGACGGTAAACATTGCATCCCTGATAATGGTACCCGCTGCCAGGCGGGACAGTTCAGCTGCCTGAATGGCCGCTGCATCCGTGCCCAGTGGAAGTGTGACAATGACAACGACTGTGGAGACGGCAGTGATGAACTGGAGAGAGTCTGTGGTAGGCAAGCGTCCATCCTTTGCCCTTCTTGGTGTGGGGGTGTCCGAACTTCAGCCTTGCTGCTTTTTCTTTTTCTCACCTTCAGCACATTCTAAAAAACTAACAAAAAAACAGCAACGATTGAAAAAATAGCAGTAATTTGACAGGAATAAAAGATGGACTTTTAGCTTGATTGACATATTCACTTTATTTGGAACCGTTAATACATACAAAATCCTGTTCTAGCTTTCTCTTCATTGAATGGGCATATTTCACACACAGTTGCTAATAGGGATTAATCATGATGAATTTGGTTAAAAACTGTGATTAAGCTGAAGCCAATTTGTCATCCATTTAATGGTGCTAATATTTTGTAGCATATATAGAGAGGAGCTTAGGGTAATAGAAATATGGTAATGGTAATTGTTTTATTTCATTTAAACATGCATCAGATTACAATTGAGTGCATCCCATAATTAGTTTACAGTTCCACATGTCCAAAAGGAGTAGGAAGAAGCAAAGCTTATTAAATCCTACCCCTCCATCTGGTACTTTTACAATCACTAACTGTTACATTTGTTCACTTCCTGCTTTCCATAATTTTTTTTTTGTTTTGTTTTGGGTTTTTTTTTAATAATGCACCTCGTACCAAAGTACAAGGTGATATGACCATCCAATGACATAACGGGTACCATAGTAAGTGTCAATATAGTGATATGTATAGCACATCATGACTGAACTATATCTATATAGTTTTTATATAGCTATAAAATGAACTATATCAGCAAGTTGAAGTATTTGTGATTTTAGAAATAAGGAGTTAGTATGTTCTCTGTAGGCGGCATTATGAATTATCCTTACTGACCTTTTTTGCAGTACATACATTTAGCGAGTGAAGATTTCTATTATAGTTATTTCCCCAAATTTATATCAAATATCAAAGTGGCAAAGTGGAACAAGGTTCGGACACCCCTGACTTGTGTACCTGCATTGCTGGTACAATCATCCTAACGCTATCCTGATACTACTTTTACTAACAAGCTCTCTCTTTCGCTGTGACCACTGACATTCTAAGGAGACAACTCATTTGGTGTGTATGCTTCTTGATTAAAATCCACTCGTGACAATTTTCCCTGCAACCAACCCAAACTAACACATGGACAATATTCTTGCACGCAGTCCCTCAGCTGCTGTCATCATTCATAGATTTGTCAGGTAACGTCAGCATCCAGTGCAGGTGTGCACACAAAGTGGAAATGCCTTTTTAATGAATTGTTACGTATTGATTCCCTCCGTCAGCCTTCCACACCTGTGAGCCCACCGTGTTCACCTGCGGCAACGGGAGATGTGTGCCCTACCACTACCGCTGTGACCACTACGACGACTGCGGCGACAACAGCGATGAGGGGGGCTGTCTGTTCAGACCGTGCGACCCCAACGCCGAGTTTGCCTGCAACAACGGCCGATGTATTGCCAAGGATTATGTTTGCAATGGCATCAACAACTGCTATGACAACGGCACGTCCGATGAGCAAAACTGTCGTGAGTAAAATGCACTTCACTTCAAGCTTCCGTATGATTCTCAGAAGGCCCACAATGGAGCCCTCAGACTTGATTCCCAGAATATTACAACTTTATTGCTTGTTTTGTTGATGACAGCTTGGTTCTTTAATATTACAACTTTATGCTTTATACTTGATGCACATATGACATATTGTACAATGAAGGAATGGGACAGAATGACACAAACCTGAGCAGCACTCGCCCACCGATAGATGGAGTTCCAGGTTTTATTTGAATGTGTAGCGAAGCCTGACTTTATACAGAGCTGTTCTCCTTGAAGTGGACCTGGAACTTTAAAAGCTCTTTTTAAAGGTGTAGTAAACAAATGAGAGCGGTGATACATTTTCTATGTGTCTATGGTGGACCTAGACTCAGGGGGCAGGTCTCAGGACTGTTAGGACTGTCATGTTTCATACCGGAGGACCTTTAATTGCGTAAAATATTTTACGAAATATTATGATATAATCCATATTTCATGTTTTAAATGCCGATATAGCCGAGAGAACCTGCCAGCCGGAGCACACCAAGTGTCAGTCAACCAACATTTGCATCCCTCGTTCCTACCTGTGTGATGGAGACAACGATTGCGGAGACATGAGCGACGAGAGTCCGACCCACTGTGGTGAGTTTAACCAGCTAACTTGGTTTTAGCTGCATCAGATACGGTGGCTGTAAACCAAATACAAATCAGTAGACCTTCTGATGTGTGATAATGAATGTGTGATGTTTGTGAGTGATGTCATGTCTTCATGCCTTCCACACAGCAACGTCCACGTGTTCCCAGAGCGAGTTCCGTTGTTCCAGTGGTCGTTGCATCCCGGCCCACTGGTACTGTGACGGAGGGGCCGACTGTGCCAACGGCTCTGACGAACCTCTCTCCTGCAGTGAGTGTCACGCAGCTCTTTTACCCCAAATGGCCTCTGCTGGCTTTTTGTGTCTGAACCCTCCCCCCTCCCCCCTGCTTTTTGTGGGCCGGTGCCTGTCCGCCCATCTGTGAGTGTGGTGAGTGATGCGCCCGGGAGTGTGAGTATGAGCGGTGTGTCTCTTTGTTGACAAGGTAGTCAGCCAGGCCTCCTATTGTGTTTTGGATTGGACCGCGGTGCACCCCCCTCTCCAAGCTCCTTTTGTCCTGCAGGGGTTCCAGACCCGCACTTTGGCTTTTGTTTCGATAGCTCGACATGCATGGGAATTTGCGCCTAGCAAGACTTTGGTGCTAGTCCAAAGCTGCTAGATTGTTACCAACACACACATGGGGCTGTCATTTTTAGAAAGACTGCATATATTTATCACCAAAGCGTTTAAGGGGCTTTGCACGGTGGTGGAGTGGTCACCAGATTGGCCACACAGTCAGGAGATGGGAAGACCTGGGTTCGAATCTCTGGTCATGCATGTTTGTACGTTCTCTCCATGCGTGGGTTTAATGTATGTAATGTGTGTGTGGTTTACTTGTTCATAGAACACACACAGAACAATGAACAACTTGTATCTGTCTCCTTTCTTCATATTATTATAATAGTATTCATATTATTATCATAGTATCAAGTGGATGAACTTTGCTAAGAAGGGTTTTAAACATACGGTAGCAAATTAGGATGAAAGATAGCGTGTGTTGAATGTAAAGGTTCCTACTGAGCACAGGTTGGAGGGGGAACGGTTTACGGGAGACACACAACAGCATTTGCGATTTTTGTTGGACTTTTTGGACCCAATGAATGACAAAAATCCCCCGTGATAGCCACCCTCCCGCCCAAAGTCAGCTGTGATAGAAAAGAAATGAATGAAATGTTTAGTAAGACCAATGAAGATGGATTATATTTGCTTTGTATAGCCACGCAAGCCAGAACCTGCAACGCAGACCAGTTCCGTTGCGATGATGGACGTTGCATCGCCTCCTCCTGGATCTGTGACGGAGACAATGACTGCGGTGACATGAGCGATGAAGATCAGAGGCACAACTGTGGTACGTCGCCTTCAGTAACGTTCTCCATTCTTTGTCTGTGTCAGCACGTTTCAGTGGATACGTCGCAACATACGGGGTGTTGTTTTGGAAGAAATGTCTGTGTATTTCTCTGTCTAAATGTTTTTTGCCAGGTTTCCTTGTCCTTTGTGTCAAAGTACAGTTCTGATGCACACACGTAGCCCCATACAGGACCAAAACAAGCCCATGTAATAATAAGAATCTAAAAATCATTTTGTAGATGCGGATTAAGTTACATTTTTAATGAATTTATGGTAGCACGTTCGTAACCACAAAACGCCGTAAACCGAGGACCACCTGTACCATAAACCAGCAGGTGGCACCAACCTCACCTCTCTCCGAATGAGTCAGAGCTTTTCTACCTGTCACTCGCAAGCACAGGTGACCAGAAGAGACCAGAACAATTAATGCTGATTAACAATAGAGTAGTTATTGATGCTAGTTTGAAGATAATGCTGATGGAGACACAAGATTTCTATCTACTAATATCATTTCTACTACTTTACACTCTTCTGCACTCTAGCCACCTAGACAGACCGTATGACTGACAAAAGGGCTCAGTCCGCTTATGCCGTTGTTCTATGGAACAAATGTGCCAAAGTGCTGAAACCCTCCTGTTTGGAGTGAATGAATGAATGTATTTATTGACTATTGTACCAGGCCTAGTGCCTACAAGACTTTGTTGTAACGTTCCAACTATTTCGGATATCTAGTACACATCTCAGTCTCCTTTTTGTACAAGCAGCTCACTCATCACTTGGGGGCTGGAGTGTGTGTTGCACTCTCAGAGGCTTCCTGCCATGTAGGAGACTTTAAACAAAATGGATCCACTATGCGAGACGAATAAAGAATTAGCAGTCACGGATGAATGTTTATTGAAATCCAGTTTGGAATGTTCGGACTGTGACCCCGGGTCATCTTCCTGTCTGATTGCATCCAGCCAACCGCACATGTTCCGGTTCAGAGTTCACCTGCGAGAACAACCAACCTCCTCAGCGCAAGTGCATTCCTCGGGACTGGTTGTGCGATGGTGATGCGGACTGCACCGACGCGTTAGATGAGCATCAGAACTGCACCCGCAGATCCTGCGGCATCAACGAGTTCACGTGCAGCAACGGCCTCTGCGTGCGTTCTTCCTACAGGTCAGTTGAAGCTCACTCTTCTGTATAAACAATGTTTGTCTGTCCAGCTTGGCTCTATAGCGTTGATGCTTTCAATCAGGTGTGACCGACGCAATGACTGCGGCGACAGCAGCGATGAACAAGGCTGCACGTACCAGCCGTGCCAGCAGCATCAGTTCACCTGCCAAAATGGACGCTGCGTGTCACATGACTTTGTCTGCGACGGGGATAACGACTGCGGGGACGAGTCTGACGAGCTAGAGCACATGTGCCGAACCCCGCCACCCACGTGCCCCCCAGGAGAGTTCCGATGTGACAACGGGCACTGCATCCCTCTGAGCCAGGTGTGTAACCGCGACGACGATTGCGGCGACAACAGTGACGAGAAAGGATGCGGTAAGTTTGACGAGGATTCATCTGTTGCATCAGTAGTCGGAATCAGTCAGGACTCCTGCGTGTCTCTCACTAAAGGTATCGATGAGTGCACGGACCCATCCATCCATCGCTGCGACCACAATTGTTCTGACACGCCCACTAGCTTCATCTGCACATGCCGCCCCGGCTACCGCCTCATGTCTGATGCCAAAACGTGCGACGATGTCAACGAGTGCGCCGACACGCCGAGCGTATGCAGCCAAGTCTGCGAGAACACGGTGGGCTCGTACGTTTGCAAGTGCGCCCCGGGGTTCCTACGCGAGCCGGACGGGCGCAGCTGCCGCCAGAACAGCAACATCTCGCCGTACCTCATCTTCAGCAACCGCTACTACCTCAGGAACCTGTCCACGGACGGGCTGGCCTACTCGCTGATCCTGCAGGGCCTTACCAGCGTGGTGGCTGTAGACTTTGACCGTGTGGACAAGCGTTTGTATTGGATCGACGTCAGCCGCAGAGTCATTGAGAGGATGTCCTTCAATGGCAGCAACAGGGAGGTGGTGGTCAACGGGGTTCTGCATGGCGAGGGCCTTGCAGTGGACTGGATCGCCAGAAAGCTGTACTGGGTGGACAGTTTCATGGATTGCCTGAAAGTGTCGGAGCTGGACGGTCGCTTTGTGAAGAAACTGTCCGAACACTGCGTGGATGCCAACAACACGTACTGCTTTGAGAACCCCAGAGCCCTGGTGTTGCATCCCAAACATGGGTGAGTAAAAACAGGGGAGGGGAGGGAAAGAGGACGTGTTGATTTGACATCAGATGTGCTGGGACAATTAATACAAAAATGCACATGCTGGGTCAGACGGTGGTTGCTGGTTGCATTGAAATGTGCCTGACACACTGAGAAACTTGTGTGCCTGGCAGCCGGTTTTACTCTGAATAGACCAGGTCAGCCTGCACCACCTTGCACGAAATTAGAGCCCATACTGGATGAAGTGTCTGAGTTTGTCCTGCAACCTGAAAATGTAAGCGCCTGCAGAATTTGTTTGACATGACAAAGAATCTCTGTGGCCAGTCTACAGATGAAAAATCAACATGTCAATACACACCCTCTGTGTGTTTCATGTAGACCAGCCATAGGAGCATGTAGACCCAGGTGGGACCTAGGCTTCACGAAGGTCACCTGCAGAGGAAATACTTGACACATGGTCACGATGACAGGATTCATGATGTACATTTCCACGTTTAACAATAGATTTCTTATGTATTGGCCAATTCTGTGATCCCATCAATGTGCAAATCATCAGGCCCGATATAAGTTGTAAGAAGGATGGCTGATTGTAATGGGAAACAGGAGCGTCCTATGGTATCACCCACAACCGTAGCGCAATGATCTAAATAGGAAACATACAGACAAATAGCATTTCTGACATTGCTATGGCAACCCCCATCGCCTGCTTCGGTGGTCTTATTCTGCACACATTTATCTTATTTACACTATCCCTAATGTATGCTCACATGTTTCCTCTTGCTTAGATATGTCTACTGGACTGACTGGGGAGAAAAAGCCTTCATAGGTCGAGTTGGAATGGACGGAAGCAACAAAGTTGCCATCGTCACCACCAAGATCGAGTGGCCCAACGGTCTCACCATTGACTACACCAACGACAAGCTCTACTGGTCTGACGCACATTTGAACTACATTGAGTGAGTACCTCCCGGTCTGTGTGGAGTTCTCTTACAGTAAAGACTGACACAAGCATTTTTCATCCGTCCGTCTTGTCGTGTCAGGTACTCAGACCTGGACGGTCACCACAGACGTACCGTGTACGACGGAGTCTTGCCTCATCCGTTTGCCCTGACCTTGTTCGAAGACACGCTCTACTGGACCGATTGGAACACACGCACAGTGGAAAAAGGCAACAAATACGATGGATCTGGTCGCCAGGTCCTGGTCAACACCACACACAGACCTTTTGACATCCACGTGTTCCATCCCTACAGACAGCCAATCGGTGAGTAGCAGTGCTCTCTTGTCAGTCAATCATCTCATCCTGTTTGCCCAGCGATGGTAAACCCAGATTGTTTGCCCCTTACTCTGCTAGTAAACAACCCCTGTGGGGTGAACAATGGAGGCTGCACTCACCTGTGCCTCATCAGTCACGGGGGGCGGGAGCACACCTGCGAGTGTCCCGACCACTTCCTGGCAGTGCAAATAGGAGGTGTGGCCAGATGCCTTCCCATGTGCACCAGCACGCAGTACCGATGCACCAACAACGAGCGGTTTGTTGTCTTTCTGTTTTTGATCCGATTACCTCGGTAGTCTATGTCATCCTTGGTGTGGTAATGTTGGCAACGTTCATGCTGTTCTTTTATAGTAACTACCAGTCATGCACTACACACCCAGAACACAAATATGAAGCAACCAAAACAAGTAACATCCTGTAAAACATTTTGATATTTTAATGCAACCTCTGCACAGACTCTAATTGTCATGTAATTCATTCATTTTCTTCGGGCGAGAGGCGGGGTACACCCTGGACTGGTCGCCAGCCAATCACAGGGCACATATAGACAAACAACCATTCACACTCACATTCATACCTATGGACAATTTGGAGTCGCCAATTAACCTAGCATGTTTTTTGGAATGTGGGAGGAAACCGGAGTACCCGGAGAAAACCCACGCATGCACGGGGAGAACATGCAAACTCCACACAGAGATGGCCGAGGGTGGAATTGAACCCTGGTCTTCTAGCTGTGAGGTCTGCGCGCTAACCACTTAACCCTAAACCAACCATTAAATGTCCTCCTTGGTACTCCGACAGTTGTATTCCAATCTGGTGGAAGTGTGACGGCCAGCGAGACTGTCGAGACGGTTCAGACGAGCCGCCCACCTGCCCCCCTCACCACTGCAGGCTGGGCCATTTCCAGTGTCACGACGGGAACTGCACTAGTCCGCACTTCCTGTGCAACGGCAAACAAGATTGCCACGATGGCTCTGATGAAGATCCTGTCCTGTGTGGTTGGTTGTGCTTTATTTTTAGTCTTCACGTGTCTGTCCCGTTCTCACGTTGAGTGTTATTTCGCCCAGCGACACACCAGTGTGAAGCTCACCAGTGGCAGTGTGGGAATAAGCAGTGCATCCCTGAGTCGTGGCAGTGCGACGGCGAAGAGGACTGCACCGATCACTCCGATGAAGACCCTTCCCATTGTTCTACCAGGACTTGTCGCCCCGGACACTTTAAATGCCGAAACGGGCGCTGCATCCCTCAAACCTGGAAATGTGACACGGATGATGATTGTGGGGACAACTCTGATGAGCCTCTCGACGAATGCAGTAAGTCTTGTTTCATCTACTCCTTGGTTAAGTATTCCATCCTTCCATCTCTTAGTGTACACGCAAAACATGTACAGCATGCTGTTTTCTTTCTGGAAATACATATAATTTCTTAACATAGCTCCATGTGTTGCTTTATGAAGTAGCTTCCTTTACCTTGCTTCGTGACCCTGACTGGAAAACGTCTGGACCCCCCTGATGTAAACCAGCCCAAGCATCGTGTTGTCCTTCACACACAGTAAAAAGTGCCTTACTTTGTTTTCTTTCCAAGTGGGACCAGCGTATCGATGTGACAACCACACGGAGTTTGCCTGCAAGACGAACTACCGATGTGTGCCGCTTTGGTCCGTGTGCAACGGACACAACGACTGCAGAGACAACAGCGACGAGGATGGCTGCGGTGAGTCGTCCCGTGTTCCCAGTGAGGCCGCTTAAAAACCTCCTGCCTGCACACAATCAGTCGCTATCAGTCACACGTGGAAAAACGGAGTGTTTGAATGCCAATGAATCTTCTCCTCACAGCAACCCTTCACACTGTGATGTAATCCAAATTGTCAACAAGAGGCTATCAGCACTCCCACATTTACGAGCTGTTGGATTAAAACAGGTCTACATATCTGTGTTGTTGGTCTGTCCGTGCATGGGGGGCAGGGGTTTGTACAGGGAGCTTTGTAGTCTACACACACACACACATGAGCCGTCACCCTCCTGAGTCTTATCAGAGGCCCTGGCTCCATTAGTGCCATGCCCGAGTAAGAGGGAGAGCAGTGCTAATCTTCCTGTAAGAATGCAGCAGATGGGCCAGGTGGAAGCTCTATCTTTCACACCCAGCACCGTGTGGTGGAGACGGCTCACACCAGCTCCCCTCCACTAACCCCTGCAGCCTTATCCACACACACACACACACACACACTGGCATGAATGGAGGTCACCCATCTGTCTCAAACACACTCCCCTACTCCCTCCCTGCACTTTCATTATGAAAAGATACCTTCGGTTTCAAACTTTCAGCATGACTTAATACCCCCAACGATGAAGTTATGAAAGCAGCATCATGTGGGCCAAAACTCAACCTGCCGTGTATAGACACAGGTAGAGCATGTCCGCTCATAACATGGTGAAAATAGGTTTCAGCCCATTTCTAACAGATCTTATGAAAACATGGCCGCCCCTCACCTGCTCATACCTGCCGCATTCATTCTAATTGCATTCTTGTAAAAAAATAAAAATCTAAAATAAAAATAAAAATCTAATACAACCATCCGTATGCTGATTCTGGCATAATCACAAGAAAATACATAAGAACTATAAAGCCTTCACACATACTCCTATTGTAAAAGGTGTTTTTTCATTGTTATATTATCCCATCCATCCATTTTATGTGCCGATTATTATTAGTAGTATGCTGGAGCCTGGCACATATAAACAAACAAGCATTCTTATTATATTTGTTTGTAATCTATTTATCTATTTCCTTTCAGATGAGGTAGCCTGCGACGCCAGTGGAGATTTCCAGTGTGACAACCATCGCTGCATCCCGCTGCGCTGGCGCTGTGACGGGGATGATGACTGTGGGGACAACTCTGATGAACACAGCTGCAGTGAGTGTTCCTCTTTCTCCAACCAGTTTGTCTGAGGGACACAGAAAGCCCCCCCCCCACTTTGTCGAATGAAACCTAAAAAAGTAAACATCATCTCTTCGTCCCTGGTCTACAAATCCAAAGAACCACCAGGGTCTCTAATTAGCACCATGTCAAAAAACATGAACGGCTGTGGCTGTAGGTAACCTCCTGATGTATTTTGTATTTTTTATACAAATGTTAGGAGTTGCATTTGTATCAGTATCAGCATCTACAATACATCTACATGCATTTGAAAACAGTGATTGTGCCTTCCCAGTTACAGCCCTAAATACCGTATGTCTCACACACTTAAAAAAGACAGTTCAAGTATAAAATGTGCATCTCCTCACCACTAGTGATGTGCAATATCACTGGTTTGGTTCCGATCCAATACTGAGTAAAATTCAGGCTGGTATCACTGATGACTGAAGTATCAAAAGTATTGATATTTTTAATTTTAGAGTTGATTTCAGAGCATGAAATGATCAGAGCATGATCCTGGAAGTATTGATATTTCAGTATGGATTTGCACATCACTGTGGAAGATGGAAAACGGAAGATGAGCCGTGCCTGACGTTAGTATGATGGGTTCAAGAACCGCTGAATAAAGTGCAAAATCGTGACAAATTTGCTTTTTATGAATTTCAGTCTCTGCCGGCCTAAACACAACAAATTTATAACTTGAATTGTAGCATTTGTTTTATGAAACATCCTCATTTTGTAGTGTGTGTCTTCCAGTATTCCTGAATCTTGGAAAGGGACACTTTTAAGCTTGATACGGATGGGGGGTAGGATTAAATATGCCTTGCTTCCTCCTCCTCCTCCTTTTGGGGCATGTGGAATCAAACCATCATCATCATTATCAACCTCTAGTCAATTGGCAAATAGAGACATCATACATCGATACATGAATACATGAATATCATGACATTGTGTGTCATAAAGGAATTATTTGGAAGATACGTGCATGAATGCCAGTCATTGTTTTCTGTTGTGCTTTTATCAGAGCTGATATTTTGCAAGACCGGCAAAGCTTATCGGCATTTTGAGAAACAGACTGTCCTGAGGAGGGAGGGAATGTGTCACCCTCTGACCCCACAGAATCCAATATCGGCTTCATAAGGAGGAATTAAAAGTGTCTTTCTGGTTCGGCCAATAGCTGGGTCATAAGAAGGAGTACAATCATAAGGAGGCCTTGAAAGCATGTTGACTTGTTCCTTCGGGGTTGATGAATGCGTCTCAGAGGAGGGAATTTGTGAAAATAAGCATCTTTAACTCCTCACTTGTGAAATATCTGCTTTTCCCCCTCAGCACCACGCACTTGCACCGAGAGCGAGTTTCGCTGCGATAATCTGCGCTGCATTCCCGACCGTTGGGTCTGTGACCATGACAACGACTGCGAAGACAACTCGGATGAAAGGGACTGTGGTGGGTGGAGGCTCTTTGTTTTGGCTGGGGGTCTGTCTGCCTGTTTGTTGGGAACTGTGGACCACCGTGCCAAGACGCTGTAAAACTTGGATTTTTCTGAGACAGGACCACCTGCGGTCTTTTATTCAGGCCAAATGAAAGCTTCCATGCATGCAGAGCTAGTAGAGTCGGGAGAATAGATGGCCGTGTTCTCTCTCAAACTTCATTATACAACATAATCAGGTCCATAAAGTTACTAAAGCAGTAGATCTTTGCCTTTTTTGGGAATGCTAAAAATCTGCAAGGGGTGGATACACCCGTAAAATGACCCAATAACACACGAGCCGTGTGTCATTCTCCTCCCCCTCCAGACCCACTTGTTGGCTTGATGTTTACATTTGCTCTGATTTCAGATCTACATTTGTAACAAATGTGACTTTAATAGTTACATTTAACCCCCCCCCCCCTTCACTCTTCAACTGCCATTCTTGCGTCTCAGAGCAACTGAGTGTGTTCAAGGATGTGCGAAATCTCTGCCTATACACTTGACCAAAAAATGTCAGTCAATGAAACAAATGAAATCAGCATAAATATATAAGTATGTCAACAGTTGTGGCTTTCTTTTAACTGTGGGACATATTTACCTGTATTGTCACATATTTACCAATTATTGTCCAGTTATGATCATTTCCAAACATTTTTTGGAGGAAAAACATTTAGGTATAACATTTTATACATATAATTAAAAGTTATATTTTTCCTCCAAAAATCACTGATTTCTGTTGATATTTTTTTCAACGGCTGCATGGCCGGCGAGTGGTTAGCACGCAGACCTCACAGCTAGGAGACCAGGGTTCAATGCCACCCTCGGCCATCTCTGTGTGGAGTTTGCATGTTCTCCCCGTGCATGCGTGGGTTTTCTCCGGGTACTCCGGTTTCCTCCCATATTCCAAAAACATGCAAGGTTAATTGTCCATTGGTATGAATGTGAGTGTGAATGGTTGTTTGTCTATATGTGCCCTGGGATTGGCTGGCCACCAGTCCAGGGTGTACCCCGCCTCTCACCCGAAGACAGCTGGGATAGGCTCCAACACCCCCCCGCGACCCTTGTTAGGAAAAGCGGTAGAAAATGAATTAATTTTTTTCAACTAAATTGGGTGACTGAATGCAGAATATGGTGCCAGAAAGTCACACAGCTCCACATTGTTATTAGATATGTTATGTCATGTCAATTAACAGTAATTAACATCGCCATCATATTAGAATGGCAGTGTTACACCGTATTTGTGAGAAAAGTCTTGAAAAGAAAGGAGGTGACCCGGTTTTTGTCTTGCAGAGCTACGAAGGTGCCACCCAGGTTACTTCCAGTGTGGAAGTGGACACTGCATCGCCGATCGCTTCAAATGCGACGGAAACGCAGACTGTGTGGACTACACGGATGAGTCGACGTGTCGTGAGTTTCTGCTTCTGTGTCTTCGATTGAGTTCAATACGGAGCTCCGGTGTGCGTCCCTAATTTGAACATTCTGCTTCTGACTTTTAGCCCCACGCTTTCCAAACGGCACGTACTGCCCCCACTTCCTGTTTGAGTGTAAGAACCACGTGTGCGTCCAGCCTCACTGGAAGTGCGACGGAGACGATGACTGCGGAGACAACTCTGACGAGGAGCTTCACCTGTGCCGTAAGACGCCCCCACACAAAGTCCTGCATTGCACACACCCGCGTGACACCGAGTCTTTCCTCCCTTAGTGACGTTGCCGTGTGAGACGCAGTTCCGTTTCCGCTGCGACAACAACCGATGCATCTACACTCACGAGCTGTGCAATTCCGTAGACGACTGTGGGGACGGTTCGGACGAGAGACAAGAAAACTGTAAGTACGACACGACTGTCATGGATCATCTGACCTTGTTCTGTGACCATCCATGATGTTTGTGTCCAGGCCAAAGTCCCACGCATGGACCCTGTACAGATGAGGAGTACAAATGCAGTAATGGCCAATGCATTCCTCTCCAGTACGCCTGTGATGATTATGACGACTGTGGCGACCAGTCGGATGAATTGGGCTGCCGTAAGTAACATGAAACACTTAACTGGTAGAGGTCTTTTATAGCACTTTACTCTTAGAAACCAGGATGTGGTTTTACCTTGAGAGATTGACCCTAATCTCCTGCAGTGGTGTTGGTCACACCTAAATGTTTCACATCATCAAATGTAAATATTAGTCAATGACAACACAACTCAACGCAAAATGCAGTTTTTAAATATTTTTTAAGGGGAAACTAAATCCAAAACTCTGTGTGAAAAAGTGATGCCCCCCTAAAGCTAAGAACTGATTGGGCCACCCTTAGCAGCAACAACTGCAATCAAGTTTGTGTGTGGCGGAATGTTGGCCCACTCATCTTTGCAGAATTGTTGTCATTCAGCAACATTGGAGGCTTTTTTGGAGCATGAAGCCTTTTTAAGGTCATGCCACAGCATCTCAATAGGATTCAGGTCAGGACTTGGACTGGGCCAATCCAAAGTCTTCATTTGGTTTTTCTTCAGCCATTCAGAGGTGGACTTGCTGGTGTGTTTTGGATTATTGTCCTGCTACACAACCCAAGTTGGTTTCAGCTGGAGGTCATCAACAGATGGCTGTTCCATTTATCTTAGTTTACATTTATCACAGCAAGTCTTCCAGGTCCTGACGTCTTGGATCAGTCGTCATTGCGCTCTCAAGGTCCTTTTGGTTGGCCGGCCACTCTTGGAAAGTTCACCACCGTCCCACTGTTTTCTCTATTTGTGGATAACGGCTCTCACTTTGGTTGGCTAGAGTCCCAAAGCTTTCCATAACATTTTCCAGACTGATAGAAGTCAATAAATATCACTTTTTTCACACAGTTTCACACAGATTTTGATGTTTTTTATCCCTTAATAATAAAAAGTTTAATTTAAAAACTGCATGTTGTGTTCAGTTGTGATGTCATTGGCTAATATTTGAATTTGTTTATTGATCTGAAACATTGAAGTGTGACAAACATGCAAAAAAATAAGAAACCAGAAAGGGGGCAAACACTTTTCCACACCACTGTACATGTATACTGTAGCATATGAAAATAGATTTGGCATATAGTGTCCATGTAATGCTTATCATATTGTTCTATGTGCTGATGTCAGACCAGCACAGTGGACACGTCTGCAGTGATCACATGTGTGAACACAACTGTACCGACCTCAGCGACGGAGGCTTTCTGTGCTCCTGCATGCCGGGCTACCGGGCCAGAAGCACCGAACGACACAGCTGTGAAGGTGGGGTACACTTTTGATAAACAATTATAAACAATTGTCATTGAGTGTTTTGTTTAGGATGTTGAAGCTATTATTTACGTTAATAAGAAAATATTAGACTATTCCAGTGTTTATAGCACCCACTGAGCTCATCTGTGTGCTTCCCACAGCCACTTGAAGTTATACTCTGTGTAAATGCATGCAAGACACTATGATACGCTGTGAAGTACAGTATTCACCCGAATATAAGACAATATAAAAAATCTAAATGATCATACAATAATCCCTCATTTATGGCGGACAATTGGTTCCAGACATGATCATGATAGGTGAATTTCCTGAAGTATGTTTCCTTCTTTATAAATTGATTATTTGTGTAATTATGGCATAGGAAACCTGTTTATCATAATAAATCCTAAATATGATTAGAGCCTACTACACATGAAATAACCATAATCAGAATCAGGTTTATTGCCATGTATAATTCACAAAGTACGATGAATTTGTTCTGGTTGCTGTGTATTATTTTTTATTATTTATTATTAAATAATAAATTATTATTAGTATTATACTTTGTGTTTTTCTACACTGACTTGACACGTTTTTTTTAAAGATATCAATGAGTGTGAGGTGTACGGGATTTGTCCACAAGAGTGCAAGAACACAAAGGGAAGCTACGAGTGTTTCTGTGCCGAAGGCTTCGTCTCCTTCGGAGAGCCGCACGGCACCGAGTGCGCTGCCCAAGGTTTGCACTTTCCGAAGACGCATTACTGTGATGTTCAATTAAAACAAACATGAACATCTGCCACGCATTCAAAAGGAAACCCACCAGTGCTTCTCCTGCCGGATAATGTGCGCATCCGCCGATTCAACCTGTCTTCGGAGCAGTATTCCGACTACGTGGACAATGCAGAGCACATTCAGGCTCTGGACTACCTGTGGGACCCGGACAGACAAGGCCTGAGTAAGACTTTATCATAATACTCGAAATGTTTTGCTGTATTCTGACTGACGTTGCGCTGTAGGTATCGTGTACTGGACAGTTCTTGGTCGGGCGTCTCAATTTGGTTCCATCAAACGGGCATACATGACAACCTTCAACGATCAAGGCAACAACCCCGCCAGGGATGTGGACCTCAACCTGAAATACGTGGCCAATCCTGACGGCATCGCTGTGGACTGGGTTGGCGGGTAACGTCCCAGGATTTTTTTTACTTTTACTCAAATTAATTTACAGTCAGCCGTCCCTCGCAATATCACGGTTTGAACATCGCGCCTTCACTCACTTTTCAAAAATGAATCAATTATCACTGGTTGGATACGGCATATTATTTGGGGGAAAATGTAAATTGTCCTTAGCCTAAATGAAGCATTTTCAAGCATAAAATGGCTAAATGAACTACAATACAAATACAAGGCAGAACAAGTATTCTCATCATGAATATAGTATTCTGCATTGGCCACTAGGTCAGTCATTTGTGAGGCAGGAACTGGACTCCTCATTAGTGTTCCCTAGGGAACACATCTACTGTGACGCTGCTTTGGCAGGAGTTTTATTTACCTTTTCAATGTACACTTACTTTACCTACTATAATGGGTAATACGAGTGGAAAATCATTTAAAGCCACCATTACAGTACTACATTGATGTATTATAATGACACAAGCACAGTGGTAGCGCGCTGTACAGAAAAAAAATAACAAGAAACCGCTAATGCGTGAGTCTATATAATCTTATTTATGTCTTATTTTCTCTGACTATATCTACTATATCGGTAATACAAATGTGAAGGTGACTGTAGGGGTGTTATTTAATGTATTGAGGGCTCTTGTAATGTTGAAAGTCGTATTTATAAGACTGTAAACAGTTTTTCTATTTTAAATAAATAAATAATAATAAATAATAAATAATAAATAATAAATAATAAATAATAAATAATAAATAATAAATAATAAATAATAAATAATAAATAATAAATGGTAATAATAAATAATTCTCAGTGGGTAGCAGACACTTGTCATAAATGATATTAAAACTGACTTTCTGATTTTGGTATATGGGTAAGACGTTGTGTCCTTCCAGGCATATTTACTGGACTGATGCAGGCACCAATCGCATCGAGGTGGCCAAATTAGATGGGCGCTACAGGAAGTGGCTCATCCACACTGACCTGGACCAGCCTGCTGCTATTGTTGTCAACCCAGCACTCGGGTATGTCTGTATACATGTTGTGGTGGTTGCACAATGTGTTCTACTAAGCTAAGCGTTGTGTCCACTGCAGGACCATGTATTGGACAGACTGGGGAAGGAGACCCAAAATCGAGTCAGCGTGGATGGATGGCCAGAACCGGCAGGTTCTGGTTAGCCAAGAAGACCTGGGCTGGCCTACCGGTCTGGCTTTGGACTATCTGAATGGGAACAGGATCTACTGGTGTGACTCCAAAGAAAATATCATTGAGTCCATGAAGCCTGATGGCACAGACAGAAAGATCATCATATCCGGAGGTCAGAGATGTCTTCTTCAAAATAAAAGCACAGTATCCTGACACTCTTGTACTGTTTTGCGATCCAGACATTGGGAATCCGTACAGCGTGGACCTGTTTGAGGGCCATGTGTACTGGACCACCAAGGAGAAAGGGGAAGTGTGGAGGACCAACAAATTTGGGAAAGGAAGCAAAGTCAAAGTTTTAACTATCAACCCCTGGCTGACGCAGGTCCGCATTTACCAGGAGCATCGACACAACCTCTCAGGTCAGACCTCCATCACACTCACGTCTTCATACCAGACACCAATGCATTTTGTCATTTTGATATTTTGTATTAGAGACGCACACCAATAACTTTCTGAGATGGTAAAACTTACTTTTTTATGTTTTTTAAATTAGATATAAGTGTAGTTTGTGCCCACCTGGGGGTAAGAAGGACTTGAACAAATGAGGATGTGACCAAGTGTACCAAGTGTTGATTAGCCCCAATCAAATATGACATGACTACTACCAGGACAACATAGTATAGAGGGGGAGGAGCCACATAGCCTGGCCCAGCAAGGTGCACTGTATTTGGACACACACTCCGAGTTCTCCAGCAAACTTTTTTTTACTTTTCAAATGCTGATAAAGTTTTCTGTGTGCTAGATTTCTTTTTTCTGTCATCACAAAGCAATTGGTGCAACTAGCGACAACTTTCTCCCTCAAAAAGGGAATATTTGCTTACGATAGGCTGCTAACGTCACAGGCAGGAGAAAAAAGGAGACCTTGAGTTGCTCACTTATACAGTAATCGGGTAATGTTGCCTCATTGGAGCATTTTTGTAAATGATTTCTACAAAAAATGTTTAATGTTATGGGATTTATTTGTTCAAATTGTATTTTTAGAATGTCACAAATGGTCCCACACTCATGGATGATGTAAAACGAGGTTTTTATTGTATTTTATTATGATCAAAAATAAGTTATATTCAATGTTGCAAAGAAAGAAAAAAAGAGAAAGCCTGGGTGTCCTCCACCAGACTATGGACTCTCACATCCAAAGTCTCCTTAAAGAAGTGTCAGTACAGTAATTATGAAGTAAAAAAAAACAAACTTGCAGAACAAGAGTACTACAAGTATTGTAGTGAGTGCCTTCCTAGGTACTAAGTCCCTGATGAGTAAAAGGTTATTGACGATGTTGATTGAGTGACAATGAGTGATTGTGCTCCACCCTCCTCAGTGCCCAACCCCTGCAAGAATGTGTGCAGCCACCTGTGTCTCCTCCGGCCCGGGGGGTACACCTGTGCCTGCCCCCAAGGGTCCTCTCCAATGGATTTTGACTCCAGCGAATGCGACGCGGGTAAGCTTCCATCGTGATTGCATGACTGCATCACTACCATCGTCTGCTGCATTGCTTGCCTTGTGTCTTCGTCTCCCTTTTGATTTGATGTTTGCTGGGCTTCTGCCCCCCCCACCCCCACCCCCATGTGCACCCCTAAACCACCGTAGCCATTGAGGCGCCTGTTGCAATGCCGCTTGCATGCAGATGCATGAATGGTGGGACGTGCTACACTGATGAAGGGGGTCTGCCCAAATGCAAGTGAGTGTACTTCCGGCTGTTGTTGACCAGAAGGTAAATATTCACCGACTAAAACCTTCCCATCTTCCGCTAAGGTGCTCCTACGGCTACGTGGGGAGCTACTGCGAGATGGGCAAGTCACGAGGAGCCCCTGCAGGAACAGGTAACTGTTGCAACTGAACCTTTCATTATGTAACATCAGTACAGACGGGGAGATGCACCTCCACAATCAAAGATGGACACATTTGCCTATAGAGCAGCTCCACACAATAACCTGCACACAAAGCTTTCTAGACCATCCAGTTTCCATACATTTCTATAGATAGAAATATGGTATCGCTGCATTTGAAAAGTACAAAAGGTAGTAGTCATGTGGTCGTGGGAATCATCAAATCCATCATACTGGATTTGATGAGGACACATCAGCAGGTACACTCGGTCACATCCTCATTCTGCCCCCCGGGTGTGCACAAACTATACTATATTATATATACTATAACTATATATTTTTTTAAAAAGTTAATTGTTATCGGTACCATATCAGTTTTACAAAAAGATATTATGCATTTCTAATAAATACTGCATCAAAGATATAGTTCTGACCACGAAGATGCTAAAAATATATACACCTATATTTGCTATGAATATGATGGTGATGATGCAAAAAAGACCTGTTTGATGCTTATGTGACATGCATCATATGAAGCGAGGAGCTTGTCTCGAGTTCTCGTCGGTTTTGTTCGACAACAAAAGATCAGACGTGTCAGGTAGCTTTGTATAGTCCGACAAGTATTTTCATGATATTCCTCCGTCAGTCAAAGGTTATCAGCCTCATTTTAAAAAATACATTTTTTAATACCTGTTATATTTCTGTTTTTCCTGAGGTTTACTTAGTAATTGGATATCCAGCCCTTTGCTTTCAGCTGCGGTTGTGGTTGGAGCGTTTTAGAAAGATTAGTATAGTATAGATTAGTATAGTATATTAGTATAGTATAAATAAAGTGGTATGGGATGCTGCTCACATAAATAATCCAATGCATATGTTCTCTGTCCATATTTTCCATATTTTCCACCTTTCCCGTCTGCAGCTGTGGCAGTTCTACTGGCAGTCATCATCATCATCATCACCGGAGCGTTGGCAGTCGGAGTTTTCCTCAACTATAAACGAACCGGGTCCTTCATCCCTTCCATGCCCAAGCTGCCCAGGTAGAAAAACATGGATGGATGGCTGATGGGTGGATGCATGATGGATGGATGGATGTATAGATGGACGGTTGGATGATGAATGATGGATGTATAGATGGATGGATGATGGATGGATGGATGGATGATGGATGGATGGATGTATAGATGGATGGGTGATGGATGGATGATGGATGGATGGATGTATAGATGGACGGTTGGATGATGAATGATGGATGTATAGATGGATGGATGATGGATGGTTGGATGGATGGATGGATGATGGATGGATGGATGGATGTATAGATGGACGGATGGATGATGAATGATGGATGTATAGATGGATGGATGATGGATGAATGGATGTGTAGATGGATGGTTGTATAGATGGATGATGGATGGATGTATAGATGGATGGATGATGGATGTATAGATGGACAGATGGATGATGAATGATGGATGGTTTGATGTATGTATGGATGAATGGATAGATGGAAGGATGAATGGATGGATGGATGGATGGATGGATGGATGGATGGATGGATGGATGGATGGATGGAAGATGGCTGGATCCTCCAAAAAGGCCGCTACTGGAGGGGGGATGTCTTCCTGTGAGTAAGTTAAGGAGTAATCTGAAATATTAGTATTTGTTTTTCTGCAGCCTCAGCAGTTTGGTGAAGTCCAGCGACGCAGGAAATGGAGTGACCTTTCACTCTGGCGATAATGTGGATCTCGGACCTGCGCACATCGGAGTGTCGTTCATTGACACCACCATGCCGATGGTGAGTTGAGATGGAAACGCTTGTTTGAAGTGAAGAAAAACGAACTTGCTGTCGAGCTGTGACCTGAAGCACGGTCATGGATGCTGAGGTTGCACAGCAGCATCCTGCCGGCAGAGGGCGCTGCAGTACATGAAGCTGATGGAGCAATGTCACCATAGGACGATCATGTTGCCATGGAAGCTGCGAGGCATCCTGTCACGTTTGAGAACCCGTTATATGCCAACACAACCCCCGTGTCCACCGACCCAGCTGTTATCCACGCCTCTCAGGTACACACACACGCACACACGCACACACACACACACACACTTTATAATTTGTTGCATTTTGTCTGGCCAAGTCTCAGCCACATAAGGTCAACCATGAACCTTTCATAGGTCACTCATTACATAATACATAATACATATTCAACATGAATATGTATTATGTACATCACTCTTGAGCCATAAAATATGAGCGTCGCTCATTTCATCCATAAAGAGGATGAGGAAGAACCCCCTTTCCTTCATCAACAGGTGAGCGTCAACGTGACTGGCGAGCAGTTCCACAACAACTTTGTGAACCCGGTCTATCGTGGGGAACAGGGCGGGATTCCTGCGGACGCCACGTCTGGCAGCACCAAAGCAGCTGAGGTCGGTGGCGTCGCTTTCTCTTAACGCTCCACCGACCAATTTAAAATTTTGTGTCGGCATTTTCAGGAGTCAACGTGGAAATTATTCAAACGCAAACTGAAGCCCGGCAGCTCCTTTGAGAAGCCATCGTACTCCAAGGTAGGCTGGATGCTCAGGAAGCACAAAAATAGGCTTTTACACAACGGCGGCGGTCGAGTGGTTAGCGCGCAGAGCTCACAGCTAGGAGGACCAGGGTTCGATTCCACCGTCGGCTATCTCTGTGTGGAGTTTGCATGCTAGGTTAATTAGCCACTCCAAATTGTCCATAGGTATGAATGTGAGTGTGAATGGTTGTTTGTCTATATGTGCCCTGTGATTGGCTGGCCACCAGTCCAGGGTGTACCCTCGCCCGAAGACAGCTGGGATAGGCTCCAGCACCCATGCGACCCTCGTGAGGAAAAAGCGGTAGAAAATGAATGAATTGTTAATATTATCATTGTAATATTATTATCATTATTGTTATAATCTTTATCATTATTACCATTATTATTGTTATTATCACCATTATTATAATCATCATTAATATTATCATTTTCATCATTATAGTTGTGACCATTTTTTGATTTTTTTTTAATTAATTTTACAGACTTCATTGCTTCTTGTAGAGTGCTGTATCATTCTATCAGTTGTTTTCTGAAATCTGCAGTATTTATGCTTTTATTATCAATTTATTAGCTTTTTCCCCCTAAGTGTAATATTTACATATCATTTTCTGGATTGCATGTGTCTAATCTTGTGCATTAAATATTATCGTCATATTTGGGTGTCTTCAAGGGAATAACTGACGTCCATTTACTTTCCAATATTTGCCAGATGAAGGATGAGAAGGCCGCAGAAGGCGACGGAGACACTCGGGGACCCTCGCCGCTTGCCCCGCCCACTAAACCTCAAAGGAGCGATCACCCCCACCACCACCACCACCACCATCATCATCACCACCATCATCATCCCAGCTCCTTTTCACCAACAGAGGACACTTTCAAGGACACCGCCAACCTGGTCAAAGAGGACAGTGACGTATAGCCCCGCCCACAATGATGGCGCTCACACTTTGCACAGAATTTATTTTTTTATGCAGCCTGGGGGACGACAACACATGTTCAAGATAAACGTTTGGGATGAAGAAAACAAGTCTATGCCTTGTGAGGATTCTCCTGCCAATCCTTGTCTTTATTGTGAGCTACTTCACAGGTGTGTATATCTTTGTGTATTTGTACAGGAAGCTCTGACGACAGTATTCCTTCGTCCCGTAGTCGTCATGTTTCATGCTGGAAGGTGAAAATAAATAAAAGGCTAAATGATGTCAAATACCAGGAACCAGAACCACATTCAAAAGGAGAATGTAGTACTGTACGTTGGTCACTAGGGGCCAGTATTTGCTGGCTGGGTGAACAACAGCCTATAGTAAACAATAGTAAGAATCATAACGTTGGGGCCGTAGACCAGCTCAGACTCAACTCTGAACCCCTGATGTCACTTCCTGTCTGGAACACATTGATCGCTGCCACAACTCTTATGTGAGACGGAACACACGTCTTTCTCTTCCCTGTGTTCTAAAGATATAAAAAAACATTGTCAAAAGAGGCAGCAAAAAAAGTACAAAAAGCACCAACGTAGGGGTGACTATAGGGGTGTTATTTTATGTCCGGAGGGCTCTAATGCTATATTTGGAAAATAGCTTATTTTCTCATGTCTTCTATATTGGGTAATGCTAACGTAGGGGAGCCTATAGGGGTGTTATTTTAGGTCCGGAGGGCTCTAATGTTATATTTGGAAAATAGCTTATTTTCTCATGTCTTCTATATTGGTTAATGCTAACGTAGGGGTGACTATAGGGGTGTTATTTTATGTCCGGAGGGCTCTAATGTTATATTTGGAAAATAGTTTATTTTCTCATGTCTTCTATATTGGGTAATGCTAACGTAGGGGTGACTATAGGGGTGTTATTTTATATCTGGAGGGCTCTAATGCTATATTTGGAAAATAGCTTATTTTCTCATGTCTTCTATATTGGGTAATGCTAACATAGGGGTGACTATAGGGGAGTTATTTTATGTCCGCGGGGCTCTAATGTTATATTTGGAAAATAGCTTATTTTCTCATGTCTTCTATATTGGTTAATGCTAAGGTAGGGGTGACTATAGGGGTGTTATTTTATGTCTGGCGGGCTCTAATGTTATATTTGGAAGATGGTAAACATGTTTGGTATATGGCAACTGGAACCATTTAACCGTGATAAATGAGGTCAGCATCAGAAGGATGGAAGAAATGAGGATGTGACCAAGCGACGAGTCCTCATCCCAGATCACGACTATCAGGATCCACCTGCTGTGGCCCAGCAAAGTGCACTGGACTCGGGTTCACAGTCTGATCAGCCAGCATGACAAAAGGCGCTTGATTTGCCGCCGTTGAAAAGTGGCCATGAGTCCACATCTCTGATCACGCCGTAGATGTGAGGGATGCGTTTGATTTAGTCTTGAGCATGTGGAAGTGGTCTTCATGCTGCAGCAGCGGGCGTGGGCAGAAGGAAGCTGACGGCCACATCGGACACGCAAGAAGGGAGGTAGGACAAAGGAATCCACAGCAGCTTGGCGTCCCAGCCGGCGCTGTAGCGCGTGCGAGGGAAGCGGGAGGTCAAGGCCTTCTCCATGCACCTGGTTACCATGGCGATGCGTGGACTGCACAGCATGCTCATGGACAAATCCTGGGCCTTCAAGTCTGAAAGCAAAGGAGAGAGAAAGCGCGACTCTTCACTGCTTTTCCGACGTGCGCTTCTACTTACAGTCCGTTAAGTACGTCACGCCGTAGGAGCTTTTCACCTCCTGGGGGAGGCGGGTCCAAAGCCGCCTCAGGTCTGCTTCAACTGGACCTAGCTGGGTCAGGTTAGTCTTGAAGAAACCGGGTTCTATGATGCTCACTTTGATACCAAACCGCTTCATGTCCCTCCTGAGAAGAAGAATAGTTGATGAAAATACCGAGGCACAAGCATCCTCCTAAGGTTCCTTCCCGATACGCTGAGTGAGATCCAAGCTGGTATCGGCGATACCAATGTGATACCGCTGAACGTTAGCGAGGCACTCATAAAAGCCAAATGAGTCAAAGGAATGGAGTTGGTCATCTGACGCTGACCTGAGGCAGTCGGAGAAGGCCTCCACCCCCCACTTGGACGGACAGTACCCCCCTCCAATGATCCCCAGGCGGCCCAGGACGCTGGCCACGTTCACCACCCGCCCCTGAGCTTTCTTGAGGAGCGGCAGAAAGCGAAGCGTCACCTCGATGACGCCCAGCAGGTTGACGTCTAAGACCTTGGTGAAGTCCTCCAAGGACATCCAATCACACGGGCCGATGGGTGTGGACCTGCCGGCGTTGTTCACCAACCCCCACAAGCCTGCAAGACAAGGAAAGGGGTACAACTGAAATACTTTTTTTTTTGGTATTTTTGTTGCATATTAAGATTTGACATTTTATGAATATGTTTTAATTGGCATTTTGATGCACTTTTATTTTGAAAGTGTATTTTGAAATGAATTCATGTCATTATAAAGATGGGATGTGAAAAGTAATAGGATGATGATGATGATGAACGAGGACCATCACCTCGCTCTCCCACCTCCCTGCTCACAAAGCGCCACGCCCTCCGGATGCTCTCACTGTCCGTTACGTCCAAGAGGAGCGTCTTCAGCCTGGGGGAGGCCAAGCGCTCCAAGTCTTCGCAGCCTTCCCGGGTGAGACAGGCCGCCATGACCCGGAAGCCTCGGAGATCCAACTGCCTGGCCAGCAGGTTCCCAAAGCCGCTGTCGCATCCTGTGATCAGCACGTGCTTGAGGCTGAAGGCGTCCACCGTGGAGGAGTCTCGGATGTACCAACATATGGAGGACACGGCGGCCAAAAGTAAGGCGAAGCTCGAGACTGGATATGATGCCACGGCCTAAAAAAACGCAGCATTTTCAAAGCATTCATTAGCAAACGCAAAACCACCCACTTTCAGTAAAACTCCACCCACCTGCAAGAGCTGTGACGTCAGTCCTTCAGAAATCACCTGAGCAGACAAAAGACGGCATTCAGTCTTCTAAAGATGTGAAGTTCACAAACGAGTGGAATCTTTTGGACGCTGAGAGTCATTTGGCATCAGGAGCCGTTTGGTAGCGAACGTTGCTGTATGCTAATCTATGATATGCCACGGCCTTTAAGTCACGTGAACGACTAAGGAGACCTCCGGAGTTCGAGTCGTTCACAGCATGCTCCATTCACGTGAGCGCAGTTCTGAAAGCTACAGTGTGCGTGAACAGCTAACTTACATGGGGGGGCACCATTCGTTCATGAATGTGTTCTATTGTATAGAATTTGGATATATTAGGAAATAGTGAATATAAATAGCTTATTTTCTCATGTCTTCTATAGTATATAACACATTACGAAGCACTGTACTGTATAGAATCAGCACTACAGCACTTCGTAAGGAAATACAATTTTAGCAAAATGTAGAACAGCACCTCTTCGTGGCAACCATGGGTATTGCACTACTACAATCACAATAAAAGGCAGGGTAGTATGGCCGATACCGATACTATGTGAGGAGTAGTGTATTTCATATCATTGTATAAAAAAATACAATACATGGAATGAAGTCCTTAAAATATTGATTAAATGTATTATATCACAATCATTAATTTATTTAAAAAAATAACAGTTAATTGAATTCAACCCAGTGCTGCATAGCTGTGGAGTTAGCGCACAGGCCACACACCTAGGAGTTCGATTCCACCCTTGGTCATCTCTGTGTGGAGTTTGCATGTTCTCCATGGCTTTTCTCCATGGACTCCGATTCCCTCCGACATTCCAAAAACACGCTAGGTTAATTGTCCATAGGTATGAATGTGAGTGTGAATGGTTGTTTGTCTATATGTGCCCTGTGATTGGCTGGCCACCAGTCCAGGGTGTACCCCGCCTCTCACCCGAAGTGACCCTTGTGAGGATAAGCGATAGAAAAGTATATTGAGGTAGCGGGGGTGATTTCCAGTATAGCCAAACTATGAATTGATATGTTCACATGTTGCAGACAAACAACACGATAAAATCATCTAAAATGTGTTTTAAATCATAAAGAAAATAAGAAAATAATAAAAGCATTGGCGTTGAGCATTGGCTGTTTACAACCCTCTCAACAGACAAACATGACCTGAAAGGACTGAAGTGTTAATCAAAGTATCAATCAGCAGACAAACAAACATAAGATACATACATAGAGTACAACAACAACAATAACAACAACTCACCATGTCTGCACAAGCCGCCGTGTAGGTGTTGCCTTCATGAGGAGCGTTGACAAATGCACACAAGATCCCTTTAATGTTTCACAAGCAGGGTTGTGTAATACACAATGGCACATGAGAAACACACAAACACTGAAAAAGAAAAGCAGACTTTAGTGTAGTGTGTTATGAACATGTTCCATGCACATAGAGTCAAAACAATAATAGTCAAAATAATAATATATAATAATAATAGCTACATGGATGCTCTGTGGGTTCATTTTACCCTTCCCAAGTCTTCACTGAATCAAAGTCCAAGAAGAAGAAAAGCCAGTTGAAGATTAACACCATGCGATGAAAGTTCACAGACCCTTTTGGGTCTGAGAGTGACTGAAGACAACGGCGCACCAACGCTTCAGTCTACCTAGCTGGGCCACCGGTGTCTCCGTCCACTCTCATAGCGACACACTGGCTGATAGAAAAAGCTATAGACGTATATTTTGTAGACGTGTATCTTTTGTCTGTGAGTCTTCCGCAGTTCCAAATGTAAAATTCCAGAGCCGCCTTATCCGTCAATAATCATGTGGGATGGGATGGGATGGGATGGACAACATCAAAGTTGGGATGTTTGGTCTGAAAGTGTTTCATTCTTTAGAAACAATGTGTACTAACGTAGTGCATTTTTTTGGCTATTTTGTATAAAAGTTTCATTTTCAGTGTCGACTTTTCCATATTTGTTGAGTGTTGTTTTATATTGCCGCTTCATTGTGTCGCGTACGCTGATTGTTGCCATCTGCTGGGTGGCGGAAGTACTGCATGCGGAAGCGCTTCTCCAGTTATGAATGTTTTGTTCTTATTTTAGTGACGATATCGGAACGCACTGCTGTTTTTTTTCTACTGCTAAAACATTTGTCAAAGATCATCTATATGACAGGAGCGTTGAAAGACCCATTTGCCACAGGTGGGCGAATTGATCGTTAACGTTATCGATAGTGGGATCGTGGCGTTATTGTCTCGATAATAGCGCCATTATGTGGATATATTTTAGGTCTCTTCCATGGCTATTTGGCTAAATATCGGTGTGTTTTTGTTGTCTTGTTGAAATATCTTGTATTTATTATACAATAGATATTGTTTCTAGTCAATAGCAGTTTTGTTGAGTGTATTTTGCTGAAACTATGGTATGGCAATACATATATATACATATATATATACATTGGCGTGTCAAATATTGTTAAACTGTTCACAAATAATGCAAATATTTTTATTGTATTCAGTAAAAAAGTCACTGTCAGTATTTACATATATTTTTATGTATGTATTCTTCATATTTTGTTTTCACGCTGATGTCTTGTAACATTTTTTTATTTACTGTTGCAATTTATTGAAATGGTTTTATAATTTTTTTACTTTATACTATTTAAAATATTTTTTAAACCTTGAATTGAGTGCTTGTGTATGTATTTACGTATTCATTTATACTGAATGTATTTCATCTTCATCATTCATTTGGTATATTCTGGTTTATTTACTCTTACAGTTATCTTTATATTAACATTTTTATTTTTGTCATTTCTTTTAAGATATTTTTTTTACATTTCAGGTAGTGTGGTGTGTTTTTACTTGGTATCAGATCCATACTAACATTTGAAGTATGGCCCATCTCTACCCTGAGAAAGAGTGGAGGCAGAGCCCCCTGCTGGACGTGGTACGACATTGTAACACAATCATAAACACCTAAAAAAAACATCAAAACCATGTTTATCATGTTTATTCCCAAAATAGCCCTCAATATGGACATAGAGTGTGTACCCTTGAATGTCACGGGGAGAAGTTTATGTTTGTTACATGCCAGCCTATGCACTTGCTGCACATGCACCTTCATTGCCCAGCGAGAGCTAGCACCGTCACACCATTTCTAAAGCTTTGGGACTCCAGCCAACCACAGTGAGAGCCATTATCCACAAAAGGTTAAAAAACACGAAACAGTGGCAAAGCCAAGAGTGGCAGGCCAGCCAAAATTCCTGCAAGAGCGCAGCAAAGACTCATCCGAGAGGTCACAAAAGACCCCACAACAACTTCAGGCCTCAATTGCCTTAGTTAAGGTTAAGATTCATGAGTCTACCATAAGAAAGACACTGGTCACATGTGGCCAAGACCAAAACCACTGCTGAACAAAAGAACCTTAAGGCTCATCTCATCTCAAGACCTTTGGGAAAATAATCTGTGCTCTGACCAGAGCATCATAGCAACAGTAAAATATAGTGGTGGTAGTGTGCTGGTCTGGGGCCGTTTAGCTGCTTCAGGACCTGGAAGACTTGCTGTGATAAATGGAAACATGAATTCTGTTGTCGAGAATCTGTTGGAGACCTCAAGCTGAAACCACCTTGGCTTCTGCATGAGGACAACGATCCAAAACACACCAGCAAGTCCACCTCTGGATGATCGTGGACTGGGAGCAGCGCCACCATGTGGTGCATTTCTCAGAAAGATACACACAGTAGAGTCATGTGACTTATTAGCGTGTACTATTCCGAGTGTAAACTATCATCAAACATTGATCTACGTGGCGTGAGTGTGCTGGATAAACAATAAAAGACAAGAAAGACAATGATTTGCTGTTAAATGGGAAGAACTCTCCCAAAGTTGATGCTGCATTCCAGTCGATGCACTTCCTGTTCTAACGCACTTGACCACAACTAATGGCCTGGCGGTCATTAAACCCATTTTTACAATCACTCCTGATAAGGTGTAAAACACACTGCTAAATAGATAGGCATGTCCTGTCAGTCATCACGATATGACGAGTTGATATGCTGAACAATAACGCATGCGTTGTTAACATACTGTGTTGTTATCATTTGTACATTTATTTTGTTGCCACAATGTTGAATACCATCAAGGCCTTATCAATGAGCTATAGATAATAGATAGAGGAGGGGCGTAGGTTGCCTATTTATAGCTGGGATTTATGATGAAACTTCACTGAGAGCTGAGCTCCGCTCTGCAGGTAAAGTACATTTTATTTTCCTCATCAGGGTGCCTTCTTGAGAAAGAACATTTTGTGAACGCAAACTCATAACTAATCTACTTTATATAAGACAAAAAATGGAAGCAATGTGGTCAATTAATGACCACAAGCAGAGGAGGAGCCTTTAAAAAGGCAGCCCTGCTACTTGCTGAGGCGCTGAGTGTACTTGTTTGGTATTTCAGTCTTTATTTCACTATCCGGCTATCATTTATTTTCTATTTTGATATATTTTACAGATACTTTTGCCCCTGTGTGCTTGTTTTAAGCTGCTTTATAAACTTGTATTGAATTCATCCTTTTTTTTTTACAATAATGATTGTTTTTGTTAGTTGAAGTGTTTTTATTATCAATTATTGGTGTTGTTTTTTGTTATTGAATTTATTGATTTAATGTCATAATTCCCTCATATAAGCTCAATAATTATCATACACCCCTAATGAATTATTACATGGTTAAGCTGATATTTTATATTTTAAAAGAATAAACCCTTTTACTCTTTTATTCAGGACAGAAAACATGAAGAAAACAATAAAGTTTACGCCATCGCTCATTGCTGATGAAGGTGAGTAACCTTGAATTAAAGCTAAAAAAAATTGCTGGGTTTCAACCAACTTTGGGACGCCCTTATTTTGTACGACGACAGGATGCGCTGTTATTTTGAAGGCCGGAAGTGACATTGCTTGATCACCGCGAAACACTGGATAAAAGAGGGGTGTGTGTTTATGTTTTATCGTTAGTCTATTGCTACTGTTATTTGTTCAATGATGTGGGTTGACTGTTAATGTGAGACAAAGAATAAACACAGCATAATCTCATATTCACTGTGCTAATTTAAAGTTCTCAATAGCCATTCTAATTAAGTTGTTTTACTCACTTTTTTGTCTCTCCGAGAGCTTTCTCCTACAGCATTTTACAACACGATATGCAAATTAGACGACGCGAGCTACTTCCAATACAGCCAATAGCTACTTCTCTTACTGAAAGGTTGAGCGCCATAACCAGTTTTCAGGTGGATGTTACGCAGCAAGAGTTAGCTAACTAGCTAGCTAGCATTTCGATTTTCGATTTCCTCCGCAAAACATGCCTTGTCTTTTTTCACGTTATGCTGGACTACGTTAGTACTAGCATTTTCCCAAATATATATTTGAACGATTACCACATGATTTTGCTCATATTTGACAATACCTAGTTAGGAATACGCTTGTTTGGCCATCACTTCTTTGAGGCGGGGCTAACAGCAACATATGACGTCACAGGAAACCCAGCAATTCATGGAATTGAAATATAAAAAACTAAAAAAAAACACTTTTTTTTCTTGTTTGCAGCAAACCAAAAGAAATTGTAAGTAGACTGTGAGACTAATATTACAAACTGTAAACACCTCAACGTGCTCACTTGCTGTTCTAACTCCAATTCTTCTCAGGGATGAAACCAAGGAGGAAAAAAAAGATGGCAAACTCGCAATTGGATACTTTCAGCTGGTAAAAAAACACACCTTGTATATGCCAATATATACAGGAAATATATAGGAAAGTGAAAAATAATTACTAACTAATTTACTCACTAATTTACTGTAATTACTGGGCAATGTAATTTTTTTTAGCCTTAAGTGTGTGAGAAGAATATGACTTAAGATCCCAGCTCAGATGATCCATATTAACATGTTAATGTTCTGCCATACAGTTCCGTTTTGCCACATGGAGGGAGACTGTGATGATGGCAGTGGGCAGCGTGTGCGCCCTCATACACGGCTCTGCTGCCCCCCTCATGCTGCTGGTGTACGGGATGATGACCAACACCTTTGTGGCTTACGAGCTTGAGGTTGAGGAACTGAAAGATCCGAATAAAACCTGCAACGGGAACACCATCCACTGGACAAATGGCTCCATTTATCAACCTGCTGAAAACGTCACTGTTTACTGCGGGTGAGTCAACTTCATGATGATGATCACTTGCTAAGCCATCTTAGAATTACTGTTTGTTATTATCACGCAACTTTCCTTGATTTTTTTTTTGAAGGCTAACACACACAAAAACGCACCAAAATTTGCAAGCATGTCAGGCCTGGTGACATTTCTTTACAGTTTAGGGGTTCTGAAACCCCCAAAACTCACTCTGTCCCCAGTCCCGCTGTTCCATAGCTTGATTGGATTGTGACGAGTGAGCGTTTGCGCCATGCTTGAAATTGGCATTGTGCACACTGATTTCAGCAGTGGTGCCAAGCTCACAGACGAGTGTCTCCTCTCCGGGCACAGAAGCGGGAGTCGGCTGCATCTGTAGTTCAGAAGGCAGCGGCTGGAGGGCCAAAACTGCTTCTCATTCAGGTTTTCAGTTAAGTTATGTGAGATACCGGGCAAAAATGGCCTGATGATCCACAAAACCAAAACCAACTCTGTGGTCTGACCAGACAAAAATTGAACATTTTGGAAGGTGTGTGTCCCATTACATCTGGCATAGAAGTAATGCTGCATTTCAGAAAAATAACATCATATCAAAAGTAAAATAAGGTGGTGGTAGTGTGCTGGTCTGGAGCTGTTTTGCTGTTTTGGGACCTGGAAGACTTGCTGTGATAAATGGAAGTATGAATTCTGCCGTCTACCAAAAAATCCTGAAGGAGAATGTCCCGCCATCTGTTGGTGACCTCCAGCTGAAACCAACTTGGGTTGTGCAGCAGCACAATGATCCAAAACGCAGCAGCGAGTCCACCTCTGAATGGCTGAAGAAAAACCAAATGAAGACTCTGGAGTGTCCTAATCAAAGTCCTGACCTGAATCCTATTGAGATGCTGTGGCATGACCTTAAAAAGGCTTCATGATGGAAAAGCCTCCAATGTGGCTGAATGACAACAATTCTAGAAAGATGATTGGGCCAAAATGTATCCACAGCTGGAAGAGACTCATTGCAAGTTATCACAAATTCTTGATTGCAGTTGCTGCTTTTAAGGGTGAGCCAACCAGTTATTAGCTTTAGGGGGACATCACTTTCTCACACAGGGACATGGAGCTTTGGATTTTTTTTTTCAATAATAAAAATGACATTTTGCGTTCAGTTGTGTTGTCATTGACTAATATTTTATATTCCTTGATGATCTGAAACATTTAAGTGTGACAAAAGACGACATCAGGAAGGGGGCAAACACTTTTTCACACCGCTCTATATAAAACCATAGCATGTTGGAGTTTTAATAGCAAGCTTTCAAGGTGAAATAAGTTAGTCCCATTTCGTGCATTAATTACATGCCTTTTTTTAGCTGTTTTTGTATCTTTACAAAATACAGAAAAGAGAAACACATGTGTTCATGTCTCACATAAGGATTGTAGATGAGGAACAAAAAGTTTCCCATCAGTTATTAAGCGCACCTGAACATAAGACACACCCACCAAATTTGAAGAGAAAATGTACTTTACACTTGTCTGTAAGCTGCAAATGTCTACGTTGTAACATTCTCTATTTACACAGAAAGACATACTATAAACCTTGCAATCACCAGGTGTTCCCAGTATCACATCGGTGATGAGACGTGAGATGTTTTTCGGTGTCAGAGTGATCAGCTGCTGCGGTCCAAACAGCATCAAAATCAAAGCATGTGAAAAAATCAGCGGCCTTTATGGGAATTGTGTTTTCTTGACAGGGTGGATATTGAAGCCCAGATGAGCCTGTTTGCATATTATTATATCGGAATTGGACTTGCAGTTCTGTTTCTGAGTTATTTTCAAGTAAGTACCATCGACTACTGTGTTACTTTACGAATCAGGCATTTGATCGAAACCGTCTTTTTTCCCAATCCTCCAGATTGCCCTGTGGGTGTCGGCCGCTGCAAGACAGATGCAGAGAATCCGTAAGATTTATTTCCGAAAAGTAATGCAAATGGAAATCGGATGGTTTGACTGCAACTCGGTTGGCGAACTGAACACCAGATTATCTGAGTGAGGCGTCACTTTGCACGTCAGGCCCAAGTCCGTGTATGCGACGTTTCTCACAGAATAGTTGCGCTTTCTCTCAGCGATATCAACAAGGTCAACCACGCCATTGCTGACCAGGCATCCATCTTCATTGAGAGGATTTCCACCTTTGTGTTTGGCTTCATGGTGGGCTTCATTGGCGGCTGGAAGCTGACCTTGGTCGTCATTGCCGTGAGCCCCCTGATTGGTGTAGCTGCCGGACTGATGGCGATGGTGAAGTTGGCTCAAACGCCACGTAACATGTAACTGATCATCTCGTTGAAATGTCTTTTGGTGTGATTGTTTTCTTCTTTGTAGGCTGTGGCAAAGCTGACAGGAAGAGAGCTGAAAGCGTACGCCAAGGCAGGGGCCGTGGCTGATGAAGTCCTATCAGCCATCAGAACGGTGGCAGCGTTCGGTGGGGAGAAGAAGGAGGTTGAGAGGTACTTGGATCGTTTCTTACCGTCATCTTTGAAGTGCATTAGAAGTTGAGGAGTATAATCTGTCCAGGTATGACCAAAACCTCGTGGAAGCTCAGAACTGGGGAGTTAAAAAGGGTGCGATTATCGGAATCTTCCAAGGATATCTGTGGTGCATCATTTTCCTTTGTTATGCTTTGGCCTTTTGGTACGGCTCAAAGCTGGTCATTGACACCAAGGAGCTCTCTCCGGGGACTCTGATTCAGGTGCGTCAAAGGAAAGAGAAAGCTCTTTCCCGGGGACCCTCATATGAAGACTGTCTTTGTTTCCAGGTGTTCTTTGGAGTACTGATCGCAGCCATGAATCTTGGTCAAGCTTCACCTTGCCTGGAGGCCTTTGCTTCAGGCCGTGCAGCTGCAAAGACCATCTTTGAAACCATCGACAGGGTAATGTCAGCTTCCAGTTTGACAATCTGACCTGGGTTCAAATCTCCGTTTGGACATCTGTGTGCGGAGTTGGCATGTTTTCCCCGTGCATGCGTGGGTCCGGTTTCCTCCCCAATCCAAAAACATGTTAGCTTCATTAGCCACCCCAGATTGTCCATAGGTATGAATGTGAGTGTGAATGGTTGTTTGTCTATATGTGCCCTGTGATTGGCTGGCCACCAGTCGTCCGAAGTCAGCTGGGATAGGCTCCAGCATACCCCTGCGACTCTCGTGAGGATAAGCGGCATAGAAAATGGATGGATGGATTAGAAATGTCAATATTAGGGAATCAATTCCATCATTTTCTGTTTGCAGGAGCCACAAATCAACTGTTTTTCAGATGATGGCTACAAGTTAGACCGAGTGAAAGGTGATTTCGAATTCCATAATGTCACATTCCACTACCCATCTCGACCTGAAGTCAAGGTAACCGTTCTTTGAACCACGCAGCTGTGATGTATCATTTTTCTAAAGAGAGAAGCATTTTTTTTCAGATTTTAAATGATCTAAGCATGCAGGTGAAAGCGAGTGAAACCACTGCTTTTGTCGGACCGAGCGGATCAGGAAAGAGCACAGCAGTCCAACTCATCCAAAGGTTTTATGACCCAAAGAGCGGAAAGGTTAGTTATTTTTTAGAAATATCAGACGGGAAATATAGCTGTGATGTAATGTAAATATATGAAGACAAAACATTGAAAACTTTGACTTCAGGTGACTTTGGATGGTCACGACATACGAAGTTTGAACATCAAGTGGCTCCGCTCACTTATTGGCATTGTGGAGCAGGAGCCGGTGCTGTTTGCCACGAGTATTGCCGAAAACATCCGCTTTGGCAAACCTGGGGTGACCATGGATGAAATAATCCAGGCATCCAAAGAGGCCAATGCCTACGATTTCATTATGGAACTTCCACAGGTATGTTTACATAATGTACATGCTCCTACCTTGGGAATTATGATGCCTTGTCGCTCAGATGATTGAAAGATAATTCAATCTTTCAAAAGCTCCTTCCCAACATTGTTTATAAGTATTGATTGAAATGCACCTTTCAGTGTAAGTGTGTCTGCGTCTGCTGCTTAAAACATATGCCACTTCTTATTTTGACAGAAATTTGACACTCTGGTGGGAGAAGGTGGCGGTCAGATGAGTGGGGGACAGAAGCAGAGAATTGCTATTGCTCGAGCTCTGATCCGTAACCCCAAGATCCTGCTGCTGGACATGGCCACATCGGCCCTGGATAACGAAAGCGAAGCTGTTGTCCAGAAGGCATTGGACCAGGTATGCAGTGTCAAAATGTACTCACTCTACAAAAAAAACTCACTCTCTTTATTGCAGGTGCGTGTGGGCAGGACCACAATCACCGTAGCCCACCGGCTGTCAACTATCAGGAAAGCTGATGTCATCATTGGATTTGAACGTGGACAGGCTGTGGAGAAAGGAACTCACAACCAGCTACTGCAAAAGGAAGGGGTCTACTTTACCCTGGTCACCCTGCAGAACCAAGGGGTGTCAAACACAGCTCATGGTAGAGAACCTTAAGATCCTGAAATATCACATTTCCTGGAAGTTCTGTCTGCTTATGTACTTTGTGTAGTCCCTATCTATCCATCTCATCTCATATTTACCATTTGCTCGGTAATATTTTAATTTGTTTCTTTCTCTTCCTCCGGAGTGGTGCACAGGACAGTATTATTTTCTAATATGGCCTTTATACCAGGGGTCTCAAACTCAATTTACCTGGGGGCCAATGGAGCTAGGGTCTGGGCGAGGCTGGGCCGCATCAGGTTTAAAAAAACAAAACAAAAAAAACGCATTTATTAAAATTTTTCTACACAAAATAAGATCAAGAATAAAGAAAATCAATCAATCTGTAATAAATAAATATAATAATAATAAAATGGCAAATAATAAAAAGTTAAGAAACCACATATAGTTGGTGGGTAGACAAATTATTTTTTTCAGATTAAAATGAACAAAGCATTATTAGAGCCCTGTAGACATGACAAAACACGACTATAGTCACATTTATACTCTTTTTATTTACAACATATTGCGCAACTGCAGGGTCTTGAGACACATGCTAACTCGCAAACAAGAGAGCTAGCGACCTAAACGGTAGCCGTCAAGTTATTTCCTTTAAACTTAAATAGCCAAAAACTTACCACTTCCACACGGATAGGGAGGATAACTATTAACAGTTATTTAACCTTTAACATGAACATTAATCAAACTTAATAATTTTTTCTGGTTACATGATACCATACAGCATCCATATATCAACTTTCATATCAAGGCGGGGGCCTCAAACTAGTGTCCTGCGGGCCACATTTGGCCCACGGGCCGCGTGTTTGAGACCCCTGCTTTATACCATTCTGTAGAACCTTTATATCGTTGCATAAGTCTCTAGTCAAGAGATCAGTCGGACACACTTTTCTGTCTTTTCAATCTTGGAGTTTCAGTGTAAGAGCTGGAGGAGGAATCCTCAAATTAGGAAGTAACTGCTCCATATCCAAATCTCGGATTGGGGTGAGACCACTCCCCTACATGTATCATTGGTGTGGCTATGTGTCTGCTTCTACCTGGTTCCAGCTTGTGTGAAGGTTGTCAAGCAAACTGTAGCATAATTATACAGTACTTCTATTGTTTAATACTAATCTCTAACATGCTGCATGGTTTTCTTCAATAAAATGAGTAAATTGATGATATATTCTCTCTTATCAGCTAGTGCCAGTGGTGATACTGAGGAAAACGTTGAAGTAAAAGTGAGGAGTTTTAGCCGAGGCAGCAGAAGGTCCAGTAAAAGGTGCGGTAAAATCAACAGAAAAGAAGAAATTCAGGCAATGAATTGACACAAGGTCATTTCTTCCCATAGGAGCTCCATTCGACTGCGGTCTCACAGCAACCTATCCAGTGATTATGGTCCGGACACAGTACCCGGCAGCCTCAGCATCCTGTCCGGGCAGAAGATCCTTCCTGACACCGTAACCGAGCTTTGCGATCGCCCATTTGGAATCGGAAGAGGAATAACCTCGTGTGTATTTTTCACAGGCAGAGTCTGAGGAAGATGAAGACCAACATCCGGAGACAGCTCCGGTTACACGGATCCTCAAGTACAACAAGTCAGAGTGGCCGTACATGCTGCTGGGCTCTCTGGGAGCTGCCGTCAATGGCTCTGTGAACCCCATCTATGCCGTCCTGTTCAGCCAAATCCTCGGGGTGAGGACGACTTGGATCCCTCCAAGGCATTATTTCCTTTTGTTTGACATGGATGTGTTTTTTTGGTGTGTGCAGACCTTCGCCTTAGGTGATGTGAACGAGCAGAGGAAACAGATTAACGGAATATGCCTTCTGTTCTGCGTCGTGGCAGTGACAAGTTTCTTGTCACAGTTTTTACAGGTTGGCAGAAACATTCTAAAAGTTTAGGAGCTTGGCATGGAAATATGCTGCTATCAAAGGACGGGGTTTCACAGCACTTTCATGTTGCAGGGATTCGCCTTTGCAAAGTCAGGAGAGTTGCTGACACGCCGCTTGAGGAAATTAGGCTTCCAGGCCATGCTGAGGCAAGAGATTGGCTGGTTTGATGACCTGCGAAACAGCCCTGGTGCTCTGACCACCAGACTGGCCACTGATGCCTCCATGGTCCAGGGGGTGAGTAGCTCGGGTCCAGGTCTGCAGTTCAGTGGTCCCTCGTTTTTGGCAGGGTATCGGTTCCCAAAATGGCACGTGATAAGTGACAGTCACAAAGCAGTTCATTCATTCATTCATTCATTCATTCATTTTCTACCGCGGGGGTGCTGGAGCCTATCCCAGCTGTCTTTGGGCGAGACACCCTGGACTGGTTGCCAGCCAATATAGACACATATAGACAAACAACCATTCACACTCACATTCATACCTATGGACAATTTGGAGTCGCCAATCAATTTAGCATGTTTTTGGAATGTGGGTGGAAACCGGAGTACCCGGAGAAAACCCACGCATGCACGGGGAGAACATGCAAACTCCACACAGAGATGGCCGAGGGTGGAATTGAACCCTGGTCTCCTAGCTGTGAGGTCTGCGTGCTAACCACTCGACCGCCGTGCCGCCACTTTTTTACAATTATTATTATGAAGTATGATATTAAGAGGCACAAAGAGGTGATAATGCAACTGTACAATAGAAGAGACCATGTTTGGGGACGTTTATTGGCTAAAAAGGTGAAAGAAGTACACTTTAAAATAGCATACAGGAGCGCTAAAATAAAATAATTCCTTAAGGCGTTGAGGATTGTTACTGTGGTCGGGTAAAAACATCATTTTTATTCATCCCTTTCATTCCTCATTTATATGCAGGAATTGGAATTACTGCATGTAAAACTAGAATTGTAAAACCATATCAACATGAACTGCATTAACATTTTTGGCTTCCTGGAACAAATTTATCATATTTACTTTATTTATTATGGAAAACCTTCAGTTTGCGTCTGCTTTGGGTAGAGTTGGACCTTGGGGAATGAATTAATGTCGCAAACCATGCTGCCACTGTACAGTTTTGTTTTGTGGTTCACAGGCCACGGGGTCTCAGATCGGCATGATCGTCAACTCCCTGACCAACATCGGAGCCTCTTTCATCATTGCCTTCTACTTCAGTTGGAAGTTAACGTTGGTTATCATGTGCTTCCTGCCTCTCATTGGCCTATCTGGACTTTTCCAAGCCAAAATGCTGACAGGTTTTGCAAATGAAGACAAGAAAGCCATGGAGGACGCCGGCCAGGTCCGTGTTCCCAACATGATAGCAAACCCCAGAAGGAACTTCCATGCCTTTTTCCTAAGATGAAATGTTTGGCAGGTGTCTTCTGAAGCTCTTGCCAACATCAGAACCATCGCAGGTTTGGCCAAAGAGAGTTTCTTTGTGGACTCTTACGAGCAGAAACTTGAATCTCCTTACAAATCTGCCAAGAAGAAAGCCAACATCTACGGGCTGTTTTTCGGCTTGTCGCAGTGTGTCATCTTCATGGCGTACGCAGCTTCCTTTCGATACGGCGGCTACCTGGTTGGCTCCGAGGGGCTGCACTACATGATCGTTTTCAGGTTGGTTAGCGTCACGTCTGCCTGTGTCACGCCCCCTGTTTCACGGTCTGTGCGTGTCCTGTGGTGTGCGATGATTGACAAGTGCTGATATCTGCTTACTTCCAGGGTGATATCAGCTGTGGTGATTAGCGGGACTTCGCTTGGCAGAGCTTCATCCTTCACGCCGGATTACGCTAAAGCCAAGACTGCCGCTGCTCAGTTCTTCAAACTGTTGGATCGGACGCCGAAAATCAGCATCAGCAGCACAGATGGAGAGAAATGGGTTGGTCCATTAAAATGACACGTGGGGAGCTCATATTCATATTCACATTCACATTCACATTCACATTCACATTCACATTCACATTCACATTCTGATTCTGATTCTGATTCTGATTCTGATTCTGATTCTGATTCTGATACATTCATTGTCACTTAAATCAGGGGTGTTCAAAGGTTTTCTATCGAGGGCACATAGGGCCACAAAACTTTGCCACTTTGATATTTTGTAAATATGCTAAGGACTAAATACTGTATTTTCTGGACTTCTAAGTCGCTCCGGAGTTTAAGTTGCACAACACCAAAAATGCATAATTAGGTAGAAAAAAAAAACGCACTGGATTATATGTCGCATTTTTTGTGGGTAATTTATTTTACAAACGACTTGACCGAAACAGATATCACGTGAGTAAGGCAAGTTCCAACATTAATAAAAGACTAGAGAACAGGCTGAATAGGTAATATATAATAAATATATTTACATAATAATTTACATAATAAAATAAGATATGCTAACACAATAGTTATTAAGCTACACGGAACATAGACATGAACAGAAAAGGCATCCAGGCGTTCAGCCTTATTATTATTATTATTATTATTATTATTATCAATGGTGTTTTTTTAATTCCTAATTTCTTCTGAAATCCTCTTGTACGTTTCAAGAAAAGAAACTGCATCTCAGCTTTGTGATGGAGGAGAAAAAAGGCCTATTATTAATATCAATGTCACTCAATATTTCTAATTTCTTCTGAAATCATACGTTTTCTTTATTCCCATAATATAGACACTTTATTCCCATATCCCAATATTTCCTACCTAATTTTCTAAAGGGCTATATTTTCTTTGTTTTATATAATATTACAACTTAAAAAAAGAATCACTGGCTCAGCTTTTGAGTTGCCACTTTTGTGAAGATGATTTGTCTTCCGCCATTAGGACGACTTCAAGGGGGAAATCAAGTTCGCCCGTTGTACTTTCACCTATCCGACACGCCCGGATGTGTGCGTGCTGAAGGGCCTGCTGGTTTCTGTGAAGCCCGGTCAGACCTTGGCGTTTGTGGGAAGCAGCGGCTGCGGGAAAAGCACCAGCGTTCAGCTCTTGGAGAGGTTCTACGACCCTGATGAAGGGCAAGTGGTGGGTGCATCCCTGGGAGCGTTCCCCTTTAATGAAGTGGGCCACGCCTCCTGATGTCCGCTTGTCTTTGCAGCTGATCGACGGCCGCCCCTCCCGGTCCGTCAACGTGCCCTTCCTGAGATCTCAGATCGGCATCGTGTCCCAGGAGCCCGTCTTGTTCGACTGCAGCATCGCGGAGAATATTCAGTACGGGGACAACACACGGCACGTCAGCATGGAGGAGATTGTTGAGGCGGCCAAGAAAGCCTACCTTCATGACTTTGTGATGACACTACCGCACGTAAGAGCAAACTTACTGCATTTAAGGGCGATGATGATGATTCCTTCATGTTGCAGCAAAGCGGCTTGGCTGCAGGATCCACCATCAACCCCCCCTTTGACCCAACTTGCGAAAAGCTTTCAAATTCAAACTTCTCTGTGTTATATTTAAAGGGACTTGTTTACAACAGAACCTGAACCGCAGCTATGAGACTCTCTCTTTGTATGGCACACTCTTCTCCAGCAGATATCTGCAGCTGTGTGTCGGGCGGACAGCACATTAAAAGAAAAACATTAATTGAATTATTATTTATCATGTGACACATAAACACATGTCTTTTTTTTTCTTTTGTTCTAAAGATATAGAAGAGATAGAGATAAAAAGAGTGTTTTGAACATTCATTCATTTTCTACCGCTTTTCCTCACGGGGGTCGCGGGGGTGCTGGAGCCTATCCCAGCTGTCTTCGGGCGTAAGGCGGAGTACACCCTGGACTGGTGGCCAGCCAATCACAGGGCACATATAGACAAACAACCATTCACACTCACATTCATACCTATGGACAATTTGGAGTCGCCAATTAACCTAGCATGTTTTTGGAATGTGGGAGGAAACCGGAGTAACCCCCACGCATGCACGGGGAGAACATGCAAACTCCATACAGAGATGCCCGAGGGTGGAATTGAACCCTGGTCTCCTAGCTGTGAGGTCTGTGCGCTAACCCCTAGACCACCGTGCCGCTCTGTTTTGAACATTTAATGCTAAATATGTTCTACTTTGTAGTGCTGTAAACTTTAATTTTTCATAATGAACAATAAATAATAATGTATAATAAACATTTTCTGGTTAGCATACAATATGGTGTGCATCCTTCTGCAGAAATAATAATGCTAATACGTTTTTCCATTACTGTATATGCAGGCATATATACATATATGTATATTGGATAGTGTTTGGTGCATGCTTCAAACTATGAAGTACTACATTTGTGTTTCTGGAATGGATTCAAATGAAAATGATTGAGTCTCGGTTTGAGAATTAATTAATTAATTAATTAATTAATGACGCAAATGAATGCATTTGTTGTCTAATGGGCAGGGTGCTGCGTTGCAATGTGATTAGCATTTTGAAGGAACGCTGTGCAAAAGCAACTTCAAATGCAAAACATTTTCCCTGTCATGGAAATATACATGACAAAGATTCAGGACTTGTTAGCTTCTTGTTAGCACTGATTTCATTGTCCATATATGGCCATGGTTTTCTTTATGCATCAACATTTTGGATGAATTCAGCATTACAGCTGCTAACTGTATACTTTTGAAACACCTGGCAGAAATATGACACCCAGGTGGGCGCACAAGGCTCCCAGCTCTCAAGAGGACAAAAACAACGAATTGCCATCGCCAGGGCTATCGTGCGAAACCCCAGGATCCTGCTTCTAGATGAAGCCACTTCTGCTCTGGACACAGAGAGCGAGAAGGTAACACCCGTCATAATGCACAAACATTTTGATTATCTTTCTCAAGGGACACAACGCTAGAAATGAAACTTGGTTATAAATGAGAGCAGTCAGTGTACAGCTTTATAGCTTTCATACAGATGAAGTCGAAAACATTCAAAAAATGCTCCAACGTTTCTATTCTGCAGTATTGTCCCTTGAGAAGATTGAGAAGCATGTGAGCGGTTCCGCATGTTTGTGAGATAGGTCATGCGTGATGTTTCTCCACAGACCGTCCAGTCTGCGCTGGATGACGCCAGGAAAGGTAGAACGAGCATCGTCATCGCTCACCGCCTCTCCACCATCCAGAACGCTGACATCATCGCGGTGATGTCGCATGGCGTGGTCATAGAACAAGGAACACACCATCAGCTGATGGCCGAGACCGGCGCCTACTACAAGCTGGTCACGACTGGAGCCCCTATCAGCTAGAACCGCAAGCAGGTGCTTCCTGTATGCTAACTACAGTTTTAGCATCAGTATCGTTATTTTGTTTAACGGTTAAAAGTATTTATTTGATCTGTTTTTTATAGAGATGTCAAATGATTAATTTTGTAAACCAGATTAATTAAATCAAATTAATTAATCATGATTAATCATTAATTAATGTTTGAAACATGCCCATTTTTACTGTATTTTTATTGGCAAATTTAAAGATTTAGATTGACATTTTAAAGACAAATTGTATGACAGGATTATGTATATTTGTATGTATTAACAGCGCCAACATTTTAATCAAATATTAGAGATGGCACACATGTCTGAACATCTGTTTACCTAACACTGTTTTATTTAATTCTCACCTGAAGTCAGCTGGGATAGGCTCCTGCATACCCCCATCCATAAGGTGGATGGATGGATGGATGGATGGTTCCTAGCAGTTAGCAACCTACCATCTCAGCTATAAGCAGCACACTAAACACACAATAGCATGCTTTCAATAGCATGAATTAGTGGCAGTGGCTAACTTGTAGTAGCATGTTTAATGTTATCTGACTTATTGATATGATATGTCTTAATTTCCTCATGTCAGCCTGATAATTATCCCCCCCCCCCCCCCCCCCAATAAAAATGATTGCACTAGATCACTAAAAATAAAGCTAACAACTGGTCGGCCCGCTCATCTTTGCAGAATTGTTGTTATTCAGCCACATTGCAGGCTTTTCCAGCATGAAGCACCATTGTCACCAACAGATGGCCCAGAGACAATCCTACAAAGACCAAGATGCTCTTGAAGGTAACACACATGAACGCTGGGAGAGAGAGCGACACAAGTGACCACCCACTATTTGAAAATGAGATTGAGACTCAATTGAGTCTCCCAAAACAGCCGCCCATACCATCTCGTGCCCACACTGTGACTCAGATGGAACCACAGATGGAAATAATGTCACCCATGGTGGAAATGAGCCAAGGAAGTCCCGGTATTCCCGGTAGTTGTTCTGGATGTAATATATATAAGCAGCACAGCGCTACTATAGAGAAAATCCATCTCAGGTTGACTGGTTAGGATGGAGAGATCTCCTTCTTCAGCACAGCATCACTTGTCAGATAGCTTTATATCCATTCCTACATCATCATAATAAATCATTCAAGCCATGGCAGCTACAACCTCATTGCTTTGACACGTTACAAAAACAGTTTGTTCCCCAGCCGTGCAGCCATTAGATGTCTTACACACCATTTATAGAACACCAGTTAAACATTAGCCACTGTAAACACTACACCTAACCTCATTTATTCTCCTTCATCCCTGCCCATCTGGTACCTAGCAACAAGCTAGGGGTAGGGAACCTACGGCTCGGGAGCCAGAATCAGCTCCTTTGATGACTTCATCAGGACAATCACCAACAAATATAGTGTTTCCCTCCGATAACCAAACAGTCAGCTAGCTAATTCTGCACAGAAAGCCTTTCGCTGAAGATGATGGCCAAAACAAAGAACGATGAGTATCTTATTTATTAGCATTTATTAGCTTCAGTATGAAAATGTTATTAAAAAGGTGAAATTCAGAGACTATTGTTATATATAAAATTGCATTTAGTTGCAGTGTTTTTTTAGATAAAAAAACACCACACAACTTTAAAACATTCCTCTCCTTTTCAGCAACATAATTGGTGAATGAGGCACATTCTCATGCATCATGCACACACATAGTTGACAACACCTCAATAAGTAAGCAGCGGATATACATTTTCGTGTAGATTGATTTTTTTTACTGCAACATATAGCCAAATATGCACTCAGTACGTTTGTATAATATTTTGGAGGTAAAAACCGTGAGAACGGCACACATATACGGTATTTTTTCTGTGGTTTTACATGACTTATAGCTACTGTACGAATACTCTTGTTTACCCCCATTTCTCTGGAGAAGGGCTGACAGCAACAGGAAGTGACGTGTTTAACACCCATGTGACGCTGATGTAAAAGTAAATGTAAAATGCAATGTCAATGTTTTCACTATACTGTTAATATACAAACGACTTGAATAAGAATAAATTTATTGTAAAAAAAAATAAAATATGAACGCAGTGCATAAGGAAGTGGTGCTTGACGTCACTTCCGGTGTCTCGGTGCGCCTCCATTAGTAAACAACCCGCGGAATTTTGAAAGTAGCATCCGGATAGACGTTCGTATTTAAGGTATATTCTCTTTGAAGCCAGATTTGATCGTGAACGCATCACGCATGCGTTCAAAATACTCAATGTTGGGCTCGTTTAAGTAACAAGGGTGCATGTATTGTTTACGGAACGTTAGGTGCTAATAACATGCTAATAACTAGCTAGGCTTCCCTGTTAGCTTGCGTGCTAAAAACACAGATTCAGCTCTTTAAATACGCTATGTATGTTAATGTGTCATGTATGTTAATACATAAATTATGTATTGCCGGTCGTCGCTTTTTTTTAATTCCAGCCTTCGTCTGAATTGGTTTGTTTAGTTGGTTTTTTGACATGTGAAGATGTTGCTATCCACCCCACAGCCCTCCCGACCAGACCATGACGTCCATCACTGATAAGAACATCATCGAGGGCTTTGCCAACGCAATGGAGGAGACCCACAACAAACAACTGAAAGCATACACCGAGATCACCGAGGCCACCGCCCAGCGGAGCCAGTCCCACAGGCACTTGGTCAGATCTGCACTTGGTATGGCGCCTCATCCTCCTCATCCTCATCTGATTAGGAACTGATCGGAATGCGTAATAAGGACTTGAACATTTTCAACAGATACATGTTTGGAGAAATGTGAGAGTGACAAAAGGCTGTTTGACTCCGTAGAAGAATTTCAAAAGGGTGAGTTGCTCAAGAGTACATACTTCAGACATGTAATGGTACGCTTGGACAGTAAAAATGACATCTAGTATTAATGTAATATACATACCTTACCTTGTACTTCGGTGCGTGACAAAATAAAATTAAAAAAAATACTTAAACTATATTAGGAAAGCAGGAAGTGAACAAATAAAAATAAAATAAAAATCATGCCTTGTTATGACATCACCGTCTTTCTTCCCTAGATCTGCAGCATAAGAACGCGTCATTGAAGGAGAAGCGGCACGCTATTGCAGAAGTTACATCTGATGTTGAGCAGAAGGAAATACAGAAGGACACGATTATCGAGAGGATTGAGAAGCTGAAAGCAGAACAAGCTCAGCAAAAAGAGCGTAAGCTGTTGGATCGGCGGGCAATGGCTCGTTTATTGTTTTGGATCGTTGACATCTCTTCCCTGTGTTATCCACTCCGTTCTCAGTCATTGAGTCTCAGCATAAAGCCAACAAGAACCGCCTGAAGAACCTGCAGAAAGCCAGATATGTCTTTCAGGATCATTTGGGGATGGAAATACGAACCATCTGCGGCACGGAGCCCCAAGTTTCCGGTATGTCGTATCGGTGGTCTCACCATCTTGAAATTCTTATCAAAGTCGACATCACATATCGTGTGTTTTTTTTCCGTCTTTGTAAAGGTAAAAGGTTCCAGTTTGTGTTCCGGAATATCAACCCATCTGATCTGAACAGTGCCTACATTATCACAATGAGGATCACAGAAGACGGCGCATATCAGAGTAAGTCCCGATGCAGGACGCTCCAGTTTGGATTTATAGGTAGCTACGCATTTCGATTTTTAGAGCGGAGGTCAGTGTCGTTTGGGACAAGTTGGCAGTTTATAAAAATACTTGGAAACTTTACACTTGCACGTTCACCCGTACCGTTGAATCCACTTCCACAAGTCCTCCTTTGGTTTCAGCTCTTTACCACACATCACTACAAACATGCAAGTTAAACTAAGAACACCAACTGAGGTTCACTGTAAAAAAAACTCCAGGATGTTTTCTAAACCACCAACCCTCCAAACTCTACAGCCGTGTCGAGCGACCCTGTGTTGGAGAACCTGCCGGCTCTGGAAAGACGTCTTCAGGAGACCAACAGCTTACCAGTTTTCCTGGCGAACATAAGGAAGGAGTTTATCTCCCAAGTGCGCTGAGATGGGATTTAATAAAGTTTTAATAAAGTTGACATTTTGCAGCAAAGTCTCTAGTATGTATTGCAATTGGAAGGCAAATATTAACTACCTAATATGTAGTACTTAAATACGTATGTACATGAAATGCTACTAGGGACCATTTACATGATGGGATTTAACAAGAGGAACATGCCAGTACTACAATAGCTTCTTGTATTACACGAGTACATTGCAAATAATACAAACAGATACAAACATTTGAAAAGTATTTGTTCGAATTAATTTGTAAAAAAAAAAAAAAAGTCATTCGTGCCGTTCCGAATACCGTATTCGGGTTCGGCTCCACCCCTATAGAATACACTCGCTTCTTGGAGCACTTTTCCCCGAGTTGTCTTGAACGCAGCATAATCGTAGGATTGGACAGTAGCGGTTTGGGTTTGGGGGCTTGGCAATAGCTGCATTCAGAGCCCTGGAGTGTTTGTCTGGGTCCGGCAGATTCTTTTTTTCGTTGTTTATATTGAAACGTATGTGTGAAATACGCCGTTTTACATCAAATGGCGTGTAACAGTTTGGTCAAAGTCCGTTTCTGGATGCAGTAAAATGCCTTTGGCGCACAATGAGATGCTATACTTTCACCGAGTCACCGAAACGTAAGTTCCGCTGTTTTAAAAAATGTATTCTTTATTTTTTATTTTATTTATTTTTAAAACAGTGTCTTTGTCACAAACCTTTTCATGTCACGAAATGGTGGGTGGCAAATCCACAACAGGTACAAAGAAAGTATTCCATAGTTTAGCTAGCACTAGTGCACGTGCTAGCGTGTAGCACGCCTCTCCTCACTGGGACAAAGATACTGAATGAATGACAGGAGGGTTCACTCTGGATTCATTCCGCTATACACAACACACCCTGTTGCTGAGACAGATGTACAGAGTGAACTCTTGGTTCTGTTTGGTAGAGTGGAGGAAAACAAACATGAGTTTATTTAATGTGGTGAAATGATTGATTGATTGACGGTGACAGGCTTAGATGTTAGTTCCACTGTCAACCAGCAGATATCAGTCAGGCTTGGAAGGAGTTGACACGGCTGAGCGCAGGCAGCTCTTCAACATACGTGGATGGGAAATGACCCGTCTGGCCATGAAGTGCTCCAAACCACCAGCCGTTCTCTTCCTTCGTGTAAACGTCCAGTAGATCCCCTGTGAAACACGGTATGTGTTTTTATTTGGCTGTCATCCTGGTTTGGCATGTTCCTCGTACCTTCTTGCAGAGGTAATTCATCATGGTGCGTAGGTGTGAAGCTGTATAAAGCCTTGCATTGGCCAACACGGCAAACGTCTGGTACTCTCTGACCTGTTCATATATTTCATATATTTGAGCGTGGATTTACGTAATAAAAACAAATATCTAGACGTCCTACCATGTTCTTCATCCTTATGTGTTGAACTCGGAACAACGTTCTCCGATTCCTGTGGCAGCACGGTGCAGGAGAGCTGGCCGCTGGGCGAAGGCTCAGCTGGCGGACTCGTGGTAGTTTGAACGGGCCCTTTGTAGATGATGGACGCTCTCAGCGAGTGTCTTGTTCTGAAGGACGTCTTCCTGAGTTTGACCGGCCGAGTCAGTTGCACCACACTGTGCTCGCAGTCCTGACATGGAGACCAAACATACGCATCATTTGTGCAATTGCTCGTGTATGTACCAAATAAAAGAAGAATGTACTTTGCTGTTGAAGTCCATTAAAGGACACGTTGAAACACTTCTATGCTAGGACTATGTTAAAAAGCCATAGCATTTCAGTATGTGGAATCGACCTATGGAATGGATTGAGTAAGGAAATCAAACAATGCACAACGATGAGCCAATTCAAGAAACAATACAAGCAGTTGATGTTTGCTAAATACAAGGATGAAGAGTCTTCAACCAATCATAATGTGCTATATATATCACTATATTGACACTTACTTTGGTACTTTGGTACGAGGTGCATTATTATGCATTATTATTATTAAAAAAACGAAAAAAAAACCTTAAACTGTATTATGGAAAGCAGGAAGTGAACAAATGTAACAGTTACTGATTGTAAAAGTACCAGATGGAGGGGTAGGATTTAATAAGCTTTGCTTTTTCCTACTCCTTTTTAGACATGTGGAACTGGGAACTGATTATGGGATGCATTCAATTGTAATCTGATGCATGTTCAAATGAAATAAAACCATTCCCATTACAAAGGGGAACTGCACTTTTTTGGAATTTTGCCCAAAATTCCCAATCCTTATGTGAAACATGAACACATTTCGTTCCATTTTCTGTGCATTATAACAAGAGAAAGGGAGGTAATATGAGCTAGCTAACAATGCTGTCATTGGCGTACACCTATTTCCACTATGAAGCCCTCTAAAAATAAACTTCTACCAAGTTTGCATGGTTTGATATCCATGCTGTGATTGTGTATTAACATGTACATGTACAACATGTACTCTGATGATACCATGTAATAGTTGCAGTATCCTTCGGAAGAGGATATTGAATCCAAAGGGGCCGTATTCTGTGCCTCCATTTCTGAGTTCCGCATTTCAATGTCTTTAGCAGTTTGTAAATAAATAAGGCGACAGCCGTATGTCCGAGCAACCTCAGATTGTGTCATGGTACGCACGTTGGACCTACACGATGTATATTGCTGATATATATATATATATATTTGTCATCTAATTTCATCATTTAGCTGAATAAATCCCAAATGACCCCACATATACCTTATCCTTCCACTTGACAATGCTGTCACCAAAGCGGTGCAAAGGCTTGGGTTGCCCTTCCAGTTCACAGAGCGATGAAGAGAGTTTATAGTGAGTGGCCTCCAGTAGATCCAGCTTCAGTCTGCTCTGCATAAAACAAGATGGCACCACCATTTTAGACCAAAGACACCGTGTACCGGTACTTTACAAGTACACCTCGTCAAGCTGCTGCTCCGTCTCCTCTATGTTTCTTTGGTTGGAAAAGGAAGGGTTTTCCGCGTAGGTTTTCATCAGCTTTTCAATGCCTGGAACAAGCGGATGAATTAAGGTCATGGACGACACGGCGTTCAGGTTCATATCTAAGCAGGCTTGCCTTCACAGTCTTTTTTTGTTTTCGATATACTGTCCTCAAGGCGATGGAGTTTGACTTGAACGGCTTCTATTCTTCGCTCTTTGGCCATCAGTGATTTGCGGTCTTCCTCCTAATGCATGGGACACAAGCAGAACATCAAATCAGACCTCGGTACGCCTTCCTTGGTAGTATTGTATATATATATATATATATATATATATATATATATATATATATATATATATATATACAAATAGCCTATTTTGATTCAAAACATCCTGATGTGTGTTTAATAAAGAATTAAAAGTGAGGTTTGTGTTTTACAGACGACCTACACCTTTACACAAAAATTAAATATAAAAATGACCCGCTTGAAGTGGCAAATTTTATTTAATTTAATATATTTAATTTAATATTTTTAATATTACTTTAAAAAAAAAATCTTCTATCTTTAGTATCTTTAGCCGACCAACTTAACTTAACTCTTTAACTTATGTTAACTTATTCATTGAATATAAGAAAATGTAACTTAGAAAGAAAACTTACGTAATAATCCGTCATCAGAAATTCAGCTTTGCTGTCTGCTGTTGTGATGCTGTTGTCCTCCAGCAGCGTTTGCACGTCTTTATCCATGTCCACCCTTTGGACCAGCAGCTCTATCTGCTTTTGGCCCTGCAACGGTCACAGACGGACTGTTAGCATGAAATGTCAATCATATCATCAGCGACACGTCATAACCACGGCGTCCATCTTACATGTTTGAGGGTCTGGCCAAAACTGGACATGTGCAGGTTGTATCGGTTCACAACGTTGCAAAGGACTTCCATTCGCTGTTTCTCCAGCTCCTGGAGGATCTGGAAATCCAGGAATAGAGCAGAACAGCAAAGCTTCTGTTTAGGCATCCTAACATCTCCTAACTAAGAGATCTGAGAGATCTGGGCACCTGGTAGCAGTTTTTAAGAGTGTTTTCCCACTTCAGCCTCATCTGATGGCCCTCCATGTTGGTATGGAAATACTCCTCGTCCACTCGAGTCTGGAGCTCCGCCGATTTTGTCAGCCTGTTAAGCATCTGCAAACCAAAACGGGCAGCACAACTGATCAAGGAAAAGCCTCCATGCGTTGCATTCAAGATCGTTTTTTCCCCTTTTTCTACCTTTTGCTTTTCTTTCTCTGTGCATATTTGTTTATTGTTTTCTACAAAGTTGAACAAAGCCTCATGCTCCCTTGTTAATCCAAGGAGTTTCTTCTTTGTCTGCAAAAAGCAAAACAATATTTAGGTAAATTGTACTTTTTTCTGGCCTAATTTGAGTATTTTCAAGCATAAAAAAATGGCCAAATGAACTCAAATACAAGGCATAAGAAACACTATTCTACTTTGGCCACTAGGAGTCGCCAGAATGTAAGCCGTGATCCCAACAGTCATTGGAGCTTTAAATGATGTGACACAACAACAGAATAATAATCACAACAATTATACATATTACATATTATCAACATATATGAATATAGACCTGGCCAGTAATAAATGAGTGATTCACTCAAAGTGGATTCACTGTGCATTGGGTTCAGCACCTTTGTGTTTGTTCCATAGAACAACGGCATGAATGGAGTGAGCCCTTCTCTTATGTGGCTTTTGCATAAATATGTAACTTGATCACCAGTAATGTCACTCAAAGGTAGCTTCATTGGACACTTAAGTTTATGTAGTAATGGTAATGGTAATGGTTTAATTTCATTTAAACATGCATCAGATTACAATTGAGTGCATCCCATAATCAGTTCCCAGTTCCACATGTCCAAAAGGAGTAGGAAGAAGCAAAGCTTATTAAATCCTACCCCTCTGTCTGGTACTTTTACAATCAGTAACTGTTACATTTGTTCACTTCCTGCTTTCCATAATACAGTTTAAGGTTTTTTTTAAAATAACTTTATGACAACACCATGAAACGCTGTTTGTCCACAACACCAAGAAGGATTGGACCTTTTGTTCCCACATGAAAAGAACCGGCAGATTTTACCTTGAGTTGCTGATTCCAGTTGGCCATGACCAGTTTTCCCGTCCTCTCGATGGCGGTGTCCAGCTGTTGAAAGCCAGAATGTCAACAGCCATGTATGATACGTAACGGATATGATGACATCACGCACGGGTCGCTTTCTCTTGTTATGTTCGTCCAAGACCTGACGTATCTCCAAAATGGCCTCCTGCCGAAACGCATTCCCCAACGACCTGCAAAGCAAACGCAGCATGTCTTGGCCGCCTCTTGTTGTCGCTTCTTGCAGGTCGTACCTGTGGGCATCTGCTCGTGAGTACATCTCATCTGACACGTGACACCAGGCGCTGAATATGGAGCTGAAAGCAGCAAAGTGTTGGGATTGATGAAGCCATGACACGTTCTCTTCCGGAAACAAACACATCCCTTACATGCTGCTCATGCCTTTGGAAGCCCTCAGAAGTTTTCCAGCCAGTTTTTGGAGCCCCTTAGCGTACGTGTGTTCCAGCTCAGCCCTGGAAGAAGGAAATCTGGAGTAAACCAAAGTCGGACACTCCAGTCACGCCTGCTGGAATTCCACCTTTGCTGCAAAACACTCATCAGTTCCTTGCAGAAGCACTCCCCGTCTTCGTAGAGTTGCTTATACTGAAACGCAGCAGACAAACGGCGTGGCGTTGGTACGAACATCACGTCACACAAGACAACAAAGTGAAAATAACATTGGCAGCAGATACTCACCGAGCAGGAGCTCATATAGTCCTTCATCTTAAAGACTGGCCGTTTGTTGACTTTGGACCGAGAACTTTGACCAGCTCCTCCCAAAGTAACTCATGCGGAAATCAACCAGGTGAGTTTATGGACTGGAATTCCAACAGGAAGCTGGAACATTCGGCTTGGCCTTCATATTAAGAGTGTCAAATAAAGTGGTGATAGACAAGTTAGGGCGGCACGGCGGTCGAGTGGTTAGTGCGCAGACCAGGAGACCAGGGTTCAATTCCACCCTCTGCCATCTCTGTGTGGTGTTTGCATGTTCTCCCTGTGCATGCATGGGTTTTCTCCGGGTATTCCGGTTTCCTCCCACACAGATTCATTGAAGCTCCATTGTTCCATTGAAGGATCACGCTCGTGACTCGCTCGTGAACCGGATATTCCACTCATGAATCGGGTATTCCAGAGTTACCCATCACAGAGTGAGGTTTGACAAAATTTAATCCCAGTACTCGTGTGTATTTGTATCATGGACTGAAAACGTGCATGATGCTTTTTGTTCTTTATTGAATAATTCCAACAAGTCATCATACTGCCTGCTGCAAGACCACTGAAGAGAATAAGAATCCGGTCTCTACTGTCGTCATACTGGAGTACTGTTACAGTATGCACTGTAATACTGTTACAGTATGTACTGGAATACTGTTACAGAACATAGTGTAATACTGTTAGAGTATGTACTGTAATACTGCCATCTCACATAGCGTACGGATTGTTGTTTTTTTGGGGGGAGCAGCGAGGAAAAGAAAGCCAACAAAAGACAGTGGAGACCGCCCCGTCTCGACATCCTCACACACGCCTTCGCCAACTCGCTTACGTTACTCCGCTCTTTCTTGTTGCTGTTGGCATTCCTACCCGGGCGGAGTCTCAATGCCTTGCTGCTGGGCAGTTGGAGTAGATGCAACACGACAACAATCGCAAAGATCAACGTCTTCTTTGTTCTATAATATGGCACCTAACAGACTGGCATCTTACGCCATGGAGGTCCAAAGTGTGGCCCGGGTGCCATTTTGGTGTTTTTTTTTTTTTTTACTGGGCCTGGATACAGATAATTCCATAGTAATTAAAAAAAAACTGGAAAAATCAGCAGTAGTTTTAGCACAAGGTCAAAATATTAAGAGAAACAAGAAAAAAATCCCAATTTTAGGGATTAAAGTTAAACTTAAACTTGAACAAAAGCCAAGGAAACATTCATCCATCTGAACAAGTAAACACGTTCCAGAACCAGAAGACATAGATCAACGATGTCAATGTGCCCCCCCCCAAAAAAACACACACTCACACGTACACGGATGGCTGGATGGTGTGCATCAGTACAGTCAGTGTTCATCAGGGTAAGTTCCTGTCAGGAACCCGTTGGTTCCGTGAGGTTTGTTGGTCCCGTTGGTGGCGCTGTTGTGTGTTTTCTGTTTGCTGGGGTTTTCATCCTCGTCCGAGCTGGACTCAATGTCGCTGCAGTCGTCCTTAGACACCTGCAATAACACACCAACGGGATCTCAGGCTGACGTTCTTGATCTTGCTTCATGTGAGAGGAACACAAATGCTGGCACCTCAGAACCCAACCCCCATCAAACCCTAACCTAACCCTAATCTAACCCTAACCTAGTAGACTAGTAGCTGGTCTCCAGCCTGTGGCCCTAAACAAACGTATAGAGTGTTTATTGCAAAGCGATGCTAAAAAAAGGGTCTTCATAAATTAATAAGCAGGGGAAAACAGCCATGACGACATCATTATATGTCCTCCAGCACTGCTAGTGGCCTACGAAGGTAAATACCAGCATCTTCCATAGGATGTCCTTTCATGCATACTCACGTGCAAAGGATTCCATTTCCCCACCTTGCAGGTGACAGGGGCGTAAGAAAGAAGAAAAGGGAGGTAAGAGATTTAGTATATTGAATAGTTATGAACCCACCCCATGCAGTGACACGTAAGGAAGTGGATGGACTCAGAACGTCGGTATTTATGGACGAGTTGCCATACAGCAACGTGCAGATACACCGGTATACAGTATGTACAGCGTGGTTGGGACTGGTACCTTTCCTTTGGAGATGGCCTGGTACGCCGTCTTTACGATGAGGTAGGACCAGTACGAGTGAAGGAGCTGCAGTAAGATGAGAAGCAGATTGAAGACCCACCAGGACGGGTAGGGTCCAACGATGTCCCAACTCTCAAACAAGGTCGTATTTAGAATCCTAACACACAGGAAGAAGAACAACTCATGTGATGTATTGCTTTGCATACACGGCACACTCACTGGCCATCGTAACGCTACATTATACCTCCATACATACATACATACATCCATCCATACATACATACATACATACATACATACATACATACATCCGTCCATCCATCCATACATACATACATCAAATCCATCCATTCATCCATCTATCGATCCATCCAAACTAATTATTTATGAAATGTCAACATTCACAGTCCTTGTGGATTTTTTAGTGAAAAAATATTGATAAATCTATTTTTTGACTGTACTTTCAGTATATATATATATATATGGCTGCACGGCGACCTAGTGGTTAGCGCGCAGGCCTCACAGCTAGGAGACCAAAGTTCAATGCAAAGTTCTAAATAATGTAATAAAATAAAGTAATTGCAAAGGATTTCATAACTGCAAAAGTACACAAAAGATAGATGCTGTCTTAGAAGGCATGAGCCTTTTTTCAGACACACACACACACACACATTATTGATGCGTCACACTGCAGGAGTGACGTCAAAACCAAACAAGCAGCAGCCAAGTCATACAGTCAAACAGCATCCCTCGTTAAAAGAAAGAATCTCCTAGCTTGATGGCTAACACACACACACCATCAGCGGCCAATGTGGACAACCATCATTAAAGGAAAAGTACACTTTCCTCCACAATCCTTATGTGAGACATGAGCACAGGTCTTTGTCTTGTCTGTGTGTTGTAAAGATATACAAACAGATAAAAAGAGGAAGCTATCATGGATGTACCAAAATCTTGTTGGAGCTTTTTGACAGGTGGAATAGGTGTGTCCCATTAAACGCTCGTTTTTTTACATTTTTACATCTTTAGAACACACATAGAGAAAGAGATGAGTGTTGGTGTCTCTCCTCAGAAAGGTGCATGTTAAACGACAAGAAGGATGAGGAATATTTGGGTGTTTTCTCCAAGCAGGGAAGCATCATCATTGAATCATGTGGTTTTCATTTATGGACTTCTTTGGCGCTCTACCAAGCTAAAAGTGCCGTTTCCATAGGAACCATTCCTTAGCAACAACATTCACAGAGACGTGTGCGAGGTGTCAAAGAAGTGAAATTTGGGTCTTTTTTCGAGAAATGTACTGGGCTGCACTTAAGCAACACAAAGAAATATTATTTTTCAAGTTGACTTTGTTGGCTGTGCTCTTAATGCTTCCAAGAGGGTTTTGGACGTACAAAAGAGTCTTTTGATGCGATCATGAACCTTTTCTCAAGCAGGAAGTCAGCGATGTGACAGGAAAGTGAGACCTACCACACGGGGTAAGCTGCCAGTCGGGAACTGATGAAGACGAGTGCAAACATGGCAAACAGGAGGTTGCACAAAATCTGACATCTGGCATAGTTGGCCATCTTGGCTGCCTGGAAAAAAAAAACACTTTCATGAGACAAAGCAATCCTTACGACACAGCAATTAAAACATAAACACAGCGGAACCTTGGTAAGCCGATCCCACATAGAAGGCCCGACTCTAACCAAAACCAACGCTAGCCAAATCTCTTGATTTGAAGTCACATACAGTCATGGTCATATTTTCCTGTTAGTGTTAATTACTATGTATTACTATTGTATTAGCAGCTTCGTTGATTGGCGTGCCCACTCAAAGAGCTTCATGAGGCGGTCACCCCCGTAAGGTCAGCCAACCTCACCTCTATCAGGACATCCGCCATGTCGTGGAGACACATGACCAGACTTCCAACCCTCGCCATGTTGTTCACGTAGGAGAAGGTGATGAGGGAGATGGTGGCCACGTGGTGCAGGAACATGATCAAGAAATCCTGAAGATACACACCCCAGAACACATCAGCACTGCAGCATCTGAGGCATGACTAACCTTTGCACTTGTGTATTTGCAAAACCCTAAAATCATATTTATTTGTGTTATTCTATTTCATTTCATTCTTTCAAGGAGGCCAGCAGGAATCAGTGGATCATGGAGGAGACCTCAGCTAGTGAAATGTCTGAGCAAGCAGCCCAACATGGCAGGAGAATGATGAGGACAAGGAGAAGGATGCAGAATGGAAGCAAGACGAGGAGAACATACTGGAAGTGGCAGGGGATGCAGAGGACCTCCTCAGTGAAGGGCTGTGCATGAAAAAACTGAAAGGAGAAACAAAAAGCAGACAACATGCCGAGTGTCAACACTGAGATGGCAGAGTGGGGGCGCTGTTTGCGGTCTGGGCGGATAAGGGTCTGTGTGGACGGGGGGGGCAATGGAGTGAAGACAGGCATCGAAACATGGCTGGAAGGCATGCAGGTAACATCGTATGCGTGCACACAGCACTGTATCCATACTTCCTGTATGATACTGTATGGATACTTTATGATACTGTATGCATACTCTATGATACTGTATGCTCACTTCCTGTATGATACTCTATGTATACTGTATGATACAGTATGATACTGCATGCATCAACCAAATACTGTAAGGAGGTGGCCAAAAGGAAAAAAACAACATGGCATCACATGTCGACAGTGTTCAATGTCCATGCTGACTGAAATGTCAACGTCAACATGCATTGTGGCCATGTCCAATGAGCATACTGTATCACCACTTTGTGTTTTTGTTACATTTTGGTCGGAAATACGAGGAAACGCTAGCGATGTGCGCTTTAACGGACAAATAACATGTCTAGCTATCCAGTCAGTGACAATGGCAGGTGGAAGAACCAGTTTGATCCTGTTGATGAAGACACGTATCTTGTTTAAGAACTCAATACAGTGCAGATGCCTGCAAGCTCACTGATTTTTGGTCAGAAAATATTTGATTTTTTTACATTTAGTTATATATATTAGAGATGCACAGTATTATTTCTGCTGTGAGATGCAAAGTGAAACATAAAAGCTACACCAGGGGTGCCCAAACTGTGGCCAGGAGGCTATTTATGCCCTCTCCATTTTTTCCACATTTTTCTTTTAGCATTTTACAATATTATATATAAAATATTAAAGGCTAAAATATGCCATTTTTGATGTTTGAATATATTTTTTAATTTTGTAATTAAAACAGTCATAATTATGAGAAACAAACAAACCAAAGGATGACGTTGGTTGTGAAAAAAGTACAATATTGCAATAATAAAGTCAAAATATGGTTGTAATCCCATTAAAGGGATTTACTTGTGGATTATTCCAGTTTCAATATGCCTTTATTGTTCGTCAACCTAATGGATGACCTCATGTTCTTAGAAATAATGTCGCGATAGAAAATGAAGTGTTTCAGTAAGCGTGTGTTTTGTTGGTAGACTTTGGTATATGTTGGAATTCATTGAGAAGAAGAGAATGTAAAAGAGTCCACTGCGTCGTTGAGTTCGCCATCAGCCGTTCTTACCTTCCTCCTGATATCAGTGAATTGGGAAAAGAGCAAGGACAGGTAGAAGGACAGCTCCAGCACGTAGTAGTAGTGGATGTCCACCGTCAGCGGCTGCATGGACACACAAAGACGCTAGCCACCAAAACATACAGGACATAATGCATACCAAATATTCCAAATATAGACTTACTTGGTACGGATAGTTGTACCAGCATTCTTTTGTGTTCCACAGCCAGGGCGTCTATCGGCATAAACATCAATGGGAGTTACACAAGCTACAATATCCAACAAATGTAAGTCAAGACTGAACATTTTAAAATACCTTTTCTATTCTATTCTATTCTATTCTATTCTATGAATGATGCACTGTATGTGCTATGGACTATGACTTGGTACGCAACTGGTCATTACAGGAACATCAACAGGAAAGAAGAAATACCTTTTTAAGGAAACGCACTCCATAGGTGAATATGTAGAGATAAAATGCAAATCTCCACCTGAAAGAAAAGAAAACCAGCAGTTAATGCCAATAAAAGATATGCTATGACAAAGATGGCAGCATGGGTACAGCTAGGGGTGCACGGTAATTATCGGGTCGATATTAGGGAATTATGATGTCCCATTGATAAACCTGATAACATTAAAAATAGCTCAGATAACTGATCATTTTTAAAAAATGCCCCAAAGAAGTGACAATACTCTTACTGTGCTGGTGAGCAAACCAAGCGCTCCTTTTTTTTTTTCTTCTGCCAGTGACGTTGATGGCCTGTCGCCACATCGCCGGCACTGCCAGAGACCTCTGGTGGTGTCACACCGGCTGCTCGGAGCGTGTGCCCGAATACAGTGCCCCTTGCTGGGCCACGCCTGGTGGCTCCTTCCCCTCTACACTCTGGTTCTCCTGATGTGGTGGCAGTCATGTCATGATATTTGATTGGGACTAATCAACAGGTACACTTGGTCACATCCTCTATTGTTCCAGTCCTTCTAACCTCCAGGTGTACACAGACTACACTTACATCTAAATTTAAAAAGTACATAGCGGTAAACTGCATCAAATTGGCCTTAAGAAGCAGAAAGTTACCAGTATCTGTTTGAAAAGAAGACGTTGTGCCTCCCCACTTTACAGTATGTGGAAATATCTGCAGTGCTAACTTTGTTGAAAACTTTATTTTGTTTTGTTTTGTTTCTCATGATATCACAACTTTAAATATAATGGACCTGTGGCACGCCGAGACCATATGAACACAATGAAGTGGATCAAAAAGCATTGCAAAGTGGACAAGTCGACCTGGCACACACCAGGACTGTTGCCTAGCAACTCCTTTGTCAAAGCATAATCATCATCATCATCATCGTTGAGCCCATTTTCAAGTGCTGTTGAATGTGTGCCGTCCGTGTGCGGCGAATCCACTCACACTTTGCCATCAATACATTTCTTTGCTGTCAGACATCTTCTGTCATTTTAGGACTTCATTCTTGCAGAAGCTCGACAAAAGTTACATTCCATGCCTACCAGCAAAAGGTCCACAAGTCATAGAGTAGCCCATCTTAGTTTTGATATATAATTATTTTCCCCTGTCCTGTCTCAAAAAATGTCACGTTTACGTCAGACCTGTGTGGCTTTCCTTCTGTTGCCCCTTAAAGTGAAAATTTCAGACTGAGCTAAATCTCCCACTGACACCACAGAAAAAGCTTTAGTTGGTTGTACCTTAAAATCCCAAACTGTCACTCTTCTTCTTCTTGGCTTTCTTGCGGTCTTTTCTTACCGATGTAAATGAAATGAGCCGATGCAAGCGTTGCCTAAAGCCCCAGGCCACTCATGGTGGTTTTTGGTGTCAATATCACAAAATGGTTGGCTGTAAGAAGCGTCTGATTGAGATGAAGTTTCTTTTTTCACTGTCAAAATGGCCGACGCCAGGTGCCTTTCCCGCCTTTACTAAGCCCCTCCCCCTTTCTTGATTTGACCAAATGTAGTTTTTTTAAATATCTTTATCAGCATGTTTACATACACTCTAAAACACAGCTGTGGCTATGCTAGCTATTAGCATGCTACTAGCTAGGCTGGTATCATCCGATAAAGATACTTTGTGCAAATACTACATACAAATACAAATATGTCTGGTAAACTTAAAAAGGTTCAGTCTTTCAAATCAAGTGCACTCACTTTAAATGAATGGAGTATAAAATGATCAATATTTTGATGTAAGAATCCATTATAGCATTCATCTCAGGTATCAGCGCTATTGATATTAGCACGCTAGCAAACATTTTTCATAGGAATTTTATAGTTTGAAACTATTACCCAATGAGGGCAAATAAGGTGTGTTCTTCTGCAGAAAAAAACTTCCTATTTTCTGTGGAAAAAAATAAGACATGCAATTTTTTGGACCAAAAATGGGTGAATTTGCGGTGCTGTGCATGTTAAGTGGTGACTTTGCGGGGGATACACTGTACTTTGTCAGCAGCGTAGCAAAACATAATCTGCAGCCAGTTATGTTTTTTTTGTGCGGAATCAGCTCCTTTCAAAGAGTACCAGTGTCAGTGAAGGCAGCGGATCTGAGACCGGAACGGGCGTCCAGCGGAGCTTTGGAGTGAACAGCAGCCTTCGGGCAGATTTGCACGTGAGCTCAAAGTGTCACATTTGCTTCAGTGGTGTCAGACATGACTCTCCTCTGACAGACTCATTTGTTGGCTTTAATAGCACAGCGCTAAGTCACTCATCTCCCTGATGGCAAAATGCTGCTGTACAGATGTGAATGCATCCTGCCACAGCCTGGCTGTCAATTACCTGAACTCCACTACAATACTTTACACCAAGTCCAAGATCGCCATTAGACTTTGGATTGTAACAAAGCTATTATGACCGTTTTTTACAACTTAAAATGACATGTGTTTTTCTTTTCCTAATATTTCAACTTTCTTCTTAAATAATCTTTGTGATTTTTTTTTCTGATAATATTTAGACTTTATTCCCATAATATCACAATTTCCCATCACGTATGTTATTTTGCCCCAAATTAACAATTTTATTTTCTAAACATTTTCTTAAATATTTCCACTACTAAAGTAACATCATTTTTCCTCATAATATATTATGATTATATTATAATAATATTATTTCCTTCCATCCATTCTTTTTCTATGCCGCTTATCCTCACTAGGGTGGGGGTGTGCTGAAGCCTATCCCAGCTGTCTTATATATAAAATATTTGGAATATAATATGTTGTTTTCTTTAATATTTCAGTTTTAATATTTCAACTACTAAAATTATGTCATTTTCCTTCATTCTCCTCAGAAAATTACTAAAATAACAACTTTTTCCTCTTCATATTTGGACTTTATTCTTGTAAAATTACTACAGATTTTTCCACTTTTTTGTTGTTGTTTTTTTTTAGTTTTCTGGCTAAATTTGATTTTCTAAATGTGCCGCAGGCCAATTTAAAAAAAAAGTACTTTATTCTTGTACTCTTGATTTTTTTTCATTTCTGCTACTGTTTTTTTTTTTTTTTTTTTAGTTTTCTTCAAAAATCAAACAATGTATCCATTATAGGAAGCACCACATATAGTATTGGTTGATATTGGTGTCAGTAATGGAGTAACGGAGTGGGTAAGTAAGTATGCCGATATGGAGCGTCTGTAGTAGTAGTAGTAGTACTAGTAGTAGTAGTGAGTATGTCGCCTACATGCTCTCACAGAAGCGGGCGAGAGTGCTGGGTTTCTCTTGGTTGCGTCGTTGTCGGAACCAGCGCTGGATGGTTCGGACATCCCAGTCCAGCTGCTTGGACAGTCCCTCCAGCCTCTTCTCATCGGGGTGCTGGTAAGACAAGAGGGCGTTGGAATCATTTGAGCCTGATATCCATACCAATGTGGGATCCGAAGGCAGCAGCACCTTGGTGATCGCCGTGAAAACCTTCTCCAAGATGGCATTGGGTTGGGCTTTTTTGGGCCCGTTGGCTTGGATCTTCAGGCCCACAGCACATGGCCTTGCAATGAACCTGCAGCGAAACGGAACATAGGCATAGCATAGCAGTGTAAAAATACAAGCGATGCACAACATCTTTATTTTCATACAAGTACTGATGAATTTGTGCTTCTGGAGACAGATATGGTATGATAACTATCTCCTTTTAAATGTACATTTACCTGTACTTTGTACACACCTGAATGTAAGAAGGACTGAAAAAAAAGGTGCACTGTATTCGGGCACATGGTCCGAGCAGCCGGTGCGACACCACGGAGGTGTCTGGTAAACGTTTTCTACTTTTCAAACATTGCGGTGCGGGCTGATTTTTCTCCTCGTTACAGAGCATTTGGTAGAACTAGCATGCTAAATGTTTTCCTCGGAAAGTGAATGTCCATCTACAAGAACATCACAGGCAGGTTTTCATTTGTTCAGCCACACAGTACTTTTTTTTAAATGATCAGAGCAAGGTTTAATGTTATTGGTTTCATTAAAACCATGTCATAATTACTTCCATAATTATGGTGCACACCTAAAAAGTACAATTCTTCTAGTATTATCACCTTCATACTGTATTCAGCATTCCAATCTCTAATGGCTTCTTTGGGTGGAGGTGAGGAGGCGGGCATCGGAGTTCTGAATATATTGTAGCTGATCTTATTTTACTGCTGTTTTTTGTACAGCAAACAGCCAAGCCGTCTTCCAGCAGGTGATTGTTTGACTTTGTCCCACGTGGTATTCCATGTGGGACACATAAAGACCTGCTCACTACAGAAAACACCACAGTGGATACCAGCTGTCGGAGACAGGCCAGCTTTCTCAAGTGTCGTCTAAAACCAAGGTGACAATCGGTGGTACGACTCCAACAGTCGGACTCTATTGTTTGGTCTCATGACAACCCTAACCATTTATTAGGCCTAAACTGAAAATTTACCTTAACCAAAATTTACTATGATAACCAAGGTCATTTGGCCAGCCCTACCATTTATATTCATGAATTGATATAAATAAATAAATATGCGACCATGTGACGCTCCAGAAGTGGAGGAAGTCACTACCGTGCATGTGTAGAACCAATTGTGTTTTCAGTACTTGATTTTATGGTACGCACAATGTACAGGTCACACGTAGTAATGAGTACAATGCAAGCTCAGTACTTTTATTGCAAGTTTACTGCAAGTTTGTTGGACGTTGGTCTTACAACTTCCGTGCGTTGGACGTACAAAGGAAGCCACAGCCGTACGTCCGAGCAACCTCTGTTATTGTGCATGGTATGCAGGGTTCATTACGTTGGTAGTACGTTGGTGATCGTGCTTAGTTCATCACGAGACTAAACACAAATTCCCCCTAAAAAAGGTTAAACCTCCACAACACAACCGTACAGCCATGACAGTCTCTCAGTCAGAATCTGTGGTGTTTCATAAAAAAATAAATACATAAATCCATGTAAAAACTATAGCTTTCTGACAACCAGTGGACAAATGAGTAAATACAATGTTTTATTTTTTGCTGAGGTAAATAAAGAATACATCTACATGATAGTGCATAGCATCCCGGCTATCTGCCACATTCTGTTTAGAATGCAGTGTAGTGTGCAATAACCTGTGCTTGTGTGTGTGAAATATAAATGGCAGAACAGCAAGATGATGATGATGCATAGCATAACTACAGTAAGAAGAACTACAGTATATGTAAGACATTTCCACTGCAGCGTATGAACGCTGCGGGTCTGCTAAGGGGCACCAAGCACGCCGGTGCAACGCAGACGGGATGCTATTGTTTACGGTGGAAGCATCTCCATCACTCAGCACATCATCGCATCCACGGGTTCTCACCTTTCGAACAGCAGCCGCACCATGAAGATGCAGAAGGCCAAAGGGCAAGCCAGATAGAGATCCTCCGCTTGGGGGAACGTCGCCTCGTCTGTGTTCTTCAAGTCAGCCCATGTTACGTTATGGGGGAGCCAGAAGCGCTCGTTCCAGAACCACGCCAAGATCCCGGCCATGTCCTTGCTGCGGGCACGGTGACCGACACTGGTGTACTCCCGTCGGATGCTGATAATAAAAGCGAGCCCTCGGCGGCTGCTGCGGCTGACGCTGATGATGATGATGATGGTGATGATGACGGGTGCTGAATCTTCGGCCGTCCGTGTCCGCTCAGCTCCTCCGGTGTCGGGAAGTGGACGCAGTCAGATGCTCGCAGGTGATTGGTGCGTTCACATGTCACACAACACATGACTGTTGCAGGGCGCGCACTCGGTGTGGATGTGGATGTGGGTGTGTGTGTGTGTGTCCACAAAGCTTCTGCGACGGACACAATAAGTCAAACAGCGTGGATTTGCACGTTTTTACGCCGGTTTTCATATTACGATAACAACCTCCTGTCCGGTTCGCAGAGAGGGATCAATCGGTATGTTTCATTTTTCAGCCATGATCATATTTCTCACGAATTGCAACACACTTTTAATAAAGAAGCGGTATTTGCTGATATTTTTAATTCTTGTTGTAACTTGGTAAACCACACCATCTACCGGCTAATGTATGTAATTACATCTACCTGAGTGTTTTATATGATATTCTATGTTTATTTATTACATCTATTTGTTATATTTATTGTTGGAGCGTTAAGTATATGTTATACATAAATGAAGCAATAAATGAGGCAACTACAGTACTGTTTTGGAAATCGGCCTTCCGTTTACCAATGACGTCACACTCACTTCAAGCTAGGTGGCGCTCATGCACACCAAAAGTCTACAGACGAGCGAAGAAGAATCCAAGATGGACGCCCCCACAACAATGCAAAAATCTCTGTATGCTAGCTTTGATTACTGAACAAATATGAAACCCACTTCAAGAAACGAAAGGTATTGGGTTTCTGTGTGTATTATACGTTTGTGTTTGTTGCCTATTTTACGGGGTACATAGTTGAGACAACAATTTCATTTATCACTCGTTTCCTAACATTTAAAGTGAATGACTTACTGGAATTCATCAGTTCACGTTTCGTCTGTCGGATGCAAACTACAACAGTGATCCTAATAAAGTGGTTAAGATTGGGGTATTTTAAATTCCTGCAACATAATTCAACCTTCTGTTGAGTGCACAATGTATTTTTCACACCAATACCAACAAGTGTATGCTTCTCAAGGCGGATAACCTATCGATAACCTTTAAAATTTACTTTTGTGATTTGAAACAACTTGGCTTGTTGTATCAGTCATTTTTCTTTTCATTGTATAAAATGTGGAGCATTTGGTACGAGCACCTGAAGTCTTCCTAGGAACGTGAATGTTTACTTCCAAGTGAGGTCAGGGTAAGCTGCCAGGCTCTTAATGTCACAGGCAGAAGAAACAAGAAGCGCTTGATTTGCTAACCCCACAGTACGGGTAAATCTCACCTCATTGGGTCGTTATCTGTATCATAATTCCCTCATATCGGCCCGAAAATTATGATGGACCCCTAACTTATAGCATTGGGATGTTTCTGCGCGTTTGAACCAACAGGACAACGATCCCAAACATATCGCTCAGTTAGTGCAACATTGATACTGCACCCTGAATCCAATGGAGAACTTGCAGTGAGAAAGAAGACCAGACTGATGGGGAAGAAACCATCCAGACCAGACTTGGCTTGAGGCTTTCACCAAGGATGGGGCCACCATCACACACGGGACGTAGAAGTTTGGGGTGGGGATACTGTATACAGGGGTGTCCAGTCTTTTCCTAGCGAGCACTGCGATTAAAGGATAAGTTTATATTTTTCATGTTTTAAAGCAACATATGTACATATATACAGGCACACCAACAAAGGATACCTGTATGTCACGGGTGGGGGAAGTTTTTGGCCTGCTACCGCATTGAGTTAACGATTGGCTGGGGGACCAGACTGTATATTTGGTACACACACACACTAGTTTGACCTTATAATTCCATCATTTGTCTCATAGTGTCATTCGATATGTGATTGTGTCCCTTTCCCAGGAGCACTTTAAACATTAGACCACATACACAGGTTTATTTCCACTGAGTAAGACGGCCAGAATGTACATGAATAAAGGATGTGTCATATACAATATGAACTATGAACAATAAAGCATTTATTGTTCAAGAACATGAGAAGGTCCCTCCTTTTTATTTCCCAGAGTGCAATGGGCAGGTTAAGTTGTATGTTGTGTATTTATCGACTTGTGTTTGTTTGGCGCCATGGCTGAGGTAGTTGTCTGGATGGCTGCATGTGACTTAAAGTGACTTAAACCTTCAAAAGGTTGTCTCGGATTGACTGACTCTGACTACATGCAAGTCATGTTGCCAGCTGGTATGTTCAAAGTTTTAATGAAGTACTTGGAGGTGTATTATACATGTATTGTTACCATGAACTTTTTCTCCGCTACGGGGATTCTATTTTTTGTTGCTGTTTTTTTAGTTTTACAGAACTTTCTTGTGATGTTTTTCATAACATTGACTTTATTCACATAATATTTTGACTTAGATTTTGTAATTACAATGTTTTCCCAACTCACTTTAGCTAAGTACTATGAATTTATGCTCAAAAAACATTTAAACAATATTTTTATTGTGACTATTATGTCTTTATTCTAATAATTCGTAAAATTACTCCTCCCCTGTTCCTTTATTGTTCAGTCCGAGGCCCTTGGTGGAATAAGTAAGGACACCCCACACTGAAAAAAGCTGCCAAGTAACAGCGTAAAATGTCCCCCATCTATGCTGTTTGTTAAAAGGAAGCGAGTATGCGAGAAAGCCAGCTATCTGGCAACATGACAGGGCGCTTTGTGTGTATGTGGCCGCTAGCCTGACTGCCGCTTTTATTTTCCGGGTTGCTCTCCGCGCACGCGGCAGTTGCTCGGCTGCGGCTGCCTGCTGACACTCGCGCCGAGGAGAGGAGGTCGAAGCCGACTCTCCGTGTCTGTCCCGGGGTGCGTCAGCCAGAGGACGGCTAACCGGCTCAGCATCACCGCCACCACAAGCACCATCATCATCATCATGGCGGACCAAGGCGAAGCCCCAGTTCCCGTCCAGTCGCCGCAACCATCGCCGACAACCAGCTGGCCAATTAGCAGGGAGTCGTACGAGCTACAGGAAGTCATCGGTTAGTACACGGAGATGTCATGGAGGCATTGTACACACTAGTATACTATTATCCGCTTACTCCTGGCCGGCAAATGGAAGGCCCACCGGCTTTTTTTCTCCACGTGAATTGGCCACTGCGGATGTTAAGTCATTTGCTAGCTACCTGGCTGACATCGCACGTGTGACTCTGACCAAGCGGATTCTACCGAAATCCGGTCTGTACTTGAACGTGTCACGTTGCCTTCATGGCCTTTCTAATTGCTGTATGTAGTTAACAAAGATGGGATATTTTATGAGAGATGGCTAAATAACGTTGCGGATGCTGCATGTTAAATGTCAACAAATACGTAAAGCTTAAACACTTCTGTTTCAAACCTGACTATGACAAGCAGGGGAATACAGTCAATGAATTGTAACTGCAAATGATTAGAATTAGTCTAATTTGCATTATTGGCAATGGTGATTGGTAATTGTAGACTTTCAGGGAGACAACTAGCAAAAACCATGAAAGCAAACATCCGAATGAATGACTATTGCTATTACTACAACAACACATCATCAGTAAAGTAAGCCAGCTCATGTTCCTGTTAGTGGGTGAACAAAAAACAGCTGCGGGCTAATAAAGACCTCCAAGTCATGCTTTGGACACCCCTGTATTAGAGCAATGCAAACTAAGACGCACTGGTAAATGTATATTTATGTGACACATTATGATCCTATTTGAATTATTTCTGCAACGTAACAGAAGTGATACAATTCGGAGCGAAAGCAAAACAAAGGCACACATGGAAATTGTCTGAATTTTCTTGGCATTCACCCTCACTGATGAGCTGTCACTTCTTATCTTTTAGATAAGAAACACACAAATACACAGCTGTCCACTGCGTCTCTGGGACGCCCACTACACACACACAGTCACAGGCGTGCACCCCCGTTCTCACAATCAGCTGCTAACCACTGTGATCTTGTGTGTTCTCAACTTCTGCTTATCTGTCACTCACAGTTGACAGGCCATGTGTCAAAATGTCCTCCTTCGACGTAGCCTGATTTTAAACCAACCACTGTTACTTGGGAACAAATATCCAGCTCAAGCGGAAAAAAACCTAGCGCAAGGTGCAGAGAACGCCCAGTCATGGTGTTTGTCGTATGTTTCAAGCGTGCAGGAACAAAACAAGCCAGAAACACGATAGGTCGGGTGAAAACGAGCACAAAGGTCACCTTTCCCCATCCAGATGTGGGACAGTGTTGGAGTAACGCTGTTATTGATTTCCACTAACATCTCATGTAATCCATGAGTATTTCAGATACACACGTACGACATCTGGTGCTCAAGACTGAAATAGAACTAATAACCGATCTACTTTTAAGTGTAGTTTGTGCAGACTGGAACAAATGAGGATGTGACCAAGTGTACTTATTGATTAGTCCTAATCAAATATGACATGACCACTACCACATCATCAGGAGAACCAGAGTATGGAGGGGAGGGAACCATCTGCTGTGGCCCAGCAAGGTGCACTGTATTCAGGCACACACTCCGAGCAGCCGGCAAACCTTTTGCAGTGCTGGCATTTCAGGTGGCTCGTAAGGTTTTTTGTGTGCTCGATGGGGTTTTTCCCGCTAAGTGTTTTTAGAAAATGTTATCTGCTGAGTTAGCGCTGTTTGCGGGAGTAAAGGAGTAGAACACCGGGTTCAATGATGGCCACTAATTGAGGGGCGTTTTGGTTTGCAGGCAGCGGGGCCACGGCGGTGGTACAGGCGGCTCTTTGCACCCCCAGACAGGAGCGCGTCGCCATCAAGAGGATCAACCTGGAAAAATGCCAAACCAGCATGGACGAGTTATTGGTGAGGAGCGTAAATAAGGGTTAGCTTTGCCCACGATTCACAGTGATTCTTCATGTGGAAAGCCTGGATGCAAAAGTGTTGCTAATACTAATATGTACATGAAGTGTCTTTTTTTTCTGCCCCACAGAAAGAAATTCAAGCCATGAGCCAATGCAACCATCCCAATGTCGTCACCTACTACACCTCCTTTGTTGTGAAGGATGAGCTGTGGTTGGTCATGAAGCTTCTGAGCGGAGGTGAGCTCCATTTGCCATGCGGCTCTCAACACTCGCTCGGTGTGTTTCTGTATTTCTGTATCTATTATGGCGTGTGCTGCTGACCTCTTGGCCAGGTCACCTTTGCTAATGAGATCTTGATCTCGGTGGGTTTTATCTGCTAGGGCCCTATAATTTCCATGTTAACGGAATTGTGGATAAAAATTGAATTTACGGTCCATTTGAAATGCTGTAATCGTGAGGAGAAGATACTTTGTGTCAGGTCCCCAGCAAACGACTCAAACAACAACACAACAATGGAGACATTTTAAAGGCATACGTTTTTGTTTGTTGTAGGCTCCATGCTGGATGTTATCAAGCACACAAGCAAAGAGGAGGACGGGAATCTGGACGAGCCCATCATTGCCACCATCCTAAAGGAAGTCCTGGAGGGCCTGGACTACCTGCACAGGAATGGACAGATTCACCGGTAACACATTTCACTCTTTGTTGTGTCCCGAGTGGCCTCCTTTACTACCTATGGATAACGACTTGTACTCACTCATTCAATATACGCCATTTTTCAAAAGATTTTCATTCCATTTTAGAGCATTTGGACTGATCTTTCATGGTTAGTCACCATTTTTGCTGTATGAAAGAAAGACAGGACAGGATTGTAATATTTTGTATGTATTAACAACACCAAATGTCTGTTTATCTCACCCTCTTTTCTTAATAGTAGCACATAACCATGTTATTGTGAGCAATGGGGGGTTGAGTTCAAAGACACCATGTCCGATAAGTTGAGGTCATGTTTTGACTTTTGTATTTTCTGGGATTACGAAGCACACTTAAATGCAGTAAATTGTACTTCTCCAGTAGGATTACTGTCCAAGGGGAGTGATAAGAATATGCATTTATTGTTTTTCATGCTTGATTTAGACCGCACACATGCATGCATCACAAAGACATTGTTGGGACTGTCCCTGAATGCACCTTGCAGTTGTCTAGTGACGATGAGGAAGTGTGTAGTATAATTAATAATATAATATAATATAACTAATAATAACTATGTACAAGTAGAACATGGTGAACTATCATGATGCACTTCTGCCACTTAGTGGCCGTTCCTATGCCATTCATTTACTCTCATTGGTGAGGAGTTGCATCATCACCTCCTTTAAATCCTCTGGTGTAAAAAAAAAACATAAATAGGCTGTTGGGATGGGGCGTTGGGGTTTATTAATACATATAACTACGTCAAGTTTTACGTAGTATGTCACTATCTTTATTGATCTGCCTTTGTGCAGCTGTGACGTTAACTTCCTGGATATCAAGGTCACCGGGAACTAGGCTTGACCTTTCCACAGCCCCTCAGGGAATCCGGCTGTGGACGGAAGAATCAATGGTGCGGCCGCTTGATGTTGTTTGACTGCTTTGTGTTTTGTTGCTTGCAGGGACGTCAAAGCTGGAAATATTCTACTGGGAGAAGATGGCTCTGTGCAGATAGCAGGTGCGTTGAACAGCAAACTTTGGCATTTACCTGTCTACTCCTGTACTTGATACACTTAAGGATATTTTATATATTTTAGAGATCTATGATATTCTATTCTCAACAGCAAAACTGGAAAAATCAGCAACAATTTGACAAAATATGAACAGGAAAAAAATAATAAATAATAATAATGTTGCAATATTATGAGGAGAGGTAATAACATTTTACTCAAAATATTAAATAAATAAATATTAAAGAAATATGTTCTTTTTCACTGCATGAATCACTTTTTTCAGATTTTGGCGTAAGCTCATTCCTGGCCACAGGGGGCGATATGACGAGAAACAAAGTTCGAAAGACCTTCGTGGGGACGCCCTGCTGGATGGCACCGGAAGTGATGGAGCAGGTGAGTCCTGGTTGCTGCTGGTGGTACTGCAGCCAAGAGCCAGACGTCTGACACAGCTGACTCAACCACTGAAGCTTTCAGGGAGTCCGGCTGATTTGGGTCTGAACCTGGAGAAGTAAAAATCAACTTAGCTGGTTTCTCCAACCTTCTCTCCCATGCCCCACCCCCATCCCCACAGGTTCGAGGTTATGATTTCAAAGCCGACATTTGGAGTTTTGGAATCACGGCCATAGAACTAGCTACGGGGTCTGCACCCTATCATCGCTACCCCCCCATGAAGGTGGGTGTTGGTCAGTCACCATCGTGTTTGTGGAAACATGACGTTTGCTAACCAGGAACAAAAAGTCATCTGAGGAAGTAGCTCTGTTGGCTTCACAGGACAGTTCCCCTGAAACAACACAAAGTGTTTCCTGCTGTGGAGTTTTTTTTCATCCCTTTTTGCTGTGGCACATGACAGCCTTCTGTCATACATCTTCAGGTCTTAATGTTGACGCTGCAGAACGATCCGCCCACCCTGGAGACCAGTGTGGAGGACAAGGAGATGCTGAGGAAGTACGGCAAGTCGTTCAGGAAGCTCATATCTTTGTGCCTTCAGAAGGAACCTGCCAAAAGGTGACTTTCACCTTCTGTTCATCAAGCCATGGAGGTCATGGAATAAGAAGCTGCCACGTCCGGCTTTCTAAACATTGTCTTTCTTTTTGACAGGCCCACAGCTGCAGAGCTTTTGAAAAGTAAATTCTTCCAAAAAGCTAAGGTATTTATTTCCCCATCAACCTTTAATGTCCATGTTAGTTTATGTCTATTGGTATACCCGTGGATACATGCCACATGTTAATAATCTAATGTAATGCATGGATTACTTCCATTTGCAATATGGCTACTTCCCTTCCCTGAAAGTTAAAGTCTCGTCTCGTCTGGTTCCTGTAGACACCAATCTTGTGTCTTGTCTCTTCTCCTGACCTGAGCGTATCGTGACACCCTCAGTTATTGGCGCTTGCATCAACAGTTTTTCTTGCCACATCATTTTCATGTTTCCTATTTCTGCTATTGCGTTTCTTTAAGTTGGCGGGGGTGGGGCGGAAGGTTGGCAGGGCTGCCATTGATTTGTAGCTTTATTTGATTCCTGCATAGCTCCATATTGTAACATATTAAAGCATCTTTTTCTTTTTCATCTACTTTGTGTTTTGAGTACATTCCAGTCGTAGCTGATGAATGAATGCTGTTTCTTTTCACACAGAACAGAGAATATCTGGTTGAAAAGCTTTTGTGTCGTGCACCAAAGATATCCCAGAGAGCAAAGAAGGTATGTTGACACTGACACCTCCCTGTAAAAGAACTCTTATTGACTAAACAGCAGACATGGCGTGAAAGCCGTGGGATTGAGTGGAGTACCTTCGTCACAAAGTTGCATTTACAGTCAACATGAGCGATGCTCTTCGCCTTTCTGCAACACCTCAGACACTTTATGCACAAACCGTTTAGTCGATGGAGTGGAAAATACGGGCTGCTGTCGCAAAGAGTCACTAACGTGCGCTGTCTACATACGTACGTCAAAGATGAAATGGTAACGCTGAGCAGCAACAGCAAGAAATCCTCAGCTTGCCTGCTCGCTTCTTCCCTCATCATTGTCTGCGGGGAAAGGTGTATTATTCAGGCACGGCCCCCGCTTCGTGTTGGCAAGGTCATTTCTGTCAGTGCAAGGATGGAAATTCACTGACATGCTTACCAGGGTGGATGACGTCGGGATATCAATACTCTCGTGAAGGATCCATATGCTGTCATACACTAGAATGGGCTACCCAAGGCCCGGGGGCTTTGGCACGATGTCCAAATATAATTTAGAAAAGAAAAAAAATGGAAAAATCAAGTTACAAAAATTTAAATACAAGAAAGGAAGTTCAAATCCATCCATCTTCTTCCGCTTACTTCTACCCGGTCTGGGCGGCGGGGTGGGGAGGCAGCAGCCTCAGTCTGGAAGCCCAGACTTCTCATTCCCCAGCCACCTCTTCCAGCTCCCCCAGGAAGACGTCAAGCATTCCCAGGCCAGCTGTGAGCCTGAATCCCTCCATGGTGTCCTAGGTCTGACCCAGGCCTTCTCCCGCCGGGTATGCCCGATCTTTCAAGTCGGCCATTCCTCCGCTATAAAATACTCTTCTTTGATTGTAAAGTGGAAACAGTATTGTATAGAGCACAAAATTCACAAGCACCCTTAATTCGAGTGCCAAATTCAGACCAAAAGTCACAATAATTTAACTGTACTTGACAAAAACTTTATCCACCCAAGTTTTTGTGTGGAAAAAAAATGGACAAACCAGACAGCAGCAACGTGTACAGTACCAAAGACACAACGGCCACTAGGGGGAAGTAGTGTCTTAATAGCACTCGGCATTCATCTTTGGTGTAAAAGAGCCTCTGCAGGGACCAGGAAGTCAAAAAGCACTTGTATGTATGTATGAATGTTTAGTAAATCCCTCAAATCTGCCTTTTAATGAGCCAGTGTGGCAAATGGTTCTATTCCTTCCGAGATGGTTGTGATGATAAAAATGATCATGTATAGGCAGATCGCAACGTTTGAGCACAAAGACATGCTGATTAAGTTTCCTTTTGCTGTCCTGGTCCTGGTGCAGGTGAGGCGGGTTCCAGGCTCCAGCGGCCACCTGCACAAGACTGAGGACGGAGACTGGGAGTGGAGCGACGACGAGCTGGACGAGGGCAGTGAGGAAGGCCGGGCGGCGGTGAACCGGGGCAGGGTAAGCCTCCCTCCCTATTTCCTTCCGGTACTTGTGGACTCTAATATGGTTATGTAAATAGCACTCTGCATTAAAAATGATACAATCCAACAACAATGATCAACAATATTGTTTGGCTTTTGCTACTAATCTTGTGAGTTAAGTCCCTGATCCAATAGGAGATAACAGTGGAAAACGTGGGTGTTCAAATACTTAAAGGGTAATGTGTGTGCTGGTTTTTACGATGTAAGAAAGTGTTTGCATTTTCTTAGGTTGCCTGCATTTAGAAGTTGCATTTCAAGTCTGCAATGTTTTTGCTTCTTTTCTTTGTACTTGTAGTCACGGCGGGTCAAGGAGGAGACCCAAGATGTGAGTTGGCTTTCTCTTTCATGCCTTTACCAAGCCTGGAATTCACCATGTCCACACCAACAGTGATATTTTCAAAAACACATTTTTTGCCCAAAATAATCTCCATCCACATGGTGGCAATTTCTATTTATACTGTTTTATTATTTTAACCCATCAGAAGCGTCATTTCTGTCGACACACCACAACAAACATGGCCGGTAACGGTATAAATAGCCTCAATGCAGCACAAGGCAGGGATATACTGGCTAACAGGGAAGCTTTTAATGTGCAACTGAAGCTGTAATCACAATGTCATAACATTCTAACGCCATTCTTCCAAAATAACCATATGCTTGTCAAAGTATCTCCCAGCCAGAGGTCCAATCAGGTCTTGTCTCAAATTGCCATTGTTGGCAGGAGCGTCATGGTCGTTTTAGTTTTAGAGAACAAAATGGCAGCAACAGCAGCATCCTCCAAAGCCCACAATGGAACCTTTCTTCAACATTGTTAAGCAAAAGTAGGCTTATGCTTACTTTTAGACACACAAAAAGCAACTTGGTATGCTGAAAAGCAACAACGTAATGTTTGCCATTGTCATCTGTCGGCAACAAGACAAAAGCTCCGTCCTCGCTGTCCATACACACATGCTAACACCAGAGTTGTTCAAAGTCATCGCCCAAAAGCTGACTTGTAAGGACAGTCCAAAACACTTAAAAAAAAAAATCTATATTGGTATAGACGTGGCCTAACGAGCATATGGCTGCTCCTCCATTGTTGTCAATCTTGAAATAACGTGTTCACATTTATTGCCTCTCTCAGGATGAGGAGAATGTCAACAATGTTCCTCTTGATGGATTATCCATCCAGCACCCCCAGGTGAGGAAAAGAAGCACACACATTGAATTTCTCACTATGTGTGTGCTCGCGGCCCCCGCCTACACCCACCGAGACAGACTGTATGACTGACAAAGGAACTCCCTCCCCTCTATACTCTGGTTCTCCTGATAGTAGTCATGTGGTAGTAATAGTGTCATGATATTTGATTGGACAAATCAACAGGTACACTTGGTCACATCCTAGTTTGTTCCAGTCCTTCCCTCCAGGTGTACACAAACTACACTTACACTTACTTGCTTGAAAATAAAGTGTTTAAAATGCGTGACAATGCAGATATTCTGCACATAATGTACAATACATCACCTGATTGTCCCAGTGCAAACTCAATATGACACACCTTCTCCTGCAGGTGGAGCCCTTTGGGAATCGTTCATACTGTCAAGGTGCTGTGAACATGGTGCTGCGACTACGGTGAGACATACAAGTTTCTCGTGCTCATCTGGTTTACGTTTCGCATCACAATCACCTCATCATGTGTGTGTGTATCGCCACACACACGCAGAAGAACACAGCTGTCCATATTTGACCTGAGATGGTGTTTTTATCTAGATGTACCAGTCTTCACCTGCTTATGTTCTATGCTAACCTCTTCTTTTCTACTTGCACCATCAGGACACAAACATAGCCTGGCGGGGTGTAAAAAGGCTCATTTTACTGCTGTCAGAATATGAAAATGTTACCTGTTTATATGGAATCAAAAGGTGTTTCATAACACAACATGCACTACCACTAGAGCTGCAACTAACAATGATTTTAGTAGGGGATTCCTCCGTTATTTTTTTCTATTAATTATATCAATTGCATGTTCTCCCCGTACATGCGTGGGTTTTCTCTGGGTACTCTGGTTTCCTCCCACATTCCAAAAACATGTTAGCTTCATTGGCCACTTCAGATTGTCCATAGGTATGAATGTGGGTTGGAATGGCTGTTTGTCTATATGTGCCCTGTGATTGGCTGTCCAGGGTGTACCCCACCTTTCGCCCTAAAACAGCTGGGATAGGCTCCAGCATACCTCAGGATTTATTATTGCACAAGTCAATAATGACCTGGTTTTATTTACAGCAGTAGTTTACACCATAAGGCCACACATTTCTTTGATGATGTGAAACAATGAAGGGTGACAAACATGCAAAATCATAAATGAGGAAGGACAAACACCACTGCATGTGGTATGCTATTTACAACACGCTAGCCATGCGAATATCCTCTTGGATGAGTTGTGAAGTGGAGCACGTTGGAGTAGATTGTCATATTCAGGACATTCAGTGTGTTTTCTCTACCTGAAGGAACTCCAAAAAGGAGCTGAATGATATCCGCTTTGAATTCACTCCAGGACGAGGTAATACTCTCATGGATGTATATAAATACTCCGATGGATGTATTGTTATATTACTGCGTGTGTACAGTGTAATGAAATGGTACTTTTCATTGGTATTGCCTTTCAAGACACGGCTGATGGCGTTTCCCAAGAGCTATTCTCAGCTGGTCTGGTCAACGGGCATGATGTTGTCACTGGTATGTCATTTTCTCTCCCCCCCCCCCCCAATTATGTACTTGGTTTGGGAATATTTCAGGCATGACATCCTTGTTCTCTTGTGTCCTCCTTACTCCAGTGGCTGCTCACCTTCAGAAGATTGTAGACGACCCAACTACCTACAAAGTATTGACCTTCAAGCTGGTGAGTGTGCAGATGGTTGGCGCCTCCAACCGTCATCATGCCTGTCAGAGTGATTGGAAGCGATACATAGTCACAAATAATTTTGTGCCGGGTATCGGAAACTCTAACCACTTCTGCCTGATGCTTGCCTCTTGAGGAAGTTTCCTTTTCACTGGGACAAACAATTCCTGAATGCCATTGCTACTTCCTACCTGCTAATTCCTACTGTCTATCTGGGCATGCCCATATAGGTAGGTCCGGGTTGCATTGATGTCGGTAGAAGTCGATGTTAAAAAGACTGCATTTGAAACTTTGGCATGGTTTAGCACCAGGATACAACATTCTAACTACATTTATAAGTCAGAAAGGGGAAATAGCATCATAGGTCCCTTTTAAAGACCATGACCATCATTACATCTGAATGGGATGCTAACGAAGGCGATACGAGTGGAACTACAAAGTATCAAATTCATGTCAGTATCGCCGTATAGGTAACTTCCTGCTTAGAATTGAGATGGCAGGGTGGCTTTCATAACAAACACTATGGTTGTGTTGCGGACGTACGACTCCATGGATCTTTACCCACGCCCCCCCCCGCCCACGCAGGTGTCCGGCTGTGACGACACGGAGCTCCCTGACGAGGTGAAGCTGATCGGTTTTGCACAGCTGAGCGTCAGCTGATATCGCCTCAACTAGGTGAGACGGGCACCACTTCCTGCTGGCATCCTCCCTTCAAACACACCCTCCCGCCCTCCCTCACCCGCCCTGGGGACTCCGCCTCCTCTTCCTCCCTGCGGCCCTCCGCCCCCTCTTCCTCCCTGCGGCCCTCCGCCCATCCCCCCACCCGGGATCAGGATGCTGCCCAGGAAGCCCCACATGCACTCAGGACGTGACAGAGGGTGGTTCAGATGTAGCACTGGATCTGCTATTTATTTAGTTTGTACATCAGAGTACCTCCTTGTTCCACCAAGCTCTTGATTATTTATTGAAAAAAAAAACATCTGCTTTGACCGCCATTCCATCAACTCTCCACGCGGCATCCTTCTCTGCTAAGCACATTTTACAAAGAACTGGATGAATGTTGGTCGAACAAAAGAAAAGACAAAGATTGTATTGGACAAAGGAGTATTGGGGTCACACGGGCGAGACAAAGAGGAAATCATATTATAAAATATAGCAAGAAAAAAAGGTTTATCATTTATTCTCCCAGTAAATTTTGGTGGTATATTTTTCTTATCATACAATTATTACTTCTACTATTACCTGATTTATTTTTCATCGTTGATCATTAAATAGGTGCTCTGTCTTATTGCAATATTAATATTCATTTAATATTATTCAGTGGCATAAAATGACAACCTGTGTGTTTCTATATTGTGTAATGTATATAATATACAGTAATAAAGTATAGCTCGTAATAAATGCATTACAACTTTATTGTTGTAATATTACATATTCTTAAATTAGTGTTTTTTTCTTGTAATGTTACAAGAAATATCCGTTGTAAACATTTTATGTCATGTGATATTTAGGGGTGGACCGATAATTACCAGGACGATATAAGGGAATTATGTCATACCAATAAATCCAATGACATTAAATATAGCTCAGACAACCGATCATTTAAAAAACGATTACCTGCACTCTGACCTCCGTGGCCTCACATCGGCTGCTCGGATCATGTGCCCGAATACAGTGCACCTTGCTGGGGCACAGCAGGAGGATACCTCCGCTCTGTCCTCTGGTTCTCCTGGTAGTGGTCATGAAAAAATATATTGTACAGAAATAAAGTGGTACTATTACATTAAAAGTTGTTTTATACAACTGAAGTCATAAGAATAAGAGTATCTTTTTTTCCAATCACTAATTTTCTGCTTCTCAAGACCAATATTTACAGACTTTTTTTTCAAATGTAGATGTGTCGTCTGTGTACACCTGGGGGAAAGAAGGACTGGAACGAATGAGGATGTGACCAAGTATACTGTTGTTTAGCCCAAATCAAATATGGCATGACTAAAATACCACATGACTACTACCAGGAGAACCAGAGTATAGAGGTACCTGCTACCAAGGTACCAAGAGTCACCTGCTGTGGCCCGGAATGGTGCACTGTATTCAGACACGCTACGAGCAGCTGGTGTGATGCCACAGATTTAGAGAAGTAAGACTTCTTGCAGTATTAGAGTGTAGTGTTGGGTGTACCCCAGTACTCCTTTGTGTAGGATCCAAAATGTCCAAATGCGTGAGGAAAAGCAAGACCTGGATGCTCCTGTGCTCAGACAGTTCAATGCTTGGAAACGCTCAAGGTGCCTTGTTCACGTTCCCGTGCCTAAGACAGTATTTCTTGTCAATGAGGGACACACGCACACACACACAAAGAACAGAATTGTGATCATCTTAGCATTTAGCACACATCACATGGAGCAGGGAAAAGGTGGAAGCACCTTTGATATCTGCACCCAACAAGCACACGCCTTCACCCCCAAAGACAACAACTTATATGCTTTCTTGCCTTTTTTTTTTTTTCTTATCATCACAAACATCTGCAAGTGCAGCTGTGACGATGCCATCATCTCCTCCTCTTCCTCTTCTTGGTCTCTTTTCATTGCTCCAACCTGCTGCACAAGACTTTATGCTCCTGTCGAGAAACAAATCCTAAACGTGCTACTGCAACAATAAGGCCATCTATCATAAAGTCTCGTAGCGTAGCGTGGACGTGTTCGATAGCTTACCTAATAACCAAATTCTTCATTTTATGAAATGTATAATATATGTAACCATGTCTACATATTTCAGCCCAACCTGCCCCGCCCACCCCAACTTTGCTTTGTGACAAAGGAGCAGCACATTAAAGGATTATTGCTATTAACAAAGGTTGGAAATGTTGTCTTTTCTGTTCCACGTTACTTCATTTCACTCTAGAGAATGTGTACCCCCAGGGGGTACGTGACTGAAAATGAAAATTAGTGCCCAACACTGCAAATTACTGCAACATTTTATATTAGAGCGCAATTGATAATATTTCATATCATGGCCAATAACCGGCCAATATATGAAGTAAGAGAATTGATTTACACAGACACGTATATCAATTCTCAGTGGTGTGGAAGTGTTTGCCCCATCATCAAACATGTAAATATTAGTCTAGACGTGAAAGGTTCTATTGTTAAGAGAGAAAAAAAGTCCAAACTCACAACATGGGAGTTGGACTCTGCCAGATGTTCCCAGTCGACCCTCACAATGCATTTGGGCCTGCCAGGTTTGACTGGCATTCTCTCCTATCGTTGGAGCCAACTCACCACTAGGTGGCGATGACTTGACAGCTCTCTTTCTGTCTTCATCAATCATCAAACTGCAGGAGTCCTGGTGTCAAGTGTGGACAACATGTGGACATGTGCACCTCTGATGGACATGTGTTTTCTGTTCAGAACACTCCAGCAGTAAATGGACTCATCGGACAACTTGAAGGAGAACGGAAGTGGACAATCAAAACGTATAAACATTACAGTTTTGGAGGACCATCTCTAAGCAGAGTTGTTTTTTTGGATAAATAACGTTCTGAAACTACCTTAATTGTAAATATTCAGGAATATGTTCTGCTATTACAATTGTTTTGTTCCACATATTACAGTACTGCCATTTATAACGAGTTTATAAAAATATCAAGTGCAATATTGTAGGGGCAAGGGCTTAATTATTATTTAAAGCTCGGCCTTAAAGAAAAAAATGCTTACAGATTACAACATTTTTTAACGCATTAGAGCAGGGGTCGGCAACCTTTACGATCAAAAGAGCCATTTTATTACCCCCTGGCTCACTAAGAAAAATAGACTGGAGCCGTAAAACATAATTTAAAAACAGCAGAGACGTGCTCGAGTGGTTAGCGTGCAGACCTCACAGCTAGGAGACCAGAGTTCAATTCCACCCTCGGCCATCTCTGTGTGGAGTTTGCATGTTCTCCCCGTGCATGCGTGGGTTTTCTCCGGGTACTCCGGTTTCCTCCCACATTCCAAAAACATGCTAGGTTAATTAGCGACTCCAAATTGTCCATAGGTATGAATGCGAGTGTGAATGGTTGTTTGTCTATATGTGCCCTGTGATTGGCTGGCCACCAGTCCAGGGTGTACCCCGCCTCTCACCCAAAGACAGCTGGGATAGGCTCCAGCACCACCCGCGACCCTCATGAGGATAAGCGGTAGAAAATGAATGAATGAATGAGAGATGTGCTCACATTCAGAGCGAATTGCGAGTCTCCCAAGATTTTGATTGACTGCCAGATTTGGAGGGAATTTTGGGGTATCAAAGTACTTCAGAGTTGGTCAAGTAGTCTTGGTCTCACAGAAAGTCGGATTTTTTTCCAAAAATGCGTATTTTCCCCATTCAGGTGTTAAAAAAAAATACTTGAGCAATGTGACGGGAGCCACAACAAAGAGGCTGAAGAGCCACATGCGGCTCTGGAGCCGTGGGTTGCTGACCCCTGCATTAGAGCGAGTCTAAAGTGGACCAAATGTTCGCCAGTGTGTGTGTTTCAGTCGGACGTTAATGATCGGTGCACACCAAGACGTCACCAACCAAAAGAGCAAGAAGTCGCCTTCGCAAGTTGCTGTTTTAACGCTATTGTACTCCTCTCTAGTGCAATGAGGTAATGTCAATACAATAACCTTTTACACTCTTACTCTCAAGTTGTTTAAATACGATGCTTTTCTGAATGAATGTGCTATCGTTAGCCGCTAACGTTAGCTCGCCGCTAACGTTAGCTCGCTAGCGTGCTAGCATGTCTATGAAGTTCATGCGAAGCCATATTTTGTGTTGTGAATACTTTTTCTCCTATTTCTGCTGGTCCTTCTTACTTGGTCCACTCTGAATATTATACAAATACCTACCTTTTGGTTATCTGTCCAATTCTTCCTGCCGCTTCTTTAGAAGCTTTTCTTTCACTATTAACTCCATTTCAGTTTTACTCTACTTCATATTTACCACTATTTGTGCTCTCCTTGTTGCTGTCTTGGCAAAAGTGAAATGGAAGAAGCAGAAGACTACTAAATGAAAATAAGAAAGTTTAATTCGTAAGACTGTCAACATTACAACATGCCTCTTTGTGATTTACTTGTAGGTGTTTCCACAAATTTGTAGTCTTCTTTGCTTTGCTGGTGGTGCTGGAGCTCTGGCAAATACAGTCTATATGCAAATGAACGATATGTTTGTTTTTGAATCGTGCTTAAAAGAAATATAGTTCAGGACATCTTTTATTGTTTGACTTTAGACAAACAAACCATAGTGTTTATGTTATGAAACAATGTGATGAAAGAACTTGATGGGCATATTCTGGACAATGCTACACACTCCTGCAGGGCGTGGATGGGGCACCAGTCTCCCTATGTTAAAGAGGAAGAGGAGCCAGAGCCCACCCACATTAAAGAGGAAGAGGAGGAACCCCAGCCCCCCTACGTTAAAGAGGAAGAGGAGAAGCCACAGCCCCCCTACGTTAAAGAGGAAGAGGAGGAGCCACAGCCCCCCTGTGTTAAAGAGGAAGAACTCTGGATCACTCAGGAGGGAGAGCATCTTCTAGGGCCAGAGGAGGCTGATCTCACCAGGTTGCCACTGACTGGTGTCTCTGTGAAGACAGACGACCATGAAGACAAACCACCTGAGTCCTCACAGCTTCATCATAGTCCAAGTGAGGAGATGAGAGAGGCGGAGCCTTCATGCAGCAGCTCACTGCAACACATGACAACAGAAGCTGATGGAGACCACTGTGGAGGATCACAAGCAGACAACCTCTTAGCTCCACTGTCAGATAGTGACGACACGACGTCACACTCTCCTGAAGATGAAGACAGCGACTCCAACCAAGAATCTCTGAGCAGCGATACAGACTGTGAAGGTGATATGACGACTCACACTGGCAACAAACACTCTGAAAGCTCTAAAAAGAAGACAGATAAACCTTTTAACTGCTCACTTTGTCAGAAAGTATTTTCTTGGAAGAGTGTTTTGACTCGACACATGAGAACACACACAGGAGAAAAACCTTTCCGTTGCTCACACTGTTGTAAAGGTTTCATTCAAAAGGTGCAATTGGTATTGCACATGAGAACACATACAGGAGATAAACCTTTTAGTTGCTCAGACTGCGGTAAAAGTTTCACTCTGAAGGAAAACATGCGGTCACACATGAGAACACACACGGGAGAAAAACCGTTTTGTTGCACGTACTGTCATAAACAATTCACTTTCAAGACAAATGTGCAAACACACATGAGAATGCACACAGGAGAAAAACCTTTTAGTTGCTCAAACTGTGGTAAACACTTCACTCGAAAGTCAGACATGCAGTCACACATGAGAACGCACACAGGAGAAAAACCTTTTAGTTGCTCAGACTGTGGCAAACGCTTCGCTCGAAAGTCAAACATGCAATCGCACTTAAGAACACACACAGGAGAAAAACCTTTTAGTTGCTCAACCTGCGGTACACGGTTCGCTTTAAAGATACACGTGCAAAGACACATGATAGTACACACAAGAGAGAAACCTTTTAGTTGCTCAGACTGTGGTAAACGCTTCGGTCAAAAGGCAAACATGCAAAGACACATGACAACACACACGGGAGGGAAAACATTTAGTTGCTCAAATTGTGGTGATTCTTTCTCTTGGAAGTGCTCTTTGAAAAGACACATGCAGAGTCACTGCTGGTCGACTGTTTAACTGGCCTGGCATCCATGCAGTCAGTATGGTGTTTTTCTTCAAGAAATACGTCATGTTTTTAATCTTGTGCAAAAGACCACAATGTAATGGTTTCATATGTAGTTTAAGGAGTTTTATTTGACTGTATGCTGTCATCATTAAATGCTGGAACTGATGCAGTCACTTCCTGTTCCATTACTTTCAGATTGGGTCTGGAAAGTAGACATTGGATTCCTTTTACTGACTATCTGACCCCCCCCCCCCTTATTTCGCACTGTTGATTGTATGTAATGAAAGTTAATTGTTAGATTATTTTGTTGATATTGTTGTATTACATCTTAAAGGGGATGTATGATACCTTTTCAATTTTTCGGACCTATAAATGTATTTATAATGTTGTATTCTGGTGTTAAACCATGCCAAAGTTTCAAATAATGAGGTTTGCGCATTTGGAAGTGAGCCCTCAAAGAAGTTTGGGATGGCTCAAAACGCTCGGTTTCAAAAGGTGTGGTAAAACTGCCCCTTTGTGATGTCACAGAGGGGCGGACTTTTTTATGTGGTTCATAGTTAGGAAGCACTTTGGGCGTGGAATAAATTAAAACAGAGCCTTTTGGCAGGAAGCACAAATCCAAGGAAATACAGCTGGAATAGGTGCAAATTCTGGAAGATCTAAAAGGGTTTCTGTGCAGGTTATTGTGTGTAGCTGCTCTATAGGAGTCCACAACTTAAAGTGTCGAAAAATGAGCATAGTAGGTCCCCTTTAATACTAAATGGATATTTGAGTTTTTCAAAATTTGTCAGGTATTTTATTAGGGCCTGAGCACCAGTACCTATAAGGAATAAAGCCAAATCATTTTTGTAGGACTATACTGAATTGAAAAGTACTAAAATACTGAATAAATTACTAAAAGATAAATTACTGAAAAGATAATGATATTATTAATAGCTAAACATTTTCTGGGAGGAACAATAACTGGCTGTCAGTGGGGGCCTGCATTGCAGTGCATGCCCATAATAAATGTATAAACTGTGTCAACAAGGTGGTGGTAGTAGTAGTGTAAGAAGAATATACAATTGTTCAAATGTGACTTACAAAAAAAATTATACTTCTTTTGTGTAGATCATATCTTTTGTGTGTTGAGTTGCTTGAATGACAGTGGCAACATGGAGAAGCCTTTTGCTTCTGCCCACTTCTTTTCAGCTTCATTACTGTCAATGATGTGATTTGATGTAAAAAAAAAAATGTTGTTTCCTCAATAAAGTTAACTAATGACCTTAACTTACTTTCACACACGTTAATCTGGGCATTGTTTCATTATTTTTTTATGTTTATTTGTGTCATTCCTGTATTTTTGTGCATTGTCTTAGGCATGTTGGCTACAACGTCAAGGTTGGAATCTCCCATTGTGCATGTATGTGTGGAGTTTGCATGTTCTCCCCGTGCATGCGTGGATTTTCTCCGGGTACTCCGGTTTCCTCCCACATTCCAAAAACATGCTAGGTTAATAAGCGACTCCAAATTGTCCATAGGTATGAATGTGAGTGTGAATGGTTGTTTGTCTATATGTGCCCTGTGATCCCACCCAAGTGAGGATAAGCGGCCTAGAAAATATGTGCGTTTCAACTTGTTGTACAATTTATTAGGTGTGTTGTGTAGTCGTGTTTTATTGGCTGCTGTACACTTTGAGCAGTGAGCTGTTGGAAAGATGCTCTATAAATACATTTGACCTTGACCAGTGGGGGCCGGCCGGGCACAGCCTGAAGAGATGACATGGGTCCCTCCTCCCTTGATGGTGAGTCCCAAGGAGGGGACATTGGCAGTCTGATCCTCGGCTAGAGAAGCTCGCTTTTGGGACGTGGAATGTCACCTCTCTGATAGGGTAGAAGGTTAAAAGGTTAGCTAGATATGACTCACCTCCCAGCAAGGGGTCTGTTCTCGAGGGGCTCGACTTTGTCACTCTGGCCTTTCCAGCAGTGAGAGGCAATGAGCAGGGCTTGGGCATCTGGTGAGGATGCCTTCAGGGCATGTCCGAACAATAGAATGCCTCGGGGAAGACCCAGGACACGTTGGCGAGACAATGTCTCCCAAATGGCCTGGGAACACCTCGGGATCTACCGGGAGGAGCTGGAAAAGGCTGGGAGAGGGCAGTCTGGGCCTCCCTGCTTGGGCTGCTGACCCTGTGACCCAACCTGAGATAAGCGGTAGAAGATGGATGGACATTCCAATTCCAAACACTCTTGAAAAATGTATGCTTTTGATACGGTATACTCACATTATTATCCGGTGTATACCATATCATTACATTCATGGAAAACATAGCCTCAAAATAATGGATATTGAATATAATATCATTTAGTGACAATAATTTGTAAGAGAATTATCAAATAAAAGTTGTCATCATGACAGGTGATAGTCACACTCAGATTTATTGACAATACACGGAAATCCCATTGATTACAATTCCAGTGCTCAAACTTGTTTAAATCCATAGAATCCAGCAATCCCAGTCAGTACAGACCAGTATCACTGATATTGATACCAATACTGTACTTTATTGAAGTTGGCAATACAATTGAATATTTTTGCCAATGTGCCTGTAATTTCCGTACCTTTTTGTAATCTCTGATTGCCTCATCATAGTGTCATTGGAGCCGACGTGTATCACTATATCAGAGAAACTAGTGTTATTTGCTTTATGTTGGTGTTTGGACCTGTTGCGAGTCAGCTCCCTAAGGCTAGCTTCAATATCGGGTGCTCTGGCCCCAGGAATACACATTACGGTGGCTGCCTGCGAGAGGCAATGATGAGAGGTTTAGTAGATTATTCTCGCTAAACCGGTGGCTGGCTGGCTTCTGTAATGAACAGGGATTTCAGTTTGTAGATAACTGGCCTTCCTTCTGGAGGAACCCCCGACTGTTTGGTAGAGATGGCCTTCACCCTAATAGGGAAGGTGCTCTTACCCTTTCCAGAAATATAGATTACTGTTTAAGTCCCACATGACTTCCTGCACTAGAACAAGCCGGGGGACAGGTGATTAGCGAGCCTGTTAGAACGGGTGTGGAGTCTGTAAGGTTATGGCTAACTGGCGCTATGCCGGACTTGAACAATACACATAGCCCTTTCTGTAGAATAAAGCAACATACTATGCATACAGATTCACAACCCATAAATGCACCACAGTCTGTCTTGCCTTCTACTGAGGTAGGGCCTCGTGATAAACTTGAACCTCCCTCTTGTACTAGTGATGATTCAACAAACAACTATCAGACCCCTATGGTCTTGACTTCTTATCGTGTGTACAACAAGTCAAAATATGGCATGGGTTCTAGACGGAGCAATCTTGTTAATATTACTACTATCAATTCTTTGGGAGTGAACAGCCTCAGTCAGCCAACCTTTACGAAAATTGGTCTTATGAATATTAGATCGCTCTCCTCAAAGGCTGTGCTCATTAATGATCTGATAAGAGATCATAATCTCAACATAATGGGTCTTTGCGAGACCTGGTTAAAACCAAACGAATTTATATCCCTTAATGAGGCGTCTCCACCTAATTTTTTGAGTTCTCAGGTCTCACGTCCTAATAGGAAAGGTGGGGGTGTTGCTCTCATCCATGAATCTGCTCTTAACCTCAGCACTTGGTCAAAATCTGAAATTAAAACTTTTGAGGTCCTCGTTTTGCGATCGACCGCATCATTACCATTTTATCTAGCACTTCTCTATCGTCCTCCTGGTCCGTACTCGGGCTTCTTGGATGAATTTTCTGAATTTATTGCAGACCTGGTAACCCACGCAGACAATATTGTACTCATGGGTGATTTCAATATCCATGTCAATTCTCCTGAAGAGTCCCTTAGTGTGGCTTTTCAGACAATAATCGATACCTTTGATTTTGTTCAATTAATTAATGAGCCAACCCATATCAGTGGTAATACCCTGGATCTGGTTTTAATTCGAGGTATTAGGACCTCCAACGTAACAGTCCTCCCTTACGTAACCACTGTGTCTGACCATTATTTTATAACATTTGAAATCTTGACCCAATCCCACCGCTTGGACCGGAACCAGTGCTCTAGCAGTCGTAATATTAGTTCTTCGACTGCTACTGCACTTGCTGAGTTACTGCCCTCAGTGGTATCCTCTTTCCCTTCCTATAAGGGTCCTATAGACAACCTTACAAATGATTTCAACAAGGTGTTATGTAAAGCTCTTGATACTGTTGCACCTTTGAGATTTAAGTGTCACGTCAAAAGACTTACTCCTTGGTTTACAGCTGAAACTCGAAGGCTGAAACAATTTTGTCGGAGATTGGAGCGCAGATGGCGTGCAACTAAACTTGAGGTCTTCCGACAGGCATGGGGGGATAGTCTGACTAAATATAAACAGGCTCTTGTTGCGGCAAAAAACAACTATTTCTCTAGACTAATTGACCTCCATAAAAATAACCCTAAATACTTATTCGACACAGTGGCACTGCTAACCCAGAAGAGGACCTCTCCTAGTAGTTCCCCCTTCTCAGCCGATGAGTTCTTGCGATTCTTCGCAAATAAAGTTGAGCTCATCAGGAAGGAAATAAAGTACACCCTACCGCCAGACGGGCTTAACATGTCAACCGCCATGATCGCTGCTGGGACTACTTCCAGCCTCTGTCCCACTAGTTTCTCCTACTTTGAGGAAGTATCTCTGGACGAGCTTACAAAACTTGTCAGTACAGCAAAGCAGACAACATGTCTGCTTGACCCGCTTCCTGGGAAACTTGTTAAAGAACTGTTCCCAATTCTAGCCCCCTCACTCTTAAATATATTTAATCTATCACTCTCATCTGGCACTGTGCCTGCAGCTTTCAAGACTGCAGTGATTCGACCCCTGCTGAAGAAACCAACCCTCGACCCCGGGAGTATTTCCCACTATAGGCCGGTGTCTAACCTCCCATTTCTGTCCAAGATCCTTGAAAGAATTGTAGCACAACAGCTCAATGACCACATGGCTTTGGGTGATCTTTTTGAACCTTTTCAGTCTGGTTTCAGGAGAAACCATTCCACTGAATCAGCCCTTGCAAAAGTGACGAATGATCTTCTTCTTTCTATGGACTGTGACACATCTACAATATTGTTATTACTTGATCTCAGTGCTGCTTTCGACACTGTCAATCACTCTATCCTACTGGAACGCCTTCAAACATATATTGGTGTTACTGGTCCGGTACTCTCTTGGTTTAGATCCTACCTTAAGGATCGGACGCATCGTGTCGTTTGTGATGATATGACTTCAGAGTTCTGTGGTGTCACTTGTGGAGTTCCACAAGGTTCAGTGCTCGGCCCTCTTTTGTTTAACATTTACATGTTGCCGCTTGGCGACATCATTCGCAAACATAAGATTAGCTTTCACTCTTATGCTGATGACACTCAGCTATATGTCCCACTAAAGTTAACTGACCCGCGGGACTGCTCTAATTTGGAGGCTTGCCTCATTGATATTAAACATTGGATGTCCTGTAACTTTTTACTCCTGAACTCTGATAAAACTGAGATGGTGATCATCGGCCCTGCTAAACAGAGCCGCCTGTTTAAGGACACCACTCTGAGTTTTGATAATAGCATAATTTCCCAAAGTGACTCTGTGAAAAATCTGGGTGTGATATTGGACCCGACTCTATCCTTTCATAAACACATTAAGAATGTTACTAAAATAGCATTTTTTCATCTTCGCAATATTGCGAAGATACGACCTATTCTATCCACCTCTGATGCAGAGACCCTAGTCCATGCATTTGTCACGTCTCGCCTTGACTACTGTAATGTACTGCTTTCTGGTCTTCCAATGGCGAGTCTCAAAAGCTTGCAGTTAGTACAAAATGCTGCAGCGCGACTTCTTACAAGGACACGTAAGTGTGACCATATTTCACCAATACTAGCCAACCTGCACTGGCTCCCAGTTCATTTAAGATGTGACTTTAAGGTACTGCTTCTGGTTTACAAAATATTACACGGGTTGGCACCTTGTTATCTGGTGGACCTAATTGTACCCTATGCTCCGTCTAGAAACCTACGCTCACAACACGCCGGTCTTTTGACTATCCCGAGAGCCAGAAAGAAGTATGCGGGCTCTAGAGCCTTTTCCATTCGGGCCCCAACGTTGTGGAATGATCTACCTGTTAATATTAGAGCTGCTACCTCAGTAGAAATGTTCAAGTCCCGACTTAAGACTCATTTCTATACTTTAGCGTTTAGTTAAAAATATTCCCTGCCTGTTTTGACTGCCGCTCCTTCTCTCTCCCATACCGCCCCCCCCGGCTGAGGGGGGGGGGTCCAGGAGAGGCTGTTTTGGAAGTTTGCCTTGACGAAACTGGACATCGGTCGTGGCCTACCTTGGAGGCGCTGCAGCAGAGGGATAGTGATCATCTCAAGACCCGTGGCTGCCCAACTGTCCTAATGGCATCACATCTTGGACCTGGACTATTATACTCTATGTTTATATTTAACTGTCACATGTTAACCTCTCCACATCCATTGCAGCCTGGTCATCCTAGAAGGGGGATTCCCCCATCTGCGGTCCCTTCTCAAGGTTTCTTTTTCCCTAATGGGTTTTGAGTTTTTCCTTGCCCTGATGGGGGTTCAGATCAGGGGATGTCGTTTGTCGTCTATTGTCTGTCTTCTTCTGTTGCCTGCTTGTTAAGCCCTTTGAGGCTCTTTTGTGATTAAGGGCTATATAAATAAACTTGACTTGACTTGACTTGATTGAAATAATATAAAATACCTGACAACATTTCTCGGAAAACAAAAAATTACTTCCATGACTGCACTTATTGTCAACATTTATTCCATCAATATGTAATACAACAATATCAACAAAATCATTTAATGAGTCCCTTTCATTACATATGATTGTTTGAGCAAAATCAAATCAACACTGCAAATTAAGAAAAAAATCCAACATGATGTTATTCACTCAAATCCTTCAAAGGCCCCCTGAAAGCCGGCCGTACCCCCAGTAGCGGTTCTGGCTGTGTGCGTTGTCATGTGTGATTGCATGGTTGCCTTTCGAGTGAAGCTTTTACCACAGTCTGTGCACCTAAAAGGTTTCTCTCCCGTGTGTGTTCTCATGTGTGATTTCATATTTGTCATAAAAGTGAAGCGTTTACCACAGTCTGAGCAACCAAACTGTTTTTCTCCCGTGTGTATTCTCATGTGTCGACGCATGTGTGTCTTTTGAGTGAAGCGTTGACCACAGTCTGAGCAACTAAAAGGTTTTTCACCGGTGTGTGTTCTCATGTGTCTTTGCATCTGCGTCTTTTCAGTGAAGCGTTTACCGCAATCAGAGCAACTAAAAGGTTTTTCTCCTGTGTGTGTTCTCATGTGTCTTTGCATGGTTGTCTTTCGAGTGAAACGTTTACCGCAATCTGAGCAACTAAAACGTCTTTCTCCTGTGTGTGTTCTCATGTGTGATTTCATGTATGGCTTTAAAGCAAAGCGTTTACCACAGTCTGCACAACTAAAAGGTTTTTCTCCACTGTGTGTTCTCATGTGTGATTGCATGTGTGTCTTTAAAGCGAAGTGTTTACCACAGTCTGAGCATTTAAAAGGTTTTTCTCCTGTGTGTGTTCTCATGTGCCTTTGCATGGTTGTCTTTTGAGTGAAGCGTTTACCACAGTCTGAGCAACTAAAAGGTTTTTCTCCTGTATGCGTTCTCATGTGAGATTGCATGTGTGTCTTTAAATTGAAGCATTTACCACAGTCTGAGCAACTGAAAGGTTTTTCTCCTGTGTGTGTTTTGATGTGTCGAGTCAATTTACTCTTACAAGAAAATCCTTTCTGACAAACGGAGCAGTTAAAAGGTTTAGCGGTCTTCTTTTTCGAGCTTTCAGAGTGTTTGTTGCCAGTGTGAGTCGTCATATCACCTTCCCAGTCTGTATCGCTGCTCAGAGATTCTTGGTTGTAGTCGCTGTCTTCATCTTCAGGAGAGTGTGACGTCGTGTCGTCACTATCTGACAGTGGAGCTAAGAGGTTGTCTGCTTGTGATCCTCCACAGTGGTCTCCATCAGCTTCTGTTGTCATGTGTTGCAGTGAGCTGCTGCATGAAGGCTCCGCCTCTCTCATCTCCTCACTTGGACTATGATGAAGCTGTGAGGACTCAGGTGGTTTGTCTTCATGGTCGTCTGTCTTCACAGAGACACCAGTCAGTGGCAACCTGGTGAGATCAGCCTCCTCTGGCCCTAGAAGATGCTCTCCCTCCTGGGTGATCCAGAGTTCTTCCTCTTCCTCTTTAATGTGGTGGGGCTGTGGCTCCTCCTCTTCCTCTTTAATGTGGGTGGACTGTTGCTCCTCCTCTTCCTCTTTAATGTGGGGGGGTTGTGGCTCCTCTTCTTCCTCTTTAATGTGGGTGGGCTGTGGCTCCTCCTCTTCCTCTTTAACGTGGGTGGGCTGTGGCTCCCCCTCTTCCTCCTTAACAGGCTTTAGCTCCCACCCTGTGGCTGAGGGGAACATTCTTCTTGCTGACTAATCAGCTGTTGGATGTCTGTCGGATACAAACAGGAATTATTATTATTATTGTATATATCCTGTCATGGAAGGACTGGACAAGACTGGACTTATTATCTTATTATGCATAATTATTACTATTTATTGTTAGGTACTTTTCTAAATCAGTTTTCAATATCAGGAAAAACATATCTACTGATATCACATTATTACATACATACATATATATACATACATATATATATATACATATATACACATATACATACATATATATATACACACACACACATATATATGTATGTATATATGTACATATATATATATATATACATATATGGAATGCCACCCTGGGGCATTGCTCATTTGGCCCAAGGCTAGGACCGCCACTGATAGATGGAGAACATAAAAATGTATTCACAACACAAAATATGGCTCTGCATAGACTATCTAGACATGCTAGCGGGCTAACGTTAGCGGCTAACAATAGCACATTTATAAGGACATCGTATTTAAACAACTTAAAGAGTGTAAAAGGTTATTGCATTGATATTACCTCATTGGCCACGTGCACTAGAGAGGAGTACAATAGCGTCTTCTGAGAGTTACAACAGCAACTCGTGAAGGCGACTTCCTGCTCTTTGGCTTGGTGATGTCTTGGTGTGCACCACTCATTGACGTCCTACTGAAACACACACACCAGCGAACATTGATTCCACCTTAGACTCGATTTACAGACTGTATCACTGTAAACAGGATAAGCGGCATAGAAAATTGAGTCCTGCAAGTCCCACAAACACATTGATATAGATATTAATTAATTATCTATATTATTATAATTCTGTTATTAATATAAATTTAGGGCTGTGCGGTGGTCGTGTGGTTAGCGCGCAGACGTCACAGCTAGGAGACTGGGGTTCAATTCCACCCTCGGCCCTCCAGTCTATACCAATATATCTATGTTCTATGTTCTATCTATGTATCTAGGTCATGTTGCTTCCTTCCGGTAACGCCCCCAAACAATCAAGCTGTGTACACAGTGCCCTCTACTGACCAAACTAAAACAATGCAAACATGACACAATTTAGGCTGGAACAGATGGAATAACAGTACTTTATTAGGTGTTGCATTCAATGTCCACGCTAAAATACAGCATCAGGCAATCCATGTGATACCCAGTCAGTACAGAGACAGTATCACCCAAATGTATTTTTCAATAAAACGGAATCACTTTGACTGACATTTCCTTGTCAGGATTATAAACAGAGTAAAATATCTGATTTCATCAATATGTAATCCAACAATGTCTACACAGTTATATAATGATTCCCCTTTACATCTATATCTATATCAAATCAACAATGCAAAATACAAATATTGTTCCCAAGGGAATGAACTGACCAAAGGAAGAAGAAGCCAATCAACTGTATTTAACACGTCAACTCCAACTCCCATGACCACCACACACACGGAAGACAATGATGTCACCGACAGGCAGACCCCGAATGTTTAGCATCTTTATCATTAAAGGTGCTAACATAAATTCCATCCATAAATGTTTTTTCTCCTACGTGTGTCCTCATGTGTATTTCCGTGGTTGTCTTTCGAGTGAAGCCTTTACCACAGTGTGAGCAACGAAAGGGTTTTTCTCCTGTGTGCGTTCTCATGTGTGTTTTCATGTATGTTTTTAAAGCAAAGTGTTTACCGCAGTATGAGCAACCAAAAGGTTTTTCTCCAGTGTGTTTTTTCATGTGTGATTTCATGTTTGTCTTCATAGCAAAGCGTTTACCACAGTCTGAGCAACGAAAAGGTTTTTTTCCTGTGTGTGTTCTCATGTGTCTTTGCATGGTTGTCTTTTGAGTGAAGCCTTTACCGCAGTCTGAGCAACTAAAAGGTTTTTCCCCTGTGTGCGTTCTCATGTGTGATTGCATGTTTGCTTTTAAAGTGAAGCGTTTACCACAGTCTGAGCAACCGAAAGGTTTTTCTCCTGTATGCGTTGTCATGTGCCGAGTCAAATTGCTCCTCCGAGAGAATCCTTTCTGACAAAGTGAGCAGTTAAAATGTTTAGCGGTCTTCTTTTTCGAGCTTTCAGAGTGTTTGTTGCCAGTGTGAGTCGTCATATCACCTTCCCAGTCTGTATCGCTGCTCAGAGATTCTTGGTTGTAGTCGCTGTCTTCATCTTCAGGAGAGTGTGACGTCGTGTCGTCACTATCTGACAGTGGAGCTAAGAGGTTGTCTGCTTGTGATCCTCCACAGTGGTCTCCATCAGCTTCTGTTGTCATGTGTTGCAGTGAGCTGCTGCATGAAGGCTCCGCCTCTCTCATCTCCTCACTTGGACTATGATGAAGCTGTGAGGACTCAGGTGGTTTGTCTTCATGGTCGTCTGTCTTCACAGAGACACCAGTCAGTGGCAACATGTTGAGATCAGCCTCCTTTGACCCGAGAAGCTGAGTGACTGAGAGTTCTTCCTCTTCCTCTTTCATGTGGGTGGGCTGTGGCTCCTTGCCCTCCTCTTTAATAGGCTGTAGCTCCAAAGTGGAGCCCCCACCCTGTGAGTGAGGTGACATTCTTCTTGACGGCCAGTCAGTTGCAGGATGTCTGCTGGACACAAACTGGAATTATTGTGGAAGCTTATTGTGCTTAATAACAAAAATATGGCTTCCTAGCCTTTCCTCTCCTCCTGGCTCTCCGGTGATAATATTATAATTATATTATATATTATAATTCCGCACTCATCCACCAATGATCACGTGACCACGCCCTCCACAACTCTGCGACCTAAACCTATCTCCTACAATAATAAAGGGCGCATCGATGTTTTGACACACAGGACACATTAATTTCGTTGCCATTGTGACCTTCTTTTTTTAAGTAGGTTGATAATGCGGGATGGGGTGTTTTTCTTTTGATAGAGAACATAAAGTGTAGCCGCAACACAAAATATAGCTTTGAGTGAACTTCATAGACATGCTAGTACACTAGCGGGCTAACGTTAGCGGCTAACAATAGCACATTCATTTAGAAGGACATCGTATTTAAACAATTTAAAGAACGTAAAAGGTTATTGTATTGATATTACCTCATTGGCCACGTAGTACAATAGCGTCTTCTGAGAGTTACAACAGCAACTTGTGAAGGCGACTTCTTGCTCTTTGGCTTGGTGATGTCTTGGTGTGCACCGATCATTAACGTCCTATTGAAACACATACTGGCGAACATTGATTCCACATCGAATCACAGCCTGTATCACTGTTAACAAGTGCTACAATTTACCGTAATATTGTAAATATGAACATTTATCAATTTAACACACTCTAACCTAACATAAGGCTCTTGAGGCATTGAGTGAATGCATGAATCCCCCTGGGCCGGAGTGGAGCCACCCGGGTGAAGCGTATAGCGGCGTTTACACTTGCATGCATTTTGCCTCCGCATTGGTTCCCCCCCCAATGTGTGTCATTTATTTACACAAATAAGCGTGAAGACGAGCATTGGTACAAACTAACCACACCTCGGTAAAAATTACAGTCATGGAACAAATGATTAGACCACCAGAGTTTGTGGTTTGTTATAACGATGACATGACCTTTGTTATACTGATGACAAGAAAAATAGATCATACCAGTTGCATTTTCTGGCAGTATAATTCTATTGATGTAAGAACTTAAGAGATTTTCTCCTTCCTGATCCTATCCATCCCGGTCACTCCCAATCAGAACCTCGGCATCCTCATCTCTGCTACCTCCAGTTCTGCTTCCTGTCTTTTCCTCCATTCACACGGCTTCAGTCCGCCCAGGGCGTCACTCATTTGTAGGCATGAGTTCTAAGGGGGTGGAGTCAGGAAGGTTCCATGTGATGTAAGTTCTTTAGACTTACCCTGGAGATGGAGTGGAACCGAGAATGGCTCAGTTTCAGTCAGGAGGGCACTCTGGTCCAGGCATCTGACATTCCGCCATGTCTGACCTCTTTTGTAAAAAAAAATAATAAACTCCCGTCTTTATTTCTGGAATTCTCTTTTCTTAAAAATATGTATTTACAGAACAGGCCCTTATAACTTTATCTGTGATTAAATATGAATACTGAATGAAGGGAATGAACTGACCAAAAGAAGAAGAAGCCAATCAAATGTATTTCACATGTCAACTACAACTCCCATGACCACCACATACACGGAAGACAATGATGTCACAGACACACAGACGAACATTTAACATCTTCATCATTAGAAGTGCCCAAAACACCCACATCCATATAAAACCTGCTATGCTTAAATCCGCTGTTTCATATCCTGGTATCGATAAGATCTATTAATACATACTGTCGTCCGGAATTGAACCTTGAGAACCCAGATCAATGTAGTTGAATCATGGCAATATGAATCCATGCATCTTTGGAGTGAATTAACCATTACATCCCGACTTCAAAGAAAATGCGTCACCATAATTGGAGCAAGTAAGTGGTTTTTCCCTTGTGTGTGTTCTCATGTGTGATTGCATGTGTGCCTTTTGAGTGAAACGTCGACCACACTCTGAGCAACTAAAAGGTTTTTCACCCGAGTGTGTTCTCATGTGTCTTCGCATGTCTGTCTTTCGAAGAAAGCGTTTATCACAGTCTGAGCAACTAAACGGTTTTTCACCAGTGTGGGTTTTCATGTGTCTTTGCATGTCTCTCTTTTGAGTGAAGCGTTTAGCACAATTTGAGCAACTAAACGCTTTTTCTCCTGTGTGTGTTCTCCTGTGTGATTGCATTTGTGTCTTTAAAGTGAAGCCTTTGCCACACTCTGAGCAACTAAAAGGTTTTTTTCCAGTGTGCAATCTTGTGTGTGTACGAATGTGTATCTTTTGAGTGAAGCCTTTACCACAGTCTGAGCAACTAAAAGGTTTTTCACCTGTGTGTATTCTCATGTGTCTTCGCATGTCTGCCTTGCGAGAAAAACTTTTTTCACAATTGGAGCAACTAAAAGGTTTTTCTCCCGTGTGAGTTCTCATGTGGCTTTGCATGGCTCTCTTTTGAGTAAAGCGCTTTTCGCAATTTGAGCAACCAAAAGGTTTTTCTCCTGTGTGCGTTCCCATGTGTGTTTGCATCTGTGCCTTTTGAGTGAAGCCTTTGCCACACTCGGAGCAACTAAAGCGTTTTTCTCCGGTGTGTATTCTCATGTGTCTTCGCATGTGAGTTTTTAAAGTGAAGCCTTTACCGCAATCTGTGCAACTAAAAGGTTTTTCACCAGTGTGTGTTCTCATGTGGCTTTGCATGGTTGTCTCTTGAGTGAAGCATTTTTCACAATTAGAGCAATTGAAGGTTTTTTTTCCGATGTGTGTTCTCCTGTGTCTTTCCATGTTTGCCTTTACAGAGAAGCTTCTACCACAGTCTGAGCAACTATAAGGTTTTTCTCCTGTGTGTGATCTCATGTGTGTTTCCATGTCTACCTTTCGAGTAAAGACTTTCTCACAATTTGAGCAACTAAAGGGTTTTTCTCCTGTGTGTGTTCTCATGTGTGTTTGCATGTTTGTCTTTGAAGTGAAACGTTTACCACAGTCTGAGCAACTAAAAGGTTTTTCTCCTGTGTGCGTCCTCATGTGTCGTTCCATATTTGTCTTTGAAGTGAAGAGTTGACCACAGTCTGAGCAACTAAAAGGTTTTTCTCTTGTGTGTGTTCTCATGTGTCTTTGCATGTTTGTCTTGAAAGAGAAGTGTTTACCACAGTGTGAGCAACTAAAAGGTTTTTCTCCTGTGTGTGTTCTCATGTGTAATTTCATGTGTTTCTTTAAAGTGAAGCCTTTACCGCAGTCCGTGCAACTGAAAGGTTTTTCACACGCGTGTGTTCTCATGTGTCTTTGCATCTGTGTCTTTTCAGTGAATAATTTATCACAGTTTGAGCAAATATAAGGTTTTTCTCCTTTGTGTGGTCTTTTGTGACAAACAGAGCAGTTAAAAGGTTTCTCTGTCTTCTTTTTAGAGCTTTCAGAGTGTTTGTTGCCAGTGTGAGTCGTCATATCACCTTCACAGTCTGTATCGCTGCTCAGAGATTCTTGGTTGTAGTCGCTGTCTTCATCTTCAGGAGAGTGTGACGTCGTGTCGTCACTATCTGACAGTGGAGCTAAGAGGTTGTCTGCTTGTGATCCTCCACAGTGGTCTCCATCAGCTTCTGTTGTCATGTGTTGCAGTGAGCTGCTGCATGAAGGCTCCGCCTCTCTCATCTCCTCACTTGGACTATGATGAAGCTGTGAGGACTCAGGTGGTTTGTCTTCATGGTCGTCTGTCTTCACAGAGACACCAGTCAGTGGAAACCTGGTGAGATCAGCCTCCTCTGGCCCTAGAAAATGCTCTCCCTCCTGAGTGATCCAGAGTTCTTCCTCTTCCTCTTTGGGCTGTGGCTCCTCCTCTTCCTCTTTAATGTGGGCGGGCTGTGGCTCCTCCTCTTCCTCTTTAATAGGCTGTATCTCCTGCCCTGTATCTCCGACTGAGGGGAACATTCTTCTTGATGACCAACAAGTTGCTAGATGTCTGCCGGATACAAACAGGAATTATTGTGGAAGTTTATTGTGCACAAGAAAAAATATAAAACTTATCTTTAACTGTACTTTTAATGATGGGCTGTTGAGATTTTCATGCCGATTTCTTTCAGCAAAACTGGTGTCAGGAGCTAATTCAGGAGTTACAAACACTATGGTTAGTCCGTTAGTCTGTGGCCTGTATGTTGGAGTTTAACCCGGGGAACGAGAGGGTAGTTTCCCTCGGGTGTGGGGGGGGGGGGGGGGGGCTGGTCCTGACTGTTTGCGCTGTTTTCCCTGATTCCTCTGTTGTGGCAGTAATCCTGGAAGCCGTTGGTGCCCGTCACGGTTTGTCAATAACAAACACCATGTTCAAGCATAAGGGTGTCCACATGGGCACCCTGGGCCGCAGTTTGATGATTGACTTTGTGGCTGTGTCATCGGACTTGCGGCCATATGTAATGGACACTCGGGTGAAGAGAGGGACTGAGCTGTCAAGCGGTCACCAATTGGTGGTGAGTTGGCACCGATAGTGGGGGAGGATGCCGGTCAGACCTGGCAGGCCCAAACATATTGTGAGGGTCTGTTGGGAATGACTGCCAGAGTCCCCTGTCAGAAGGAGTTTCGACTCCCACCTCCTGTGCATTAGAACGCCAAAAAACGAGTCAATATGAACCAGCTAACAATGCACGCCATTGGGACACACCTATTTCGACTATGAAGCCATCTTAAAAAAACCTATATCGTTTGGTATACATGCTGTAATCATGCAAGAACGAGTGCATTTATTGTATCATATAATACTTACAGTAAGAAGGAAATTAATGTTGATGAAGTTAGTCGTACCAACAATAAATCAAGAACATAAAAATGTACTGGCAACACTAAATATGGCTTCGCATGAACTTCATAGACAAGCTGGCACGTTAGCGGGCTAACGTTAGCGGCTAACAATAGCACATTCATTTAGAAGGGCATCGTATTTAAACAACTTAAAGAGTGTAAAAGGTTATTGCATTGATATTACCTCATTGGCCACGTGCACTAGAGAGGAGTACAATAGCGTCTTCTGAGAGTTACAACAGCAACTCGTGAAGGCGACTTCCTGCTCTTTGGCTTGGTGATGTCTTAGCGTGCACCGATCATTAACGTCCTACTGAAACACACACTAGCGAACATATGGTTCCACTTTGAAATCGATTTACAGACTGTATCACTGTAAACAAGTCTAACCAAATACAGACATATTGTGAATTAGGACTGCCATAAACGATTATTTTGATAGTTGACAAATCCCAGCTGAGTAAAAAAATAAATAATGATAAGGCACGTAAAAAAAAAATACTGAATTTGTCTTTGGCATCAAACATTTGGCCTGGTAGGTAGTTGTCATGATAAAGGTTTTTGCGAAAAAAAAAAAGACTCCTAAAAACGATTAGTTTGATGTGTTGTGGTTTTGAAAAGATGCGTTCTGCAGGTTGGGGAGGAAATGTGGGAAGTCAGGTGGGAGAGCCCATGTTTTTTGATATTTTATTTATTTATTTACATTTTTATTGAGGTCACCAACACAGAAACACAGAGACACATGTAAGTAACAAATAAATGAATAGAAAGATTATAAATATACATACAACAAAAGGACAATGTTTCTAAACTTTCAATGTAGGCATACGACGAGGGGGGTTCCATGAGATTATGGAACAATAACATCAGAAAATCATTATTTCCTTTCCTTCCATACAATAATTTGAGCAAAATCAAATCAAACGATGCACTCTCTGACGGGCGACTCCAGTACTCGATTCACTTCAAAGAGTGAATCATAATCCGGTCACTAAAAGGAACCAAATCATGGCTTTCTGGACTGAATGGGAAAGCAAACAGGAAGTGACTTCATCAGTTCCAGCATTTAGCAGTTAGGACATACAGTCAAATAAAATAGCTTTAACTCCAGTTGGCCATCAGTGACTCAGCATGAGTCTTTCCGAAAAGGACCTCACAGGAAATGTGTCAACACAATTAAAGCAACTAAGACCTCTGTCCTGTGTGTGTTCTCATGTGGTTGAGCACATTTAGTTTTTGAGTGAAGCTTTTGCCACAGTGTGAGCAACTAAAAGGTTTTATTCCCGTGTGTGTTCTCATGTGTTTTAATAGATTTGCTTTCTGAGTGAAGCTTTTCCCACAATCTAAGCAGGTAAAAGGTTTCTCTCCTGTGTGTGTTCTCATATGTGATGCCAACGTTTCCTTGTGTGCAAAAGTTTTACCACAGTCTGAACAGGTAAAAGGTTTCTCTCCTGTGTGTGTTCTCATGTGTGATATCATATTTACTTTGCGATTGAAGCGTTTGCCACAGAATGAGCAACTAAAACATTTTTCTCCCGTGTGTGTTCTCATGTGTTTTACCAAAGTAAATTTTTGATTGAAGCTTCTACCACAGTCTGAGCAACTAAAAGGTTTTTCTACTGTGTGTGTTCTCATGTGTGCTGCTAAAGTTCTTTTTAGTGCAAAATTTTTACCACAGTCTAAGCAGGTAAAAGGTTTCTCTCCTGTGTGTGTTCTCCCGTGTGTCAGCATATTTGCTTTTTGTGTGAAACTTTTACCACAGTCTGAGCAAGTAAAAGGTTTCTCTCCTGTGTGTGTTCTCATGTGTAATACCAATTGTACCTTTTGAATGAAACCTTTACAACAGTGTGAGCAAGTAAAAGGTTTTTCTCCAGTATGTGTTCTCATGTGTCGAGTCAAAACACTCTTCCAAGAAAATCCTTTCTGACAAAGTGAGCAGTTAAAAAGTTTCTCAGTCTTCTTTTTCGAGCTTTCAGAGTGTTTGTTGCCAGTGTGAGTCGTCATATCACCTTCACAGTCTGTATCGCTGCTCAGAGATTCTTGGTTGTAGTCGCCGTCTTCATCTTCAGGAGAGTGTGACGTTGTGTCGTCACTATCTGACAGTGGAGCTAAGAGGTTGTCTGCTTGTGATCCTCCACAGTGGTCTCCATCAGCTTCTGTTGTCATGTGTTGCAGTGAGCTGCTGCATGAAGGCTCCGCCTCTCTCATCTCCTCACTTGGACTATGATGAAGCTGTGAGGACTCAGGTGGTTTGTCTTCATGGTCGTCTGTCTTCACAGAGACACCAGTCAGTGGCAACCTGGTGAGATCAGCCTCCTCTGGCCCTAGAAGATGCTCTCCCTCCTGAGTGATCCAGAGTTCTTCCTCTTCCACTTTAACATAGAGGGGCTGTGGCTTCTCCTCTTCCTCTTTAATGTGGGGGGGCTGTGGCTCCTCCTCTTCCTCTTTAATGTGGAGGGGCTGTGGCTCCTCCTTTTCCTTTTTCACATAGGGGGAATGTGGCTCCTCCTCTTCCTGTTTAACAGTCTGTTCCTCCCCCTGTGGCTGAGGGGGACCTTCTTGATGACCAATCAGCTGTTGGGTGTCTGCAGGACATAAACAGGAATTATTACAGATGCTTGTTGTGCACACATTTTTACTGTTTACTTTTAATTGGTTTGTGTCAGCAAAACTGATGTGAGGAGCTAATTTGAAATATTTGTGTGCTTTTGGAACAACTTTTTGAAGAAGAAGGGTACATAGAAGCCAAAACAGGGACCCTCTGATATTTAGTAAAAGATACAGGAGTTGGAGTCCTGGAGACTAAAACCATTTTCTGAATTTATCTGATCGTTTGGGGCAAGCGGAAAAATAAAGATGAGCGCTACCATCAGTGCTGCGTCATGGCAACAGTAAAGCATCATGAGATCATTTATGTGTGGGGTTGCTTCTCAGCCAGAGGGGGGGGGGCTCACTCACAATGTTGTCGTAGTCGCTCGTACTCCTCTCTTGTTGGGGGAAGTTCCTCCTGGTCCAATGTTATGTGTAGACTCTTGTTATCTCCAGCTTCCACCTCCGTGTGTCCGAGATGTAATGAGGGTGCCCAGTCTGGATGGCTTTCATCCATTTCATAAGCTGGTCTCCCTGAAAAACACACACTCCCATGATGACTTTTAAAACTGTGTACATTGATCACGGTTCTTTGGTGCATTCTTGATCTTACAAATCACTCCAAGACAACAGGCATAGTCTTTTATTCCCCAAAAGTCAGTACTTGGCTTGTTTGGTGCCCTCAGCTAGCTTGGCTAACGCCAGCGGCCTACTAAATGCTAGGCGTCAAAGAGCAAAACAGTTCAAACTTACCAGTGTGAAAATGCCGTGAACACACCACCAAATCTTGGGTGATGGTGTTGAAAGTGATGTTTGGTCGTCTCACGGCTGCTATCCAGGCCATTCGGCGTCTCTTTGTTAGCTCACAGATTCCAGCTCCTTGGCTTTGCTTCCACGTTGGAAAGGAGAAAAATATCACCTCATCTTTTTTATTCCTGAAGCGATCGCGTGAACGATTGTGGCAGTTAATAACACAACACGTTTGCACCATGTTTGTCACGTGTTACAACTAAACAACACAAATATAAGAATGTATGCAGCCTGCCTCAACAAACCTTTCACTTTTGCTCCAAGCCCACAATGCAATGCGGATACGTCACTTCCGCGCGTCACTCTTCTTCTTCTTTTGGTTTAATGGCGGGTTGCATCCATGACTTTAAAAGGTGCATACCGCCACTTACTGTACCAGAATATGTATCTATGGGCATTTTACTTTATGTTCGGGTGAGTAGTAGAGATATCATATAATATTACTACTACTAATTATGTTAATAAATATTCAAATATTATATAATCCTGATAATTGTAGTATTTGTTTTACTAATCTATATTCTTTTATACAGTCCTGTATCCTTTAAATACCTTATCACCGCCCTCTGTATTTTTCTATTTTTTCACCATCTTGCCATCGTGTCAGTGGAGAGTGAGGAATTTTCCAAGTTAAGCCACCGCCAAGTGATTGACTGCTTTGCAAAAATGAAAACAAGACCTTACAGTGCTTTATTTCCTAATATCCATTCAATTGATGACCTTTTTACACAATCTTAAATTAATATACATCATCTGGAATGAAATCATTGCCTAGTCCAACAGTAGACCATCAGTGCCTCTGCATGTGTCTTTTCAACGCAGACTTCCAAGAAAATGCGTCACCACAAGTTGAGCAAGTAAACGCTTTTTCTCCTGTGTGTGTTCTCATGTGTGATTGCATGGCTGTCTTTAAGGTGAAGACTTTACCACAGTCTGAGCAACTAAAAGGTTTTTCTCCTGTGTGCGTTCTCATGTGTGTTTGCATGTTTGTCTTGTGAGTGAAGCGTTTACCACAGTCGAAGCAACTAAAAGGTTTTTCTCCTGTGTGTGTTCTCATGTGTATTTGCATGTTTGTCTTGTGAGTAAAGTGTTTACCACAGTCTGAGCAAGTAAAAGGTTTTTCACCCGTGTGCGTTCTCATGTGTCTTTGCATGTGCGTCTTTAAAGTGAAGCGTTTACCACAGTCTGAGCAACTGAAAGGTTTTTCTCCTGTGTGCATTACCATGTGTGATTGCATGGCTGTCTTTTGAGTGAAGCATTTACCACAGTCTGTGCAACAAAAAGGTTTCTCTCCTGTATGCGTTCTCATGTGTGTTTGCATGTGTGTCTTTGAAGTGAAGCATTTACCACAGTCTGAGCAACTAAAAGGTTTTTCGCCTGTGTGTGTTCTCATGTGTCTTTTCATGGTTGTCTTTTGAGTGAAACATTTACCACACACTGAACAACCAAAAGGTTTTTCTCCTGTGTGTGTCGTCATGTGTCTTTGCATGTGTGTCTTTAAAGTGAAGCCTTTACCACAGTCTGAGCAACTGAAAGGTTTTTCTCCTGTGTGTGTTCTCATGTGTCGAGTCAAAAGACTCTTACAAGAAAATGTTTTGTGACAAACGGAGCAGTTAAAAGGTTTAGCGGTCTTCTTTTTCGAGCTTTCAGAGTGTTTGTTGCCAGTGTGAGTCGTCATATCACCTTCACAGTCTGTATCGCTGCTCAGAGATTCTTGGTTGTAGTCGCTGTCTTCATCTTCAGGAGAGTGTGACGTCGTGTCGTCACTATCTGACAGTGGAGCTAAGAGGTTGTCTGCTTGTGATCCTCCACAGTGGTCTCCATCAGCTTCTGTTGTCATGTGTTGCAGTGAGCTGCTGCATGAAGGCTCCGCCTCTCTCATCTCCTCACTTGGACTATGATGAAGCTGTGAGGACTCAGGTGGTTTGTCTTCATGGTTGTCTGTCTTCACAGAGACACCAGTCAGGGGCAACCTGGTGAGATCAGCCTCCTCTGGCCCTAGAAGATGCTCTCCCTCCTGAGTGATCCAGAGTTCTTCCTCTTCCTCTTTCACACAGGGGGGCTGTGGCTTCTCCTCTTCCTCTTTAACGTAGGGAGGGTGGGGCCCCTCCTCTTCCACTTTCACATAAAGTGGCTGTGGCTCCACCTCTTCCTCTTTAACATAGGGGAGCTGTGGCTCATCCTCTTCCTCTTTGACATAGGGGGGCTGTGACTCCTCCTCCCTCATCTCGTCACTTGGACTATGATGATGCTGTGAGGACTCAGATGGTCTGTCGTCAGTCACAGCAGAGACACCAGTCAGTGTAGCCACCAGGTAGTGGTAAATATGAAGTAGAGTAAAGCTGAAACGAAGTCAATAGTGAAAGAAAGGCTTCTAAGTGGCAGGAAGAATTGGACAGATAACCAAAAGGTAGGTATTTGTATAATATTCAAAAAGAGTGGACCAAGTAAGAAGGACCAGCAGAAATAGGAGAAAAATTATTCACAACACAAAATATGGCTTCGCATGAACTTCATAGACATGCTAGCACGCTAGTGGGCTAACGTTAGCGGCTAACAATAGCACATTCATTTAGAAGGGCATCGTATTTAAACAACTTAAATAGTGTAAAAGGTTATTGCATTGATATTACCTCACTAGAGGTGAGTACAATGGCGTCTTCTGAGAGTTACAACAGCAACTTGTGAAGGCGACTTCTTGCCCTTTGGTTTGGTGATGTCTTGGTGTGCACCAAACATTAACGTCCTACTGAAACACACACTAGCGAGCACTTGTTCCACTTTAGACTCGATCTACATATCAATGTAATTGATATACAAATACATTTAATATTGTAAATCTTAACATTTAACACCACTAACTTAACACAATTAACTCATTCACTGCCAAAGACGTTTTGATTTGACTACTGTGATTGGCCAATCGCCTCTCGAGGTCCCCTTATAAAAAGGGGCCATGTAAATGCACCCACTCTTGCTTGCTACTGCTGAGGGACGCCCCCTTTCTGATCGCTTCTGGGACCCGGCTCCTCAGGAAGTACGCTAAGATATGCCTTTATTCGTCCCTCAATGGGGAAATGTGCATTGCACAGCAGCAAGAGAACAGAATCAGTCAAGCAATTAGGAGATCGGTCCCGTACTATGGCGTCGTTGGCTTCAGAGTGTCTGTTTATACATAGCACTGAGATTTCGAGCAACATGAAAACAATTGTTGTTTTTGAGCAGGCGTCTTCCGAGGGGACCTAAAATTATAAACTGCATTTTTTTCCAAATTCGAAGTCGAATGTCCTTCCGCTAGATAAAGTAGTATCTCCCAAGGACGCTCGACGATAAAAGAGAAGTCTACCAATATACTTCCGTAGTATGCCTGCGCTGGTTAAGTTGCCATGATGGTAAGCAGAATATAAACTATTAGTGTTGAGTAAATAACATTCGTTCATTTTATCCAAATGTACGAACGGCGTATGAGGTCATTTTATAGTCAGCTCAGAGATAGTGAATACATTGTACACTATTGTCCGCCTCGCCCACCTCTCTTGCTTACCATCATGGCGGACGTTCCGCTCCATGGCGTACTACATTCAGTTCCATTAACTTGCGGTATAGAACAAAATCCTTGGTCCCACAGAGCTACGCGGTTGAATGTGTGCTATCAAATGCTGCGGTTGCACAGGTGTGTGTTTACAAACCTATTTCTGTAGCATTTGGGCTTCAACTTTGTGGAGACGACAGAAGACAAAATGCCCCCTAAGCACAAAAGAAACAATGGAAATGCACGAAATCAGGAGCGGCTCAACAAGGAGCTACGAAGCAAAAAACTTTCTCTCTTTATTCAGCAATTCGAGGGAGAAGGTAGGGGAAATCATGATATGAAATATTATTTTTGCAGCTATATATATTGTTTGGAGTTGTATTTGTTTTCCATACAGCACAAAGGCGTCTCAATGAACTGGACAGCAGACTAGAGAACATGTTGGCAACCATCGATAAAGTCTTCGAAATAGAGCTGCTGAAGATGCCACCCTCGTTGCAAAATACGCTTATGGAGGACTTAATACGCGGTAACACTAATAAGTCTTCGTGTCGGTGCTAACGTAAAGGCGCTTTTGAAACAGTTTTGCTCATATTTAGAGGAAGAACTCTCAGCCGGTAAAGTGGTCTCCGGGGACATCCGGGTGAGTTTTTGTTTTAAAGTATGCCGCCATCTTGTGGCGAGTGTAAGTAATAGAGGCTTCATCTCCATCTTGCTTTGCAGCATGACACGCCTGACATGCGCCAGCCTCTCAGGAAGGCGTCCGGCAAGAGAGGTGACATTTTTTACACCGACTCTGACTTCATATTCATCCACAAACCTTGAACTGGCACAAATATCTAATCAGCTGTGGTCTTTGCTTTGGTGGCAGGAAAATTAACCGATCCTGCGTCTGTTGAATCCCGTTCGTCTCAGAAGAAGTCAGGCAAGACAACCAAGGTAAAGTCGTTGTGTCAAGCTTCACACGGATGGTCCACAGGTAGAATCTGGGCTGGGAATGACCTCAGGGAGTTCAATTCCCAACTCTGCAGCAGTTGTAGTTTTTTTTTGCAGCAGATTAGTCTTATACTCTGCTGGAAAAACCAGCACAGACCAGCTACCTGCAGGTATGCCGGGGCCTATGCCGGGGCCTATGCCGGGGCCTATGCCGGGGCCTATGCCGGGGCCTATGCCGGGGCCTATGCCGGGGCCTATGCCGGGGCCTATGCCGGGGCCTATGCCGGGGCCTATGCCGGGGCCTATGCCGGGGCCTATGCCGGGGCCTATGCCGGGGCCTATGCCGGGGCCTATGCCGGGGCCTATGCCGGGGCCTATGCCGGGGCCTATGCCGGGGCCTATGCCGGGGCCTATGCCGGGGCCTATGCCGGGGCCTATGCCGGGGCCTATGCCGGGGCCTATGCCGGGGCCTATGCCGGGGCCTATGCCGGGGCCTATGCCGGGGCCTATGCCGGGGCCTATGCCGGGGCCTATGCCGGGGCCTATGCCGGGGCCTATGCCGGGGCCTATGCCGGGGCCTATGCCGGGGCCTATGCCGGGGCCTATGCCGGGGCCTATGCCGGGGCCTATGCCGGGGCCTATGCCGGGGCCTATGCCGGGGCCTATGCCGGGGCCTATGCCGGGGCCTATGCCGGCTTTGTGATCCTGTCCTGTGCCATTTTGATGCGTGCATTATGGTCTCTGTTGGTGCAGCGGGGCAAAGGATCCAAGAGACCCAAGCCGTTGGTTGGCAGCAGCAGCACAGGAAATCTGGGGTAAGCCTTGCGCCGAGGTGATGTGTTCAGGATCATTTCTGCTTCACATGTATTCCTCTACCGCCACTGAAAGAAGCCAAAGCAGCGTGACCACGCCCATCCATGAGGTCCTGCTGGCCAAACATCAGCTTAGGTATGTCTAATATCTTTTATCCTTTCTGAGATGGAAGCGTTGCACCGAGTGTGATACCACAGCGTGAGAATGTTGTTCATGTTTGTCCAGGTCTGTCTCCATGGGGGATTTGCACTGTTCAGTGGCTGGATCTGCTGCACACATCACTGTAACCACAGCACTAGGACAGGTGCCTGTTCAATGGCCCTAAGACCTCCTTCTCCTCCACAGATTGATGTATGTTTTGTCTATTCGATGCTAGGCGGTCTGCTTTTCTGAGGAGAACAAGGACCAAATCAACCTGGACCTGCTGGATGATGTGGCGTGGTGCCAGGTGGAAAAGCTGTCGGTAGGTACAGTCTCATCTTTTTTTTTTTTCATTTGGAAAGTAATGATTGCTATTGGTTACTCTTCCGCTCTTCCGATATCACAGAGACTGATGGAGTACATGTCTGAGAGAAGCCGCTGCCACTCTGTCCCACACTGCAGTGGCCTCTGATGGACTGTTTATGTTTTCATGGATGTTATATAATAAAGATTATTTAGAAACACATCATGGCCGTGTTTGCAGTGGGTCTGTAGAAGAACAGCGCTGTTACTCAGTGATGTGTGTGTGGTGAGGCCCAAATGTCCACGTATATAAAAGGACTTTTTCCCACAGTTTCCCACAGCCACAGATGTGGTGTTGAGGGAGCCATCAGTCGCTACTCTATGCTGACTGTCTACAACGCTGTGACACGTGGTTTCTCTACCATAAGCGGTCTCAAAAGGCCTTTTAGAGGGTTTGTCAGGACATCCAAACCCAGACCACATGTAACCACACCAGCCCAGCATCTTCACCTCCAAGATGGTCTGAGACCAGCCACTCTGGCAGCTGCTGCAATCATCAGAAACCATAAATCATCTACTCATACATGACTTCTACACTTGGCTAGTGGCAATCTATATCATATGTGTAGTCACATCTTGAAAGAAAGGGGGGCGTTATACTGTAATACCACATATGACCAATAGATGTAGCCATAGCCTCAACAAGGTTAAACCACAAACAAGAAGAGTGACGTTTCCGCATTGCATTGTGGGCATGGAGGGAAAGTGAAAAGTTTGTATCCGCTAGCCTTGTGTTTGTGTTGTTTAGTTGTAACAAGTGACAAACATGGTGCAAACGTGTTGTGTTATTAACTGCCACAATCGTTCACGCGATCGCTTCGGGAATAAAAAGGATGAGGTGATATTTTTCTCCTTTCCAACGTGGAAGCAAAGCCAAGGAGCTGGAATCTGTGAGCTAACAAAGAGACGCCGAATGGCCTGGATAGCAGCCGTGAGACGACCAAACATCACTTTCAACACCATCACCCAAGACTTGGTGGTGTGTTCACGGCATTTTCACACTGGTAAGTTTGAACTGTTTTGCTCTTTGACGCCTAGCATTTAGTAGGCCGCTGGCGTTAGCCAAGCTAGCCGAGGGCATCAAACAAGCCAAGTACTGAGTTTTGGGGAATAAAAGACGTGATTTGTAAGCTCAAGATTGCACCAAAGAACCGTGATCAATGTACACAGTTTTAAAAGTCATCATGGGAGTGTGTGTTTTTCAGGGAGACCAGCTTATGAAATGGATGAAAGCCATCCAGACTGGGCACCCTCATTACATCTCGGACACACGGAGGTGGAAGCTGGAGATAACAAGAGTCTACACATAACATTGGACCAGGAGGAACTTCCCCCAACAAGAGAGGAGTACGAGCGACTACGACAACAACTGGAAGCTGTTAGCAAGACTCAAGTTGTGCTACACATTGAAGGTATGTTTAATGTTAACTAACCTGTAGTTAACGCTTTTGTACTTATTGGTTTAAACAGCAGGTTGGGCTGCTGTCTTGAACAAAGCAGAGTCTCCACAAGGATAGCCAAGTCCAAATCTTTGCCTGTTTACTTGTCTATTTATTTATCAAATCATTTACATTTAAATTATTTATATTTGGAGGGTTATATTGCCTGGATCTGTTTTTTGCGGGGTTCATGACGCCCCACCCCCTTTTTTCTCGCACACACACAACATACCCATGCATCACACACATCTCACATGAATACATATATAAAATACAATAAGATCAGTCATCATTTTACAATACATAGATTTACATTAAGTTAATTTTGATATTTTATATATATAAGGCACTTTGAAATGTTGATTTTATTTATTTATTTATTCTTTAACAGGACACAAGATTTCAGAATAATTTCTGTTTGTTTCCTGCAGACATGCATCAGCTGATTGGTCATCAGCAACAATGTCCTCCTCAGCCACAGAATGAGAGCTCCACTTTGGAGCAGGCGGAGCTACAGCCCCCCCATGTGAAAGAGGAAGAGGACCCACAGCCCCCTCTTATTAAAGATGAAGAATTAGAGCCAGAGTCCCTCCACATTAAAGAGGAAAAGGAGGAGCCACAGCCCACCCACATTAAAGAGGAAGAGGCGGAGCCAGGGACCCCCTATATGAAAGCGGAAGAGGAGGAGCCACAGCCCCCCCACATTAAAGAGGAAGAGGAGGAGCCACAGCCCCCCCATGTTAAAGAAGAAGAGGAAGAACTCTGGATCACTCAGGAGGGAGAGCATCTTCTAGGACCAGAGGAGGCTGATCTCACCAGGTTGCCACTGACTGGTGTCTCTGTGAAGACAGACGACCATGAAGACAAACCACCTGAGTCCTCACAGCTTCATCATAGTCCAAGTGAGGAGATGAGAGAGGCGGAGCCTTCATGCAGCAGCTCACTGCAACACATGACAACAGAAGCTGATGGAGACCACTGTGGAGGATCACAAGCAGACAACCTCTTAGCTCCACTGTCAGATAGTGACGACACGACGTCACACTCTCCTGAAGATGAAGACAGCGACTACAACCAAGAATCTCTGAGCAGCGATACAGACTGTGAAGGTGATATGACGACTCACACTGGCAACAAACACTCTGAAAGCTCTAAAAAGAAGACAGATAAACCTTTTAACTGCTCACTTTGTCAGAAAGGATTTTCTTCTAATAACGATTTGGCTCGACACATGAGAACACACACAGGAGAAAAACCATTTCGTTGCTCAGACTGTGGTAAAGGCTTTGCTCAAAAGGCAACCATGCAATCACACATGAGAACGCACACAGGAGAAAAACCTTTTAGCTGCTCAGACTGTGGTAAATGCTTTGCACGAAAGACAACCATGCAATCCCACATGAGGACACACACAGGAGAACAACCTTTTCGTTGCTCAGAATGTGGCAAATGGTTCGCTCGTAAGACAACCATGCAGTCACACATGAGAATGCACACAGGAGAAAAACCTTTCAGTTGCTCAGACTGTGGTAAACGCTTCACTCACAAGGCAACCATGCAATTCCACAAGAGAACACACGCAGAAAAGCGTTTACTTACTCAAGTTGTGTTAGCGCATTTTCTTGGAAGTGCGCTTTGAGAAGACATATGCATAGGTATTGACGGTCGACTGCAACGGTCGGCAACCTGCGGCTCCAGAGCCGCATGCGACTCTACAGCCTCTTTGCGTTGGCTCCCTTTGCGATGCTTTAATTTTTTTTTATCTTTGTACTGAGTATGGAAAAATCTGACTTTCTGTGAGGCAGTGAATACAGTGTGTTACAGTCATAAAAGTTAACACAGAATTTGCCAATAAAACATGCACGTGATGGACACAAATAATGACTATCCTGTTCCATTTATGTTGATAATATGAAGTGTTAGGTATTTACATAACGCTAGTAATATCATAAGTCAAATCTCTCCACGTTGTAGAAACTGAAGAATGACTTTATATTCAAACACTGCGTACATCAAACACTGTTTACACAAATAAATCCATAATTATGAATACTTAAGTATTAATTTTTATTGATTTGCTAATCAATACTTCTCCTCAATGGAGAAGGATGACACATTTGGAGGAGCCTTCGTGAATTTTCTAATTCGGACAACCTTGGTGCAGCACGATGACGTCATGCAGCCTACAAATGCGCACTTTTAGGATGCAGACCCCGGATTCAAACAAAGCCCTTCTCAGGCAAGTTAGCAAATTTGTAAATGATCAGTCATTCTAGTCAAAGCCTTTACACTACAGCGTACTACATGATAACCCACAATGCTTTGCGCTCCTACCCAAGCCGAAGTCGACAGGCTGCACACTTTCGCTGTAAACTATTTAAATACATCCCTTTATTCAGATATTTTTTTAATCAGGCGAGAAAGTGGCCGTTTAGAAGTCGCGAATGTGCATACCAACCGTTTACAGTTTCGTTCGGACGAATTCGACAAAATGTAAGGTAGCCGAAGTGACTTCCGGTTATTTTCACAAACTAAAACACACCCTTGATTTTCTCATACAAAAAATCATTGTGATAAATAACTGATTTTACTTTACTGAAAACAATTGCGAACCAACTTGCAATATATCCTGCTTGACATCGCCGTTTGCTCCATCCGGCTGCTCAGTGTTCAGCCAACGGTTTTTCGAAGTGACGTCACGTCGCGTTGCATTCTGGGTAATTTAAGTGTGCTCAGTAAACTGATGATACATAATCAACATTTCTGGCGAATGCAGTATGCATCCGGGAACTTCTCGCATACTGCCAGTGTAGGCCGCCTGCATACTCAAAAACTTAGTATGAGTAGTAGGTAAGTATACGGTTTTTTGTGGAGTGTTTTGTGGAGCCACTTTTCATATAGCTTGTTAAGAATAGAGCCCAAGATTTCTGGGGGCGATACTCATATATTTATTGTCCGATGTATGAAATAGGAGCTTTGCTATGCACATGATATCTAACAAAAAGTAGGCAAAGTAGGGTAAGAGGTAAATGGTTAGCGCGCAGGCCTCACAGCTAAGAGGCCTGAGTTCAATTCCAACCACGGCCATCTCTGTGTGGAGTTTGCATGTTCTCCCTGTGCATGCGTGGTTTTTCTCCAAGTGCTCCGGTTTCCTCGCACATTCCAAAACATGCTACGTTAATTGGCGACTCCAAATTGTCCATAGGTTGTTTGTCTATATGTGCCAGTCAGAACTCAGCCAGGATGCGTTCACTGTCTCACAAAAAGTAGGATTAAAAAAAAAAAACTAATGACAAAAGTACAAAATTTGAGTATTCCAAAAGAAACCACAACAAAGAGGCTGAAGAGTCTGTTCAGGAGCCGCAGGTTGCAGACCACTGCAGTCAACCATCAGTGCCTCTGCATGTGTCTTCTCAAAGCGCACTTCCAAGAAAATGTCTTACCACAATTTGAGCAAGTAAACGCTTTTTTGTCTGTGTGTGTTCTCAAGTGTGAATGCATGGTTGTCTTACGAGTGAAGCGTTTACCACAGTCCGAGCAACTAAAAGGTTTTTCTCCTTTGTGTGCTCTTACATGTAATTCCAAAGCAGACTTCTGAGAAAAGCCTTTATCACACTTTGGGCAACTAAAAGGTTTTTCTCCCGTGTGTGTTCTCATGTGTATTTGCATGTTTGTCTTAGAAGCAAAGAGTTTACCACAGTCTGAGCAACTGAAAGGTTTTTCTCCCGTGTGCGTTCTTAGGTGTCGAGCCAAAGTTGACTTTTGAGTGAAGCCTGTACCACAGTCTGAACACCTAAAAGGTTTTTCTCCTGTGTGTGTTCTCATGTGTGACTGCATGGTTGACTTTCGAGTGAAGCATTCACCACAGTCTGAGCAACGAAAGGGTTTTTTTCCTGTGTGCAATTGCATGTGTGATTGCATGTGTGCCTTTAAATTGAAGCATTTACCACAGTCTGAGCAACTAAAAGGTTTTTCTCCTGTGTGTGTTCTCATGTGTCGAGTCAAATCACTCTTCAGAGAAAATCCTTTCTGACAAACGGAGCAGTTAAAAGGTTTAGTTGTCTTCTTTTTCGAGCTTTCAGAGTGTTTGTTGCCAGTGTGAGTCGTCATATCACCTTCCCAGTCTGTATCGCTGCTCAGAGATTCTTGGTTGTAGTCGCTGTCTTCATCTTCAGGAGAGTGTGACGTCGTGTCGTCACTATCTGACAGTGGAGCTAAGAGGTTGTCTGCTTGTGATCCTCCACAGTGGTCTCCATCAGCTTCTGTTGTCATGTGTTGCAGTGAGCTGCTGCATGAAGGCTCCGCCTCTCTCATCTCCTCACTTGGACTATGATGAAGCTGTGAGGACTCAGGTGGTTTGTCTTCATGGTCGTCTGTCTTCACAGAGACACCAGTCAGTGGCAACCTGGTGAGATCAGCCTCCTCTGGCCCTAGAAGATGCTCTCCCTCCTGAGTGATCCAGAGTTCTTCCTCTTCCTCTTTCACATAGGGGGGCTGTGGCTCCTCCTTTTCCTCTTTAATGTGGGGGGGCTGTGGCTCCTCCTCTTCCTCTTTCACATAGGGGGTCTGTGGCTCCTCCTCTTCCTCTTTAATATGGGGTGGCTGTGGCTCCTCCTCTTTAATCGGTTGTCGCTCCATGTGATCCAAAGTGGAGCTCCCACCCTGTGGATGAGGGGACATTCTTCTTGATGACCAATCAGCTGCTGGATGTGGGGATGAATGGGAACACTGATATGAATGAAATCTTGAAGATGAAACACTCTTAATGCACAAACTAAAACTAAACTAAAACTAAAGTTCAAGGCTGGACCGACGAAAAACTCGCAACACTGAGTTATTCCAACATGTGAAAGAAAAACCTGGGGAAGCCGGTATCACGTGATGTTGATGTTTACGTTTTACTGCGCATGCCAGACTGACTATTCTGGTTATATAAGGGCGCATGTAGACAAGAGATTGGAATATTCCTTTCCATGGATACCATGTTTTCGGAAAAGTCATTCATAAAGAGGAAAAACTCCTCATGTAAACGTGGCTAGTGTGTTGGAATATTCTTTGCAAGTGTCTTTGTTCTGAGTATCTTGTTATTGGTAAGTGCAAAAGAAAGACCTGATGGCTGCAGTGGTTTCATTTCACAAGAAATTGGAATATTCCTTTCCATATATACCATGTTTTCGGGAAAGTCGTATGAAGTAGAGTAAAGCTGAAATGAAGTCAATAGTGAAAGAAAGGCTTTGCGTGAACTTCATAGACATGCTAGCACGCTAACGGGCTGACGTTAGCGGCTAACAATAGCACATTCATTTAGAAGGACATCGTATTTAAACAACTTAAAGAGTGTAAAAGGTTATTGCATTGATATTACCTCATTGGCCACGTGCACTAGAGAGGAGTACAATAGCGTCTTCTGAGAGTTACAACAGCAACTCGTGAAGGCGACTTCTTGTTGTTTTGGTGATGGCTGCGTGTGCACCAATCATTAACGTCCTACTGAAACACACTCGCGAACATATGGTTCCTCTTTAGAATCGATCTACATATCAACGTAAACAAGTCCTACAAATACAGTAATATTGTAATTATTAACATTCAACACACAATAATTTCATACAGTTAACTCATTCACTGCCAAAGTATTTGTTTTTTTTTGCGCAGCGACAGATCAAAGTCTTAAGTCACTTCTGTTCCGTTACTCGATTACTGGGATAGGCTCCAGCACTCTCGCGACCCTCGTGAGTATAAGCGGTAGAAAATGAATGAATGAATGTTATGTTAGTGTGTGTTTAATTGATGGATGTTGATAATTACAACATTACATTGATATGTATTTAGATTCTAAAGTGGAACCATATGTTCGCTAGCGTGTGTTTCAATAGGATGTTAATGATTGGTGCACATCAAGACGTTACCATGCCAAACAGCAAGAAGTCGCCTTCACGAGTTGCTGTTGTAACTCTCAGAAGACGCTATTGTACTCCTCTCTAGTGCACGTGGCCAATGAGGTAATATCAATGCAATAACCTTTTACACTCTTTAGGTTGTTTAAATACGATGTCCTTATAAATGAATGTGCTATTGTTAGCCGCTAACTCTAGCGTGCTAGCATATCTATCAGAGTCCATAAAATAAAGGACAGTTTTTATTCTTTGTCGTTTTTCACTGGACTAACTATGGTGTTTATATTGATGAAAGAGAACTTGATGGACGTATCCTGGACACACTGCTGTCGGGTTTGGATGGGACACACAAATATTTAAATTAGCTCCTGGCACCAGTTTTACCGACAGAAACCGACATGAGCTCAAGAGCCCATCATTAAAGTTAAACAGTAAAAAGTATTTTTTCCTTTTACAGGACACAATAAGCTTCCACAATGATTCCTGTCTGTGTCCTGCAGGCATCTAGCAGCTGATTGGTCGTCAAGAAGAATGTCCCCTCATCCACAGGGTGGGAGTTCCACTTTGGAGCAGGTGGACAGACAACCTATTAAAGAAGAAGAGCAGGAGCCACACACCCCTCTAATTAAAGATGAAGAATTGGAGCCACAGACCCCCTATGTGAAAGAGGAAGAGGAGGAGCCACAGGCCCCCTACATTAAAGAGGAAGAAGAGGAGCCACAGCCCCCCTGTGTTAAAGAGGAAGAGGAAGAAGTCTGGATCACCCAGGAAGGAGAGCATCTTCTAGGGCCAGAGGAGGCTGATCTCACCAGGTTGCCACTGACTGGTGTCTCTGTGAAGACAGACGACCATGAAGACAAACCACCTGAGTCCTCACAGCTTCATCATAGTCCAAGTGAGGAGATGAGAGAGGCGGAGCCTTCATGCAGCAGCTCACTGCAACACATGACAACAGAAGCTGATGGAGACCACTGTGGAGGATCACAAGCAGACAACCTCTTAGCTCCACTGTCAGATAGTGACGACACGACGTCACACTCTCCTGAAGATGAAGACAGCGACTACAACCAAGAATCTCTGAGCAGCGATACAGACTGGGAAGGTGATATGACGACTCACACTGGCAACAAACACTCTGAAAGCTCGAAAAAGAAGACAGATAAACCTTTTAACTGCTCCGTTTGTCACAAAACATTTTCTCGTTGTAGTGATTTGGATCGACACATGAGAACACATACAGGAGAAAAACCTTTTAGCTGCTCAGTCTGTGGTAAATGCTTCGCTCAAAAGGCAACCATGCAATCACATATGAGAATACACACAGGAGAAAAACCTTTCTCTTGCTCAGACTGTGGTAAATGCTTCGCTCAAAAGACAACCATGCAATCACACATGAGAATGCACACAAGAGAAAAACCTTTTAGTTGCTCGGACTGCGGTAAACGCTTCACTCGCATGACAACCATGCATTCACACTTGAGAACACACACCGACAAAAAAGCGTTTACTTGCTCAAATTGTGGTAAGACATTTTCTTGGAAGTGCGCTTTGAGAAGACATATGCAGAGGCACTGATGGTCGACTGCAGTGGTCGGCAACTTGCGGCTCTGCAACCGCATCTGAGTGTAACTTAATTGGATTTAATAAGCATTGCTTCTCCCTGCTCCTTTTCAGACATGTGTAGCAATGAAGTGTATATTGTATATGTGTATGTGTGATCCAATCCAATCCAATCCACTTTATTTATATAGCACATTTTATAAACAGAGTTTCCAAAGTGCTGCACAGACGAGTAAAAATAAAAAGTAATAATCCAAAACTAAAAGAGCATTTAAGAAATAAAATAATAAAATAGATATTAAAATATTAAAAACAAGAAACAAAGCAATAAAAGTATAAAAAATAGAACCAATTACAATAAAAACAAAGAACTAAAAGACACAGGACCATACGACTCACTCTGAGTTAAAAGCCAGAGAATAAAAGTGGGTTTTAAGACGAGACTTAAAGCTTTCGATATTGGGGGCCTTTTTTACTTAGGAGGGCAGAGAGTTCCATAGTTTGGGGCCGACCACAGAAAAGGCTCGGTCCCCCCTGGTCTTAAGTCTCATCTTGGGCACCACAAGTTGGAGCTGGCCCTCGGACCTCAGTGACCGAGCTGGAGAGTAAACTTGGATGAGGTCCGAGATGTATTTGGGGGCCAGCCCATTCAACGCCTTAAAAACAAACAATAAAATCTTAAAATCAATCCTAAAACGAACAGGCAACCAATGAAGGGAGGCCAGAATTGGGGTGATGTGCTCCCTCTTTTTGGTTCCTGTTAAAAGCCGTGCCGCAGAGTTCTGGACTAACTGTAAGCGGGAGAGAGACTTTTGGCTAATTCCAGAGTAAAGTGCATTACAGTAGTCCAGACGTGATGAAATAAAAGCGTGCATGACTTGCTCAAAGTGTTGCAAAGATAAAAAAGATTTAATTTTAGATAAAAGCCGAAGATGATAAAAACAGGATTTTATAACTGCATTAACTTGTTTGTTGAGTTTAAAATCACTGTCTATTATGACGCCAAGGCTGGTGGCTGAGGGACGAATGTTGTTTTGGAGGGGACCGAAGTCTATAGGGGGGCCTTTATAGTTGAGGAGGATAGCTTCGGTCTTCTCCTCGTTAAGCATTAAAAAGTTGTGAGCCAACCAGGCCTTGACATCCCTTAAGCACTCAAGAAGGGGTGTCAGGGGGGCATGATTATTTTTTGCGAGTGGCAAGTACAGCTGGCAGTCGTCCGCATACAAGTGATAGGAGATGCCATGCTTTTTAAGTACTGCGCCAAGTGGGACCAGGTAGAGGGCAAATAAAATGGGCCCAAGAATTGATCCTTGCGGAACTCCACAGTCAAGTGGAGCAGTGGAGGAGTAAGATCCCCCAAGTCCCACGGCAAGGCATCTCCCTGACAGGTACGACCTAAACCACTCAAGAGCAGACCCCCTGACACCCACACAGTTCTCCAGGCGAGATAAAAGAATGGTATGGTCCACTGTGTCAAAAGCAGCAGTCAGGTCTAAAAGCACTAAAATGGCTGAACCACCAGAGTCAGTTATTAAAAATAGGTCGTTAAAAACCTTTAAAAGTGCAGACTCAGTGCTATGAAAAGCCCTGTAACCTGACTGAAAAGTGTCTAAAATCCCATTCTCATCTAAAAAAGGTTGCATCTGTGCAAGAACACTTCTTTCTAAAATCTTTGAGATAAAAGGCAGTTTAGAGATTGGCCGATAATTTGATAAAATTAAAGGATCCAGACTAGTTTTTTTCAACAAAGGTTCAACAGTAGCCTTTTTACAGAAAGATGGCACGGTACCAGAGGCCAGGCTACTGTTGATGATGGCACACACAGAAGGACCCACGGTTGGCCACACCTCCCTAAAAAAGCGAGGTGGGACTGGGTCGATGGGGGAAGAAGAAGGCTTAAGACCCTTTACCATCTCCGTGATAAAAGCCAGTGACACCGGTTCAAACTGATAAAAACCTTTAGAGCACTGTGTCAATGTGGGCATATTAAAAGAGGGGGGTGATATATTACTTCGTACAGATGCAACCTTGTCCTTAAAAAACTGCATAAAGTTTTCACACGTTTCATATGATTGTTCAAGTATAGTGGATGGACTGGGATTTAAAACAGAGTCAATAGTTTTAAAAAGAACACGTGGGTTGTTAATATTGTCTGATATCAAGTCTGAGAGGTATTTTGTTTTCTCAGTCTTCACCACATTCTGATAATGTCTCCAACTGTCCTTGAGAATTTGATAGGAGACCTGTAGACCGTCTTTCTTCCACCTGCGCTCTGCTTTTCGGCATTCACGCCGGGCTGCTCGAGTGACATCGTTGAGCCACTCTTCTTGTTTAGTTTTGGGGCGCATGACTTTCAGAGGGGCTAAACTGTCCAAGACAGTCGCACAGGTAGAAGTAAAGCAGTTCATCAGCTGCTCGGTGTCCAGTGCAGCGTCGGAGGTCATAAAAGCCTCAGACGCAGTGGAGAACAGAGTGGCAAAGGCCGAGGCCGCGTCAGGCTTGATAAAGCGACCAAAGCGAACAGGAGCAGGCAGGCTGGTGTTACAGTGTGCATCTAAGTCAAACCTAACCGGACTGTGGTCCGAGAAGACCGCATCACCTACAGAGACGTTATGAACAGTAAGACCATAAGACAAAACGAGGTCTAAAGTGTGTCCATGTATCTGTGTAGCTCCTGCTACACTTTGTGTCAAATTAAAAGCTTCCATCAATTCTAAAAAGTCTTTTGCCATAAGCGTAGAAGGGCAGCAGACATGAATATTAAAATCACCCACAATTAAAATTCTGTCATACTTTATCAGCATTGCAGCGACAAAGTCAGAAAAGTCCTGAATAAAATCCTTGTTGTGCTTGGGTGGTCTATAAATGACAGCGCAAAGCACCCGCTCATGTTGGTGCAGTTCGAAGCAGCTCACCTCAAATGAGCCGAAAGACGCCACTGACAGTGGCTTATGGCGCAAAGACGCTTTTAAAATAATAGCAATACCTCCTCCACGGCCAGTGGTTCTTGGCGTGTTGATGAAGGTACAATCAGGAGGCACCAGCTCAGAGAAGGCAGCGGACTCACCGGCATTAATCCAGGTCTCCGTGATGAATAATAAATCCAAACCGTACGATTTGAAGAGGTCCTGGAGGATAAACGTCTTGCTTGACACTGACCGCGCATTCACCAGTGCACATTTCGTTGGGCACCTAAGTGCCGCTGAAACTGCACGGTTTAGCGGCCGAAGGTTGCCGGGGCTGACGCCGGCAGCGGCCCAATGAGGGCGGCGAGTACGCAGTACAGGGCATTCGTCGTGTTGCCCAACGATCGGTGTGATGTACATTAATGTAACATAGTATTCATGTCTGCAATAAATGAAGAAATTAAGTTCCATATCATGTATTGTGTTCATCACACTAAACCAGTCTTGGATTAAGCCACTTCTTAGTAATGGCTTTTTTCCATGCCTCCAACATGATTTACTTAAACTGGACTTCCCACTTTTCTGACCTCTAAATGTGGTTTGATTGTTGTGTTGGTGTTAAACCAAGCCAAAGTTTCAGATCATGATGTTTGAGCATTTGGAAGTGAGCCCTGAAAGACGTTTGGAATGGCTCGGAACGCTCGGTTTCAGAGAGTTTCTTCTAAAAATTTCAACGAAGGTTTGAACTTTTTGAGTGTTTAAACAAGACAGAAATGTGAGAAAATGTTATTGGCTGTATCGCTGATATTATTACCAATACCGTTATTTGTAATTGTATGTTTCCTGCTAAAATCCAACAGTGAATGTGTTAATTGTGTTAAATTATTGTGTGTTGAATAATACGATTTACAATATTAATGTATTTGTTTATCAATTACATTGCTATGCGGATGTAGATGTAGAGTGGAACCTATGTTCGCTAGTATGTGTTTCAGTAGGATGTTAATGATCGGTGCACACCAAGACATCACCAAGCCAAAGAGCAGGAAGTCGCCTTCACGAGTTGCTGTTGTAACTCTCAGAAGACGCTATTGTACTCCTCTCTAGTGCACGTGGCCAATGAGGTAATATCAATGCAATAACCTTTTACACTCTTTAAGTTGTTTAAATACGATGCCCTTCTAAATGAATGTGCTATTGTTAGCCGCTAACGTTAGCCCACTAGCGTGCTAGCATGTCTATGAAGTTGCCTCAAAGCCTTTCTTTCACTATTGACTTCATTTCAGCTTTACTCTACTTCATTCAGTATCTACATTCTCGGGACATTGTGTATCATTGTGCTCTGAGGTTTATCAGTTTATGTCAAAGTTGGACTCATCATTGCACTTGATAAAAAAAAACTGAATGGCCATCCCTGTATGACAAACACATTGTAGGCCCATAAATCCATCATGTTAGAAAAGATGACCAATGGCTGTGGTTGGTGCTGTGGGACCATTATTTTATATGTTGATTACACTAATTAAGGCAAGCAGAAGAAGTGTCATCCGAAAAAAAAACGGGTCAATTTGACCTATAACATAACAGGAAGGTTAAACCAGGGATGTCCAAAGTGTGGGCCGCAGGCCATTTGTGGACCATACACCAAGGCCAGCTGTGAGACATAATCCCTCCAGCGTGTCCCGGGGCCTTCTCCTGGCTGGGCATGCCCACCGAAAAATACAATGCACCAGACCCTTATGCTTGCCCCCGCAGGTGGTGGGATGAGGGGGATATCCTGTGTGGCTTCTTTGGGCTGGGCCCCAAGGATGACGGCCCGACCACCAGACAACATATGTCAAAGGATTACTCGAGCACTCGAACCCCTCCACAATAAGCTTCCACAATAATTCATGTTTGTGTCCTGCAGGCATCTAGCAGCTGATTGGTCGTCAAGAAGAATGTCCCCTCATCCACAGGGTGGGAGTTCCACTTTGGAGCAGGTGGACAGACGACCTATTAAAGAAGAAGAAGAGGAGGAGCCACACACCCCTCTAATTAAAGATGAAGAATTGGAGCCACATACCCTCGATGTGAAAGAGGAAGAAGAGGAGCCACAGCCCCCCCACATTAAAGAGGAAGAGGAGGAGCCACAGCCCCCCTGTGTGAAAGAGGAAGAGGAAGAACTCTGGATCACTCAGGAGGGAGAGCATCTTCTAGGTCCAGAGGAGGCTGATCTCACCAGGTTGCCACTGACTGGTGTCTCTGTGAAGACAGACGACCATGAAGACAAACCACCTGAGTCCTCACAGCTTCATCATAGTCCAAGTGAGGAGATGAGAGAGGCGGAGCCTTCATGCAGCAGCTCACTGCAACACATGACAACAGAAGCTGATGGAGACCACTGTGGAGGATCACAAGCAGACAACCTCTTAGCTCCACTGTCAGATAGTGACGACACGACGTCACACTCTCCTGAAGGTGAAGACAGCGACTACAACCAAGAATCTCTGAGCAGCGATACAGACTGGGAAGGTGATATGACGACTCACACTGGCAACAAACACTCTGAAAGCTCGAAAAAGAAGACAGATAAACCTTTTAACTGCTCACTTTGTCAGAAAGGATTTTCTCTTAAGAGTCTGTTGACTCAACATCTGAGAGCTCACACAGGAGAAAAACCTTTTAGTTGCTCAGACTGTGGTAAACGCTTCACTTTAAAAACAAACATGGAAAGACACATGAGAACACACACAGGAGAAAAACCTTTTAGTTGCTCAGACTGTGGTAAATGTTTCACTCAAAAGACTACCATGAAAAGACACATGAGAACGCACACAGGAGAAAGACCTTACAGTTGCTCAGAATGTGGTAAATGCTTCACTCTAAAGGCTAACATGGAATTACACATGAGGACGCACACAGGAGAAAGACCTTTCAGTTGCTCAGATTGTGGTGAACGCTTCACTGTTAAGGCTAACATGCGATCACACATGAGAACACATTCAGGCGAAAAACCTTTCGGTTGTTCTGAGTGTGGCGAACGCTTCACTCGAAAGGCAACCATGCAGTTGCACATGAGGACGCACACAGGAGTAAGCCCTTTTCGTTGCTCACTTTGTGGTAAAAGCTTCACCCTGAAGACTTACTTAAAGTTACACATGAGAACACACACGGGAGAAAAACCTTTCAGTTGCTCAGATTGTGGTAAAGGCTTCACTCAAAAGACAGCTATGCAATCACACATGAGAACGCACACAGGAGAAAAACCTTTTAGTTGTACAGACTGTGGGAAGTGTTTCACTCAAAAGACAACCATGAAAAGACACATGAGAACACACACAGGAGAAAGACCTTTCAGTTGCTCAGACTGTGGTAAAAGCTTCACCCTGAAGGGTAACATGCAATCACACATGAGAACACACACAAGAAAAACCTTTCAGTTGCTGTGACTGCCTGCACCAAATGCTTCACTCCAAAGTCAAGCATGCAATTATACATTAAAAGACACGCAGGAGATTAACCCTTCAGTTGCTCAAATTGTGGTGACACATTTTCAAGGAGGTGTTCTTTGAAAACTCACATGCAGAGCCACTGATGGTCTACTTTTTGACTTTCCTGACGTCCATGCAGGCTGTGTTGCAGTGAAAGTAATATTGTGTGAATGTGTCTATGTTCAATAAATATACTCAACAAAAATATAAAGGCAACACTTTTTGATTTAGATGACGTTTTTGTTCCTGTTTTTCATGAAATGGACTAAAAGATCTAAAATTAATTCTAAATGAAAAATATTACAATTTCTTTCAGATGTTGTTTGTCTATCAAACATCTAAATGTTTGATTCTGAGCACTTCTGCTTTGCTGAGATAATCCATCCCACCTCAGTGGTGTGCCACATCAAGATGCTGATCCGACAGGTGTACTTTAGACTGGCCACAATAAAAGGCCAATCTGGAATGTGCAGTTTGGTCTTACAGCAAAAAGCCACAGATGTCGCAAGCATTGAGGAATCGTGCAATTGGCATGCTGACACCAGATCACATGACAAACTCATATCATCTCAAACTATCTATAGACCCTACTCTTTCATTTGAACCCCACATCAAACAATTAACCCGAACTGCATTTTTTTCATCTTAAGAACATGTGTGCCTTGTTTTTAGCTTGTCTTTCTGCTCTTTTTTTATTTAGCTTTATTTTATCTTGATCTTGGTATAAAGCGTCTTTGAGTACCTGGAAAAGAGTTATACAAATAAAATTGATTGTAATTATTATTAAGCAGTGCACACATAGTGCCCTCTACTGACCAAACCGAGTATTGAAAATGAAACAACACAGACAATACAATTTATGCTTCAGCAGAGATGTGTCAAAATAGCATTGAGCACTAAATAATATAATAATTCCCTTCTATTACATACAATTGTAAAAAAAAAATAATGAAAAAAGCCAAATTTGCTCTTATTCAAATTCTTCAAAGGTCTGAAATTCACTCACACACACTTTCAAGTCATGAAAAGGAATCAGATCCAATCTGGAAATGATTTCATCAGTTCCAGCATTTAGTGATGACAGCATACGGTCAAATAAAACACCTTTAACTACAAATGAAACCACTCAGTCGCCATGTCTTTTCATTTTGCATGTTAATAAAAAGCTGGATGTATTTATTGAACAAAGACATGATCACACAATATTACTCTCACGGCAACACAGCCTGCATGGGCGTTAGGGGAGTCAAACATTAGACCATCAATGACTCTGCATGTGAGTTTTCAAAGAACACCTCCTCGAAAATGTGTCAGCACAAAGGGAGCAACTGAAAGGTTTTTCTCCTGTATGCGTTCTCATGTGTGACTGCATGTTACCCTTTAGAGTGAAGCGTTTACCACAGTCTGAGCAACTGAAAGGTTTTTCTCCTGTGTGCGTTCTCATGTGTGATTGCATGTTTCCCTTGAGATTGAAGCTTTTACCACAGTCTGAGCAAACGAAAGGTCTTTCTCCCGTGTGCGTTCTCATGTGTCTATTCATGGTTGTCTTTTGAGTGAAACACTTCCCACAGTCTGAGCAACTGAAAGGTTTTTCTCCTGTATGCGTTCTCATGTGTGATTGCAAAGCTGTCTTTTGAGTGAAGCCTTTACCACAATCTGAGCAACTAAAAGGTTTTTCTCCCGTGTGTGTTCTCATGTGTAACTTCAAGTACGTCTTTAGGGTGAAGCTCATACCACAATGTGAGCAACTAAAAGGGCTTACTCCTGTGTGTGTCCTCATGTGTCGAGTCAATAGACTCTTAGGAGAAAATATTTTGTGACAAAGTGAGCAGTTAAAAGGTTTATCTGTCTTCTTTTTAGAGCTTTCAGAGTGTTTGTTGCCAGTGTGAGTCGTCATATCACCTTCCCAGTCTGTATCGCTGCTCAGAGATTCTTGGTAGTAGTCGCTGTCTTCATCTTGAGGAGAGTGTGACGTCGTGTCGTCACTATCTGACAGTGGAGCTAAGAGGTTGTCTGCTTGTGATCCTCCACAGTGGTCTCCATCAGCTTCTGTTGTCATGTGTTGCAGTGAGCTGCTGCATGAAGGCTCCGCCTCTCTCATCTCCTCACTTGGACTATGATGAAGCTGTGAGGACTCAGGTGGTTTGTCTTCATGGTTGTCTGTCTTCACAGAGACACCAGTCAGGGGCAACCTGGTGAGATCAGCCTCCTCTGGCCCTAGAAGATGCTCTCCCTCCTGAGTGATCCAGAGTTCTTCCTCTTCCTCTTTCACATAGAGGGGCTGTGGCTCCACCTCTTCCTCTTTAATGTGGGGGGGCTGTGGCTCCTCCTCTTCCTCTTTAATGTAGGTGGGCTGTGGCTCCTCCTCTTCTTCTTTAATATGTTGTCTGTCCAGCTGCTCCAAAGTGGAACTCCCACCCTGAGGATGAGGGGACATTCTTCTTGACGACCAATCAGCTGCTAGATGTCTGCAGGACACAAACAGAAATCATCCCCAGTAGAGCTTTGGAAATAAAAGTCAGCCAATGAGGTGATCTCCTGTCAGACAGGGATGGCCATTCAGTTTTTTTTAATCAAGTGCAATGATGAGTCCTTTGACATAAACTGATAAACCTCAGAGCACAATGATACACAATGTCCCGAGAAGGTAGATACTGTATGAAGTAGAGTAAAGCTGAAATGAAGTCAATAGTGAAAGAAAGGCTTTGCGTGAACTTCATAGACATGCTAGCACGCTAGTGGGCTAACGTTAGCGGCTAACAATAGCACATTCATTTATAAGGGCATCGTATTTAAACAACCTAAAGAGTGTAAAAGGTTATTGCATTGATATTACCTCATTGGCCACGTGCACTAGAGAGGAGTACAATAGCGTCTTCTGAGAGTTACAACAGCAACTCGTGAAGGCGACTTCCTGCTCTTTGGCTTGGTGATGTCTTGGTGTGCACCGATCATTAACATCCTACTGAAACATACACTAGCGAACATAGAGTCCACTCTACATCTATCCACATATCAATGTAATTGATATACAAATACATATATTGTAAATCGTAACATTTAACAGATAATACTTTAACACAATTAACTAATTCACTGCCAGTGTTGTCTTTTTTCGCGGAGCTACAGATCAAAGTCGGATGCACCGCTTATCCTCAGGAGCCAGAACCGCCACTGATAGCACGTGAAACTTCAATAAATAAAATAATGACAATTATTTATTATTCATTAACAGGAAATAATGAATGAAACTACAGTGGTGATTCCTGCTGTTGCGTGGGACGCAACGGGACCAAATAATGCCAGGGCTGCGATAAGATCAGCTTTGAGTAATTTCTTACTTTTAAGTTAATTATGTGTAGTCAGTGTGTGTTAAATTGAAAAATGTTATGATTTACAACATTACTGTCTTCGTAGGACTCGTTTACATTGATATGTATATTGAATCTAAAGTGGAACCAATGTTCGCTAGTGTGTGTTTCAGTAGGATCTTAATTATCGGTGCACACCAAGACATCGCCAAGCCAAAGAGCAAGAAGTCGCCTTCACGAGTTGCTGTTGTAACTCTCAGAAGACGCTATTGTACTCCTCTCTAGTGCACGTGGCCAATGAGGTAATATCAATGCAATAACCTTTTACACTCTTTAAGTTGTTTAAATACGATGTCCTTATAAATGAATGTGCTATTGTTAGCCGCTAACGTTAGCCCGCTCGCGTGCTAGCAGGTCTATGTACATAAGATGTGTGGAGCCACTTTACATATAGCTTGTTCAGAATAGAGTCCAACCCATATGGGATTTCTGGGGCCGATGCTGAAAAAAGCTGATCTCCGATAAACTGTATCGGCTGATGTATGAAATAAGAGCATTGATATACATAGGTTGCCACTGACTGGTGTCTCTGTGAAGACAGACGACCATGAAGACAAACCACCTGAGTCCTCACAGCTTCATCATAGTCCAACAGAGGAGGATGATAGAGGTGGAGCCACAGCTCCCCTATGTGAAGGAGGAAGACGAGGAACCCCAACCCCCGTACGTTAAAGAGAAAGAGGAGGAGCCACACACCCTCTATGTTAAAAAGGAAGAGGCAGAGCCACAGCAGACCTACGTTAAAGAGGAAGAGGAAGAACTCTGGATCACTCAGGAGGGAGAGCATCTTCTAGGGCCAGAGGAGGCTGATCTCACCAGGTTGCCACTGACTGGTGTCTCTGTGAAGACAGACGACCATGAAGACAAACCACCTGAGTCCTCACAGCTTCATCATAGTCCAAGTGAGGAGATGAGAGAGGCGGAGCCTTCATGCAGCAGCTCACTGCAACACATGACAACAGAAGCTGATGGAGACCACTGTGGAGGATCACAAGCAGACAACCTCTTAGCTCCACTGTCAGATAGTGACGACACGACGTCACACTCTCCTGAAGATGAAGACAGCGACTACAACCAAGAATCTCTGAGCAGCGATACAGACTGGGAAGGTGATATGACGACTCACACTGGCAACAAACACTCTGAAAGCTCTAAAAAGAAGACAGCTAAACCTTTTAACTGCTCATTTTGTCAGAAAGGATTTTCTCTGAAGGGTTGTTTGGCTCAACACATGAAAACGCACACTGGAGAAAAACCCTTTAGTTGCTCAGACTGTGGTAAAAGCTTCACTCAAAAGACTCACATGCAATTACACATGAGAACACACACAGGAGAAAAACTTTTTAGTTGCTCAGACTGTGGTAAAGGCTTCACCCAGAAGACAAACTTGCAATCACACATGAGAACGCACTTAGGAGAAAAACCTTTTAGTTGCTCAGAATGTGGAAAACGTTTCACTCAAAAGACACACATGCAATTACACATGAGAACTCACTCAGAAGAAAAACCTTTTAGTTGCTCAGTCTGTGATAAAGGCTTCACTTTAAAGACAAACATGCAAAGACACATGAGAATACACAAAGAAGAAAAAACATTTAGTTGCCCCGACTGCGGTAAAGGCTTTACTCTAAAGACAAGCATGCAATCACACATGAGAATACACACAGGAGAAAAACCTTTTAGTTGCTCAGAGTGTGGTAAACTGTTTACTGAAAAGAAAAATATGCAAAGACACATGAGAACGCACAGAGGAGAAAAACCTTTTAGTTGCCCAGACTGCGGTAAAGTCTTTTCTCTAAAGTCAAACATGCAATCACACATGAGAACACATATAGGAGTGAAACCTTATAGTTGCTCAGAGTGTGGTAAACTGTTTACTGAAAAGAAAAATATGCAAAGACACATGAGAACACACACAGGAGAAAAACCTTTTACTTGCTCAAATTGTGGCGACACATTTTCTCTGAGGTGTTCTTTGAAAAGACACATGCAGAGTCACTGATGGTCGACTGTTTGACTTGCCTGACTTTCATGCAATCACCGTTGGAACATTCTTTACAGGTGTCTTTGTTCAATAAATATCTATATAAATCTTGTTATCGTTATTGTAAATACATATTGTTATTGTTATTGGTAAATGCAAAAGAAAGACATGGTGACTGCAGTGGTTCCATTTGTAGTTAAAGGTGTTTTATTTACTGTATGCTGTCACCACTAAATGCTGGAAGTGGTGAAGTCATTTCCTGTTCCATGACTTCCAGATTGGGTCTGGAAAGTAGTGATTGGATTCCTTTTACTGACCTGAGTTCTTCTGATTTACTCATTGGGGTACGGACCTCTTTCAGTGGGTGTTTGAAGGATTTGAGCGAGAGTCATTTTCGTTGGTTTTCTTATTTTGCAGTATTGAGCTCATTTTGTTTAAAAAAATGTATGCAGTAAAGCGGAATCATATTTTTTTTGTATTGCTGTTGTCAAGTTCTTTAGGACTTACACCAGGCGGAGAAGATCGCAGAGGACACTTTATCAATTCCTCTCCAGTAGACTTTCTTGAGTTTTATTCCACACCTCAACGATTTACAGGAGTACAGATTAGGTGAACCTTTGTCTCTGTTTGTTTATTTACATACCAGTGGTCTCTCCGGTCTTCTTTTAATACAATCAATTAAATGGTCTTGATGATAACAGTTTTCAACTGTTTATTTTGTACAATGCAACTTGAGATCTCAATATCCCAATGCCGTACCTTTGACAAGACATTATTCCTGCCACTGTGTCCAAGTTCTTCATGAACATGCTTGAGGATAAGGGGAGTGACATGCAGATCCTTGGCCAAAATGACTGGATGCTTTGATTCCTCTTGCATTCCTGCTCTGTTCAACCTGCCACCCACTTTTAGAACCCCATCTTGACAGCTGATAGAGAGGGTTATGTCTTTCCTTACTTCAGTGTGGCAATTTTCTTTGGGATTTTGATGAACGATTCAACAACTGAACGGCTGTGTGGGCTGCAAAAGCTACACTGCCAAGAGACTTCATTTAAAAAAGACAAGTTTATTTTGCTAAATATCTAATAGATAACAATTATTGTTCACTATTGAGGATGATGCCCCCTACAGTCAACAAGACCACAGGTCATCTGTGACAGGAAGTGTCATAAATAATCTCAAAGGAAACTACTTGGTATAAACTTTTAATATTACGTGTTGGTAAGTGGCAGAGTCAATCACAGACCTCCAGAGTATACTTGAGTTCAATCACCTTTATTGACAAGGCATTCAAATCTCATTCTAATTCCAGAGCTCAAACACATCCAGCCAGACTGTTGCTTCCTTCCGGTAACGCCCCCAAACAATAAAGCAGGGAACACAAATCCGGGCGGCGGAGCTGTGTGGAAAATAGCACTGAGTTGGCCTGCCTCACAGACCTTATCAAACAAAGTGCTTTGGTCAATCTGAGTAAGCAATATATACATATTGTATATAGCACAAAATTCACAACCATTATATATTTTATCTACTACAGCCTGTCTGTACAAAATCATGGGATCATGTCCAATTTGGCCCACAAACTAAAGTAAGCTTTGAGTTTTGGCCCCCTGTGAGTTTGACACCCCTGATGTAGCAGATTCTTTGGAAATCAATACTCTGATATTGACAGACACATCAGAAACTATTGGTGTTGCATTCAATGTCCCCAATTAAATACAGCGTCACGCAATCGAAGTCATTACGGCACCGGTGAAATGAAATGAAAGTGAATGATAAGTAGGTCAAGTCAGAAAAAGGAATCAGACACAGTAGCAGAACAGGGAAAAGGTTTTTCTCCAGTGTGTGTTCTCATGTGTAACTGCATGAAAGTCTATAAGTTGAAGCTTTTACCACAATGTGAGGAACTAAAAGGGTTTCCTGTGTGTGTCCTCGTGTGTATTTGCATGGTTGCCTTTCGAGTGAAGCATTTACCGCCGTCAGAGCAACTGAAAAGTTTTTCTTGTATGTGTTCTCATGTGTGATTGCATTTTACTCTTTAAAGTGAATCTTTTACCACAGTCTGAGCAACTAAAAGGTTTTTCTTCTGTGTGTGTTCTCATGTGTCTTTGCATGTTTGACTTTAAAGCAAAGCTTTGATGACAGTTGGAGCAACTGAAAGGTTTTTCCCCTGTGTGTGTTCTCATGTGTGCTTGCCTGTTAGCCTTGACAGTGAAGCGTTCGCCGCAGTTGGAGCAACTGAAAGGTTTTTCTCCTGTATGTGTTCTCATGTGTCTTTTCATGGTTGTCTTTTGAGTGAAACATTTACCACAGTCTGGGCAACTAAAAGGTTTTTCTCCTGTGTGTGTTCTCATGTGTCTTTGCAGGGTTGCCTTTTCAGTGAAGCATTTACCACAGTTTGAGCAACTAAAAGGTTTTTCTCCTGTGTGTGTTCTCATGTGTCTTTGCAGGGTTGTATTTTCAGCGAAATGTTTACCACAGTCTGTGCAACTAAAAGGTTTTTCTCCTGTGTGCATTCTCATGTGTGATTGCATGTTAAACTTTAGAGTGAAGCTTTTACCACAGTCGGAGCAGCTGAAAGGTTTTTCTCCTGTGTGTGTTCTCATGTGTCTTTTCATGGTTGTCTTTTGAGTGAAACATTTACCGCAGTCTGAGCAAGTAAAAGGTTTTTCTCCTGTGTGCATTCTCATGTGTGACTGCATGGTTGTCTTTCGAGCAAACCATTTGCCACAGTCTGAGCAACGAAAAGGTTGTTCTCCTGTGTGTGTTTTCATGTGTCGAGTCAATTTAGTCTTACAAGAAAATCTTTTGCGACAAAGTGAGCAGTTAAAAGGTTTATCTGTCTTCTTTTTAGAGCTTTCAGAGTGTTTGTTGCTAGTGTGAGTCGTCATATCACCTTCACAGTCTGTATCGCTGCTCAGAGATTCTTGGTTGTAGTCGCCGTCTTCATCTTCAGGAGAGTGTGACGTCGTGTCGTCACTATCTGACAGTGGAGCTAAGAGGTTGTCTGCTTGTGATCCTCCACAGTGGTCTCCATCAGCTTCTGTTGTCATGTGTTGCAGTGAGCTGCTGCATGAAGGCTCCGCCTCTCTCATCTCCTCACTTGGACTATGATGAAGCTGTGAGGACTCAGGTGGTTTGTCTTCATGGTCGTCTGTCTTCACAGAGACACCAGTCAGTGGCAACCTGGTGAGATCAGCCTCCTCTGGCCCTAGAAGATGCTCTCCCTCCTGAGTGATCCAGAGTTCTTCCTCTTCCTCTTTCACATAGGGGGGCTGTGGCTCCTCCTCTTCCTCTTTAACATAAGAGGGCTGTGTCTCTTCCTCTTCTTCTTTAATAGGTTGTTGCTCCACCTGCTCCAAAGTGGAGCTCCTACCCTGTGGCTGAGGGGACATTCTTCTTGACGACCAATCAGCTGCTAGATGTCTGCAGGACACAAACAGGAATTATTGTGGAAGCTTATTATGTACTGTAAAAAAAATGCACTGTAAGTTTAACATGCAATCACACATGAGAATGCAAACACTGTAGTCTTTGCCAGAGTCTGCCCAGTTACTGAACTGTGAGACATCAGTGAGTGGGTCCAGAGGGCGTGCCTCTGCGTGAGGCCACAGAAGATTTGTTTCAGATCAGGCATGTCTGCCGAGTTGGCAGTTTCCTCCATGTTTGCCCCTTTTTCAGGGTTGTAACATGTTTGGATTATTTTATTTCTTTACTTTTTAATATTTGCTTCAACGTTTGTTTCTGAGCTGTTTGCAAATACTCAGTGGCTGCAGATAGAACTTTTCAATAGCTAGTAAATATGACTCATTGACGTGGGTATGATGTTTTTGTCTGTTTACACTGAAGAGTTGGTGGCCATTTTGCTAGCTTGTCAGACAAAGATGTCATCTTTGAGATCCTCCAGACTATTAGTAGGATCAAGAAAGCAGGACTATGTTACGGGTGCCAGCACACGTAGGAGTGGAAGGGAATGAGATACAAGACAAGCCAAGACAGCAACAAGGAGAGCACAGGTAGTGGTAAATATGAAGTAGAGTAACGCTGAAATGACGTCAAAAGTGAAAGAAAGGCTTCGCGTGAACTTCATAGACATGCTAGCGGGCTAACGTTAGCGGCTAACAATAGCACATTTATAAGGACATCGTATTTAAACAACCTAAAGAGTGTAAAAGGTTATTGTATTGATATTACCTCATTGGCCACGTGCACTAGAGAGGAGTACAATAGCGTCTTCTGAGAGTTACAACAGCAACTCGTGAAGGCGACTTCCTGCTCTTTGGCTTGGTGTGCACCGATCATTAACGTCCTACTGAAACACGCACAAGCGAACATTGTGTCCACGCCACATCCATCCACATACAAGTCCTACAAATACAGTAATATTGTAAATATTAAGATTTACAAATTTATCGCACACTAGACTAACATAATTAAGTTAAATGTAAGAGTTGAGTCCAAGCTGTTATTATGCATGGCTTAACAATGTTTGGGACCCTTTTAAATCTTTCCCAACCATCCCCCTCCAGCAGGTATAACTGAGCACCATAAGAATCACACATCAGTTCTGCTGCTTTAATAACAGTAATTATGTATTATATTTCATAGTGCTTTTCAAGGCACCCAACGAGCTTGTTTCCAATTCCCGCAGTAATGGGTCAAGACTGTTGCTTCTTTCCGGTAACGCCCCCAAACAATCAATCAGTGTATACAGAGCTCCCTCTACAGACCAAACCAAGGAGTGAAAACTAAAACAAAGCAGACATGATACAATTTAGGCTGTAATGTAATGGATAAATGTAATTTATTCATTATGTATCCAATGTAATGTATCCATTACATTGGAAAATGTATGGATGTATGAAAACATATATAACTTCCAATGTAATGGATACATTGGAAAACAATACTTTATTAGGTGCTGCATTCAATATCCACAATAAAATACAGCATAAAACAATCCATGTGAGGCTGTGACACGGAAAACTCACGGAAAACAAAAAACAAACAAACAAACACATCCATATATAACCTGCCATGCTGGAATCCATCGCTTCATTTCCTTGTATTTATTCAATCGATTGATTACCAATGATAGATCAATATATATGTCGACCGGATTGGAAACGTGAGAATCCAGATTATACAGTTGAATCATAAGAATATAAATACATGCAATTTACAGTGAATGAATTATTACATGCCGACTTCCAAGACAATGTCACCTAATTTAAATTGTTTCTCATCTGAGTGTGTTCTCATGTGTCTTTGTATGTGTGACTTTTGAGTGAAGCCCTTACCACAGACTGAGCAACTAAATGGTTTTTCTCCAGTGTGTGTTCTCACGTGTGTTTGCAAGTTTGCCTTTATGGCGAAGCCTTTACCACAGTCTGAACATTTAAAAGGTTTTTCTCCCGTGTGTGTTCTCATGTGCCTTTGCATGGTTGTCTTTAAAGCGAAGCGTTGACCACAGTCTGAGCAACTATAAGGTTTTTCTCCTGTGTGCGTTCTCATGTGTGCTTTCATTTTTGTCTTTATAGTGAAGCATTTACCACAGTCTGGGCAACTAAAAGGTTTTTCTCCTGTGTGTGTTCTCATGTGTGATTGCATGGCTGTCTTTTGAATGAAGCATTTACCACAGTCAGAGCAACTATAAGGTTTTTCTCCTGTGTGTGTTCTCATGTGTGATTGCATGTTTGTCTTGTGAGTAAAGCGTTTACCACAGTCAGGGCAACTAAAAGGTTTTTCTCCTGTGTGTGTTCTCATGTGTCTTTGCATGGTTGTTTTGTGAGTAAAGCATTTAGCACAGTCTGAGCAACTGAAAGGTCTTTCTCCTGTGCAGTTAAAAGGTTTATCTGTCTTCTTTTTAGAGCTTTCAGAGTGTTTGTTGCTAGTGTGAGTCGTCATATCACCTTCACAGTCTGTATCGCTGCTCAGAGATTCTTGGTTGTAGTCGCTGTCTTCATCTTCAGGAGAGTGTGACGTTGTGTCGTCACTATCTGACAGTGGAGCTAAGAGGTTGTCTGCTTGTGATCCTCCACAGTGGTCTCCATCAGCTTCTGTTGTCATGTGTTGCAGTGAGCTGCTGCATGAAGGCTCCGCCTCTCTCATCTCCTCACTTGGACTATGATGAAGCTGTGAGGACTCAGGTGGTTTGTCTTCATGGTCGTCTGTCTTCACAGAGACACCAGTCAGTGGCAACCTGGTGAGATCAGCCTCCTCTGGCCCTAGAAGATGCTCTCCCTCCTGAGTGATCCAGAGTTCTTCCTCTTCCTCTTTAACACAGGGGGGCTGTGGCTCCTCCTCTTCCTCTTTAACATAGGGGAGCTGTGGCTCCGCCTCTTCCTCTTTAATGTGTGGGGGCTGTGTCTCTAATTCTTCATCTTTAATAAGAGGGGGCTGTGGGTCCTCCTCTTCCTCTTTCACATGGGGGGGCTGTCGCTCCGCCTGCTCCAAAGTGGAGCTCTTCTTCTCATTCTGTGGCTGAGGAGAACATTTTTTCTGATGACCACTCAGCTGATGTTTGTCTGCAGGAAACAAAAAGAAATTATTCTGTAATCTTGTGTCCTGTTAAAGAATAAATAAATAAAATCAGCATTTCAAAGTGCCTTATATATATAAAATATCAAAATTAACTTAATGTAAATCTATGCATTGTAAAATGATGACTGATCTTATTATATTTTATATATGTATTCATGTAAGATATGTGTGATGCATGGGTATGTTGTGTGTGTGCGAGAAAGGAGGGGGTGGGGCGTCATGACCCTCGCAAAAAAAAAACAGATCCAGGCAATATAACCCTCCAAATATAAATAATTTAAATGTAAATGATTTGATAAATAAATAGACAAGTAAACAGGCAAAGATTTCGACTTGGCTATCCTTGTGGAGACTCTGCTTTGTTCAAGACAGCAGCCCAACCTGCTGTTTAAACCAATAAGTACAAAAGCGTTAACTACAGGTTAGTTAACATTAAACTTACCTTCAATGTGTAGCACAACTTGAGTCTTGCTAACAGCTTCCAGTTGTTGTCGTAGTCGCTCGTACTCCTCTCTGGTTGGGGGAAGTTCCTCCTGGTCCAATGTTATGTGTAGACTCTTGTTATCTCCAGCTTCCACCTCCGTGTGTCCGAGATGTAATGAGGGTGCCCAGTCTGGATGGCTTTCATCCATTTCATAAGCTGGTCTCCCTGAAAAACACACACTCCCATGATGACTTTGAAAACTGTGTACATTGATCACGGTTCTTTGGTCCATTCTTGATCTTACAAATCACTCCAAGACAACAGGCATCGTCTTTTATTCCCCAAAAGTCAGTACTTGGCTTGTTTGGTGCCCTCAGCTAGCTTGGCTAACGCCAGCGGCCTACTAAATGCTAGGCGTCAAAGAGCAAAACAGTTCAAACTTACCAGTGTGAAAATGCCGTGAACACACCACCAAGTCTTGGGTGATGGTGTTGAAAGTGATGTTTGGTCGTCTCACGGCTGCTATCCAGGCCATTCGGCGTCTCTTTGTTAGCTCACAGATTCCAGCTCCTTGGCTTTGCTTCCACGTTGGAAAGGAGAAAAATATCACCTCATCCTTTTTATTCCCGAAGCGATCGCGTGAACGATTGTGGCAGTTAATAACACAACACGTTTGCACCATGTTTGTCACGTGTTACAACTAAACAACACAAACACAAGGCTAGCAGATACAAACTTTTCACTTTCCCTCCATGCCCACAATGCAATGCGGAAACGTCACTCTTCTTCTTGTTTGTGGTTTAACCTTGTTGAGGTTATGGCTACCTCTATTGGTCACATGTGGTATTACAGTATAACAGTTTAGCTCACATCAAGACTTCCGCTTTCTTTCAATATGTGACTACACATATGATATAGATTGCCACTAGCCAAGTGTATAAGTCATGTATGAGTAGATGATTTATGGTTTCTGACACAACGTCTTTGGCTATGCCAAGCCATGGTTGCAGCAGCTGTCGGAGTGTGAGAGGTCCTTGTTAAGTGGGTCAAGTTTGTGATGTGAGGGGGAAAAGGGGAAAAGGGAATGGACCTTGTGAGGCCATAGCGGTCTTGGCTTCTTACCTAAAATGTCCAAAATGTTTTCACATTAAGAAGTGTCACAAAAAAGACCATCAGGATACACACTTTTATGGACAATTATTGACTTTTATTTGACCGTGAGGCTGCACAATGTTCCATTATATGTAGTGGGAATGTAGAATACAATACAAAACAATAGAAAAATAACATCAGAAAATCATTATTTCCTTTCCTTCCATACAACCATTTGAGCAAAATCAAATCTAATGATGCACTCTCTCTCCCTTAGTCAAATAAAATAGCTTTAACTCCAGTTGGCCATCAGTGACTCAGCATGAGTCTTTCCAAAAAGGACCTCAGAGGAAAAGTGTCAACACAATTCGAGCAACTAAAACCTCTGTCCTGTGTGTGTTCTCATGTGGTCGAGCACATCTACCATTTGAGTGAAGCTTTTACCACAGTCTAAGCAGAGAAAAGGTTTTACTACTTTGTGTGTTCTCATATGAGACGCCAAAGTTACCTTGTATGCAAAACTTTTACCACAGTCTGAGCAACTAAAAGGTTTTTCTCCTGTGTGTGTTCTCGTGTGTTTTACCATATTTGCTTTGTGACTGAACTTTTTACCACAGAATGAGCAACTAAAAGGTTTTACTCCTGTGTGTGTTCGCTTGTGTAATTCCATACTGTTCTTTCGAGGGAAGCTTTTGCCACACTCTGAGCAGCTAAAAGGTTTTTCTAATGTGTGCGTTTTCATATGTGATGCTAAAGTTGCCTTTAATGCAAAGCTTTTACCACAGTCTAAGCAGGTAAAAGGTTTCTCTCCTGTGTGTGTTCTCATGTGTGTTACCATATTTGCTTTGTCGTTGAAGCCTTTACCACAGTCTGAGCAGCGAAAAGGTTTTTCTCCTGTGTGTGTTCTCATGTGTTTTACCATACTTGCCTTTTGCATGTAGCGTTTACCACAGTCTGAGCAACTGAAACATTTTTCTCCTGTGTGTGTTCTCATGTGTCGAGTCAACATACTCTTGCAAGGAAATTCTTTCTGACAAAGTGAGCAGTTAAAAGGTTTAGCTGTCTTCTTTTTAGAGCTTTCAGAGTGTTTGTTGCCAGTGTGAGTCGTCATATCACCTTCCCAGTCTGTATCGCTGCTCAGAGATTCTTGGTTGTAGTCGCTGTCTTCATCTTCAGGAGAGTGTGACGTCGTGTCGTCACTATCTGACAGTGGAGCTAAGAGGTTGTCTGCTTGTGATCCTCCACAGTGGTCTCCATCAGCTTCTGTTGTCATGTGTTGCAGTGAGCTGCTGCATGAAGGCTCCGCCTCTCTCATCTCCTCACTTGGACTATGATGAAGCTGTGAGGACTCAGGTGGTTTGTCTTCATGGTCGTCTGTCTTCACAGAGACACCAGTCAGTGGCAACCTGGTGAGATCAGCCTCCTCTGGTCCTAGAAGATGCTCTCCCTCCTGAGTGATCCAGAGTTCTTCCTCTTCCTCTTTAACATAGGGGGCCTGTGGCTCCTCCTCTTCCTTTTTAATGTGGAGGGGCTGTGGCTCCTCCTTTTCCTCTTTCACATAGGGGGAATGTGGCTCCTCCTCTTCCTGTTTAACAGTCTGTTCCTCCCCCTGTGGCTGAGGGAGACCTTCTTGATGACCAATCAGCTGCTGGGTGTCTGCAGGACATAAACAGGAATTATTACAGATGCTTGTTGTACACACATTTTTACTGTTTACTTTTAATGGTGGCTTCATTGTATTTTCATGTTGGTTTGTGTCAGCAAAACTGATGTGAGGAGCTAATTTGAAATATATATATACATATATATTTAGTCCTGAAGACAAACAATTTTCTGAATTTATGAATCCTCTTTCTGAACGTTTGGGGTAAGCGGAAAAATAAAGATGAGCGCTACCATCAGTGCTGCGTCATGGCGACAGTAAAGCATCATGAGATCATTCATGAGGGGGGGCGGCTCACTCACAATGTTGTCGTAGTCGCTCGTACTCCTCTCTTGTTGGGGGAAGTTCCTCCTGGTCCAATGTTATGTGTAGACTCTTGTTATCTCCAGCTTCCACCTCCGTGTGTCCGAGATGTAATGAGGGTGCCCAGTCTGGATGGCTTTCATCCATTTCATAAGCTGGTCTCCCTGAAAAACACACACTCCCATGATGACTTTTAAAACTGTGTACATTGATCACGGTTCTTTGGTCCATTCTTCATCTTACAAATCACTCCAAGACAACAGGCATCGTCTTTTATTCCCCAAAACTCAGTACTTGGCTTGTTTGGTGCCCTCAGCTAGCTTGGCTAACGCCAGCGGCCTACTAAATGCTAGGCGTCAAAGAGCAAAACAGTTCAAACTTACCAGTGTGAAAATGCCGTGAACACACCAACATGTATCGGCTGATGGCGTTGAAAGTGATGTTTGGTCGTCTCACGGCTGCTATCTAAACAACACAAACACAAGGCTAGCTTCGAGCATGCAGCCGGCGTCAAAAACCTTATGTGCCTTAACCAAAGAAGTGTGGTTCTTCTTCTGTTTTGTTTTATGGCGGTTGGCACTCAGAAAGACGTATTACCGCCACCTACTGCATTGGGGCATGACCAGGGCTCCCTTAATAACCTCTCACATTTCTATACATTTATCCACTTGCATTTATACATGTATATATACATACATTATATGCAGTTTATGCGAGAACAAGGTTCAAAAGCCGTAGCATTTCAGTATGTGGAATGAAACGATGGAACGACTTGAGTACGATATTGTGCTGCCCTTTCTATAGTACTGTTGCTTTAAGAGCAGGGCGGGGTTTGGATGAGGGGGGAAATCCCGTGAGAGTATGTATTGGTGCTAGAGCGAGAACAGGAAGTGAAGCAGACGAAGTCGCTGGACCAACACCTCCGGACTATCTTGGATAAAAGTTGCTGTAAAAGCTACAGTAAGTTGGAAATTACTCTTAAAATGAACAAAAGACATTAGAATTAAGTGGATAGAGCAAGCGACATTGGCGGATGACGTAATATTTCGACGATGTTTGCACAGAAACGTTTGTGTGTTAGCCGGGATATTCACTATTCAGAGCTTAGCAGCAGTGTTGCGAAAGTTGGCGTGTTTTGTAAATATGTGTGTTATGTGACTGTGCAAATAAGGGCAGGGCGAAGTATCGATATTTTTAAAATATCGTTTTTTTAAGCACGATATCAAAAAGAAGCATGTTACTATGCATATAGACGGAATTTGATGCGGAGGTCTTGTGTTTCAAGATGGCGGCCCCCAAGTGCTAGCTGGTCATGGCAGCTCAGTATCTTCTGTGGCGTTTTAGTGTTAAATCGGTGACTTCCCAAACCCTCTTGATGACAGCGGAGAGCGGCCAGATGCAGAGGGGGAGGGTCAGAAATCTTAAGGGGGTATTTTGCATTCATGTCATGCGTACAAGACGTGTTGTTAGCAGTGTTAGTGTCCGGTCCTCAACCTGAGAAGTGACTGAAGACTGAGCTACTGCTGAGGGTCACTGAGGCACGTGACCGCAACAAGGTGGCAATCCTTCAGGGGGGAAACTGAAAACAAAAAATGAAATGTAAAATAAAATATCCTACATCCACACTTTAGCAACCAACAACATGACATTGATCTTAGCTCTCAAATAACGTGAACCTAACAAAGACTTTTCACTGTAATCAATCTTCACAAAACTGAAAGGTACTCCTGTGAAAATAAAACAACAATCACAAATCAACATTTTATAGCTATAAATAACATGAGTTGAACAATGGATTTAAAGCAGAACGCAGAACTGATGCATTGGTAGTAGCGTCGCTGCTACTCCTTTTAGTATATGCGGGCGTCTTGTAAGCTCTGATCAAGGGATGCATCTTGATTAGGGATCGACCGATACCGATTTTTTTCCATCACCCTTCTCAATGGAGGAGGATGACGCATTCGGAGGAGACTTTGTGGATTTTCAAATTCGGACAGCCTTTCGGTGCAGCACGATGACGTCATGCAGCCCTCAAATGTACACTTTTAGGATGCACACCCCGAATTTAAACACAGCCACTATCTGCCTCTTTAATATTGGAATGCTTGGAATCGGTTGAAACATGTGGGAGAAGAAAGTGGATGAAAAACGCAGCAGAATTTAAAAAAAAAAATGGCGGGATAGAATATTCAACAATAATGGGAGTGTGTGTTTTTCAGGGAGACCAGCTTATGAAATGGATGAAAGCCATCCAGACTGGGCACCCTCATTACATCTCGGACACACGGAGGTGGAAGCTGGAGATAACAAGAGTCTACACATAACATTGAATGAGGAGGGACTTTCTCCAACAAGAGAGGAGTACGAGCGACTATGTCAACATTGTGAGTGAGCCCCCCTCCCTTGGCTGAAAATTAGTGCACAACAAGCATCCACAATAATTCCTTTTTGTGTCCTGCAGACACCCAGCGGCTGATTGGTTGTCAAGAAGAATGTCCCTCTCAGCCACAGGAGGAGCAACAGACTATTAAACAGGAAGAGGAGGCGCCACAGCCTCCTCACATTAAAGAGGAAGAGGAGGAGCCACAGCTCCCCTATGTTAAAGAGGAAGTGGAGGAGCCACAGCCCCCCTATGTTAAAGAAGAAGAGCCACAGTCCTCCTATGTTAAAGAGGAAGAGGAGGAGCCACAGCCCCCCTATGTTAAAGAAGAAGAGGAAGAACTCTGGATCACTCAGGAGGGAGATCATCTTCCAGAGGAGGCTGATCTCACCAGGTTGCCACTGACTCTTGTCTTCGTGAAGACTGAAGACCATGAAGACAAACCACCTGAGTCCTCACAGCTTCATCATAGTCCAACATCACAAGCAGACAACCTCTTAGCTCCACTGTCTGATAGTGACGACACAACTTCACACAAACAGTCTGAAAGCTCAAAAAAGAAAACAGGGGAAAAACGTTTTAACTGTTCAGTTTGTGATAAAAGATTTTCTCGGAAGAATGGTTTGGATCAACACATGCGAACACACACAGGAGAAAAACCCTTTAGTTGCTCTGACTGTGGTAAATGCTTCACTATAAAGGCAAACATGGAAAGACACATGACAATACACACAGGAGAAAAACCTTTCAGTTGCTCAGTCTGCGGCAAATGCTTCACTCAAAAGACAGACATGAATTTACACATGAGAACACACAAAGGAGAAAAACCTTTTAGTTGCTCGGTGTGTGGTAAATTCTTTGCCCGAAAGACGCACCTGAAAGTACACATGAGAACACACACAGGAGAAAAACCTTTTAGTTGCTCAGACTGTGGTAAACGCTTCACTCTAAAGGCGCACATGCAATCACACATGAGAACACACACAGGAGAAAAACCTTTTCGTTGTTCAGACTGTGGTAAAGGCTTCTCTCTGGAGTCAGATTTGGAATTACACGCTAGAGCACACAAAGGAGAAAACTTTTTGATGCTTAGACTGTGGTGAACTCCTCGCTTTTAAGACGGCCATGCAATCACACACAGGAGAAAGCAAGCGTTTACTTGCTCAAATTGCATGTTTTCTCTGAAGTTCGCTTGGTGAAGACACAAGCAGAGGCACTGATGGTCGGCAACCTGCGGCTCTAGAACCGCGTGTGACTCTTCAGCCTCTTTGTTGTGGCTTCCATTGGAATACTCAAATTTTGTATTTTTTGCAACAGATTTTTAAACAACATTATTTCAGTCACACTGGTTGGATTTTTGGCTAAAAAGTTACTGATTTGATTGAAAGTTACTGAATCATTTCGGATCGTATCATTTTAAATGAGACAATATTTTCCTTGAATCGCATTGGCAATCACAAATCTAAAACGAATCGTTGCACCTCTAACTGTAACAGATGAAGTCACTTCCTGTTCCATGACTTCCAGATAGGGTCGGCAGAATAGAGGGTTGATTCCTTTTACTGACTTCTTATGGTTCACTCATTGGGGTACTGACCACTTTCAGGAGGCCTTTGAATGATTTGAGTCGGAGCAAAGTAGTAGTTTTTTTTTTCTATTTTGCGCTGTGTTGATTTGACTTAGCGCAAACATTTGTATGTAATAAAAGGAATCATTCTATTATTTTGTTCTTGTTGTATTACATGTTGACAAAATGTGTACGTTTAAGTGTATTGATACAAATACTTTTTGTTTTCCAAAAAGAAATTACAGGAAATTTAAATTACCTTTAAAAAGTACAGTATAGATATCAGTGCTACTGTCACTGTACTGATAATGGATGGATGGGGTATCAGTATCGATATCAGTGCTTCTCTATCTGTACTAACTGGGTCGCACATGGATGATCTGATGTTGTATTTTATTGTGGACATTGAATGCAACACCAAATAAAGTATTGATTTCCAATGTATCTGTTCCTACCTAAATGGTATCATGTCTGCCTTGTTTTAGTTTTCACTACTTAGTTTGGTCAGTAGAGGGCACTCACAGCTAAATAGTTGGGGAGCGTGACCCGAAGGAAGCAACAGTGGCGGGAAATGTTTGCTGGATTCTATAGATGTTTGTTTGGTAGATTTCCTTTCCTATTTCATTTTGAGTGTTGGACACCTCCATTCAGATCCACGACAGCTTCTAATGTTAAGTCCAAAACTCATGGATGGGAGCTACAGGACAAGATAAAAGGTATGTGGGGAATTTTATATAAAATGATATACACCCGTCCTTCCAAGACATATAAACATTTCTCAGCACCATAGAATTACCCAAACTAAAAGATGAGGTAACAAACCCATTTCATTAACGGGTCTTCATGATGCTCTACGGCAGATGCCAAATAAGAAACTTGTCTGATTGTCCACAGCCGAGTACGTTATACATTAAAGTTAATTATGTTAGGTTATTGTGTGTTAATTGTTAAGATTTACAAAATGACATTATTTTTAGGACTTATTTACATTAGTGTGGATTGATTCGAGAGTGGACCCATTTTCCGCTAGTGTGTGTTTCAGTAGGACGTTAATGATTGGTGCACACTATGACGTCACCAAGCCACAGCGCAAGAAGTCGCCTTCACGAGTTGCTGTTGTAACTCTCAGAAGACGCTATTGTACTCCTCTCTAGTGCACGTGGCCAATGAGGTAATATCAATACAATAACCTTTTACACTCTTTAGGTTGTTTAAATACGATGTCCTTCTAAATGAATGTGCTATTGTTAGCCGCTAACGTTAGCCCGCTAACGTGCTAGCATGTATAGGAAGTTCATGTAAAGACATTTTGTGTTGTGAATACTTCGTATCCTGTTACTGTTGGTCCTTCTTACTTGGTCCACTCTTTTTTCAATATTATACAAATACCTACCTTTTGGTTATCTGCACCCATAAATCCTTATAATACCCAAAATAGGATTCAACACAAAGAAGCAGAAGACTACTACTATGCTTGTTGAGTCTTTAGTGAAATGGCTCCATACCTCACCTCACACCCCTCTTCTCTAAAAACGGACATACAGTATTTCACTTTTCACAGTGATGAGTCATGGTTACTTAATTTGAAAACAACTTTTAAAAAAGACACAGCAATAAAACAGAATAGTGTTTATCGTTGACTTCATTAAATGGACTTACCATGGTGTTTATATTGATGAAACAATGCTATGAAAGAACTTGATGGGCAAATATTGGAAAATACGAAACACAAATATTTCACATTCGCTCCTGACACCAGATTTTACAACTGCAATGGACATGAAAATCATTAAAACTAAACAGTAAAAAAGTTTACCTGTGCATCGTAATCTTCCACAATAATTTGTGTTTGTGTTTTGCAGACATCCAACAGCTCATTGGTCATTAAAACGAATGCCCCCCTCAGCTACTGTGTGGGAGCGCCACTTTGAGACTATGGAGCCTGAAGAGCCTATTTAAGAGGAAGAGGCGGAGCCACAGCTCCACCCCCCCCACACACATTTAAGAGGAAGAGGAGGAGCCACAGCCCCCCTATGTTCAAGTGGAAGAGGGAGAACTCTGGATCACTCAGGAGGGAGAGCATCTTCTAGGACCAGAGAAGGCTGATCTCACCAGGTTGCCACTGACTGGTGTCCTCTGCTGTGACTGTAGACCCTGGAGACAAACCACCCGAGTCCTCAAAGCTTCATCAGAGTGAGGAGATGAGGGAGGCGGAGCCAAAGAACCCGTATGTTATAAAGGAGGAGGAAGTGCCACAGCCAGGTGAGCTGTCGGTCCTCCTCCTCAATGTGGGTGATATTAAAGAGGAAGAGGAAGAGCCACAGTCCCCCTATGTTAAAGAGGAAGAGGAGGAGCCACAGTCCCCCTATGTCAAAGAGGAAGAGGAAGAACTCTGGATCACTCAGGAGGGAGAGCATCTTCTAGGGCCAGAGGAGGCTGATCTCACCAGGTTGCCACTGACTGGTGTCTCTGTGAAGACAGACGACCATGAAGACAAACCACCTGAGTCCTCACAGCTTCATCATAGTCCAAGTGAGGAGATGAGAGAGGCGGAGCCTTCATGCAGCAGCTCACTGCAACACATGACAACAGAAGCTGATGGAGACCACTGTGGAGGATCACAAGCAGACAACCTCTTAGCTCCACTGTCAGATAGTGACGACACGACGTCACACTCTCCTGAAGATGAAGACAGCGACTACAACCAAGAATCTCTGAGCAGCGATACAGACTGGGAAGGTGATATGACGACTCACACTGGCAACAAACACTCTGAAAGCTCTAAAAAGAAGACCGATAAGAATTTTAACTGCTCACTTTGTCAGAAAGAATTTTCTCGTAAGAGTCACTTGGCTCAACACATGAGAACACACACAGGAGAAAGACCTTTCAGTTGCTCAGACTGTGGTAAACGCTTTGCTTTAAAGACAAACATGAAATCACACATGAGAACGCACACAGGAGAAAAACCTTTTAGTTGCTCAGACTGCGGTAAATGTTTCACAACAAAGACGGCAATGCAATCACACGTGAGAACACACACAGGAGAAAAACGTTACATTTGCTCAGACTGTGGTAAAGGCTTCAATCGTACGTCAGACATGACCGTACACATGAGAACACACACTGGAGAAAAACCTTTTCGGTGCTCAGATTGTGGTAAATGCTTCTTTCGAAAGACAACCATGCAAAGACACATGAGAACACACACAGGAGAAAAACCCTTTACTTGGTCATACAGCGATATGCGAGCAATGCAATCACACATGAGAGCACACATAGTAGAAAAACCTTTTAGTTGCTCAAACTGTAGCAAATGCTTCACTAAGAAAACAAACATGGAAAGACACATGAGAATACACACAGGAGAAAAACCTTTCAGTTGCTCAGACTGCGGTAAAGGCTTCACTCAAAAGTCAGCGATGCAGTTACACATAAGAACACATACAGGAGAAAAACCTTTTAGTTGCTCAGAGTGTGGTAAATGCTTTGCTCGAAAGTCAGACATAAAATCACATATGAGAACGCACACGAGAGAAAAACCTTTCAGTTGCTCAGACTGTGGTGACACATTTTCTTGGAAGTCCACTTTGAAAAGACACATGCAGAGTCACTGATGGTCTACTGTTTGACTCCCCTCACTTCCATGCAGGCTGCGTTGCCGTGACATTGATATTCTGTGAACATGTCTTTGTTCAATAAATAAATCCATCTTTTTATTAAGTGCAAAATAAAAAGTCATGGTGACTGCAGTGGTTTCATTTGTAGTTGAAGGTGTTTTATTTGACTTTGCTGTCATCACCAAATGCTGACTTCCAGATTGCGTCTATGAGTTGATTTCTTTTACTGACTTGAGTTATTATGATATAGTATCATAGTAATATGATAAGTAAATGGTAGTTTTTGCTTTTTTGTCTCATTTTGCAGTGCCGATTTGATGTTGCTGATTTGATTTGATTTGATTTTTACAATTGTCAACAATAAAGGTTCTCATCTATTTTCTATGCCGCTTATCCTCACTAGGGTGGGAGGGAATGCTGGAGCCTATCCCAGCTATCTTCAGGCGAGGGGTGGGGTACACTCTGTGTGGAGTTTGCATGTTCTCCCCGTGCATGCGTGGGTTTTCTCCGGGTACTCCGGTTTCCTCCCACATTCCAAAAACATGCTAGGTTAATTGGCGACTCCAAATTGTCCATAGGTATGAATGTGAGTGTGAATGGTTGTTTGTCTATATGTGCCCTGTGATTGGCTGGCCACCAGTCCAGGGTGTACCCCGCCTCTCGCCCAAAGACAGCTGGGATAGGCTCCAGCATGCCCGCGACCCTCGTGAGGATAAGCGGTATAGAAAATGGATGGATGGAGTATTGGTATCAGTATCAGTGCTTCTCTATCTGTACTAACTGGGTATCACATGGATTGTCTGTTGCTGTATTTTATTGAGGACACTGAATGCAACCCACAATAAAGTATTATTTTCCATTTATGTATTCCAGGCTAAATTGTATCTTGTCTGCTTTGTATTAGTTTTCACTGCTAGGTTTCGTCTTTTCATCTATCAACGCTAAACATTGCATAACTTTGACATTATAACATGAACTATTTAAAACAAATGAAACTACAACTTTTGTTTTTAATGTTATATTTTCATGAAATATTTAAAAATGCCTTAACTTGCGTGACCACTAGATGAGTGTTTTGTGGTACTTGGAAATGTTTTGTATTTTAATGCAGTTGATTGATGCCTCAGAGAGTTTATTCCTCCAGCAAATATTGTAATATAAGAAGACTAACAGACTGAGTACTCACGCAAGAACTCCTGTTACATTTTCAATGGCTAACATTGGCCTAATTATATTTCATATTGAATTTTTATTCCTAGTGCTTGCCTCACAACACACAAATCTGTTCATACTGGAAGCAACACGAGTGGGAATGTAAATCAAAGATTCTCATGGATCGGCATCCACATCCATGTTATGTTATGTTAATATATCATGTGGCGTACCCCAAGGGTCAATACTGGGACCAAAACTATTACCTCTTTGCCCCGGTGGGAAGGACAAAGGTGTGCGCTGTTTTCATTTTATTAGTCTAAAACGATAAATTACTGATGTACGTCAGCACTTCTATAATCTCATTGATTACACTTTTTGTAGTTTCCATTTCGATGCCATTGTAATCATTTGATGTTTTTGCTTTGCAGTTATTGACAATATCACTGATTTCCTTTTTTGCCACATCAGTGAGGAACATGGAATTAGAATCCCTATCTGTGGTGTCATTCCTTTCCTCCATTGTCCAGAATTTGGAATTTTCCTCTTGCAGTTTTGGTCCAATATTTACAACGTAGTTATTAAAGTTGCTTGAATATTATTTTTGTTCTTATTTATTTCTTCCACGATCTCAAGATTGTTGTCAACTTGTTTTTATATGACTTGTGTTTTTTTCTGAATCCTTAGTTTGTTGAATGATAAATTTCCTGTATAATGTATTTTTCTTCTTACAGGCATTTTCTTTAGTCCTTTTTCCATCTATGCTGATTATTGGTTCCGGGTTTAAAGTCCACGAGGATGCTTAGAAAAACAAAAACTATCACGAGAAGACGAAAAACATGTAAACCGCGTTATTGGGAGAGAAAGAGGACACAATTTTTTTTTATCAAAGTGTACGCGAAGCTTATAACTTTATTTTCTACCAGCTCAGAGCTCGTCAATACATTGTACGCGATGGTCCGCCTAGCCCCGCCCACCTAGAGTGTTCACCATCATGGCGGACTATCTCAGCCACAGCGCACTACACTAGCTTTCAATGAGTCATACTCTTATTACTCTAGACTCCTTGTAAGTGACGCCTGGAGGACCGGATGTAGTCGCGTTCTGCACATGCGTAGAACAGGCATCTTAGCATTAGCAATGCAGTCGACCAGCTGAGAGCACAGAGCTAACTGCCGAGAGGAAAAGTAGAATGAAAAGTGATTAAAGGATCCCTAAAACGATTCTTATCCTGTCGACGATCCACCAGGATCACGTCTTTTTGACCAAGAATTGACTTTTGGTGAGTTGTGTTTCTTATATTGGCGCTTTGTATGAACTGTGTGTGCAAAAGTTGTGATGCAGTTAGTATTTTGTCCTAACGAGAATGTTATGTATGAGAGTCCTGTGTGACAAGTACAGAAATGTTTGGTTTTGCTAAATGTCTGAGAATTCGAGTGATTTTTGCCCGGTTAAAAACATCCGGAGCCTTGTCACACGATGACAATGTTAGCCGCCATTTTAGGATTAGTTGAACGTCATAGCGGTGATGCTATAGCTATAGCTGTGTTACAAAACCCATATTTTAGCGATAAAAAAGCCTTTCAAATGCATCCGTCCTTAAAAAGGCATTTTTCACACATGATATCTGGTATATTTTAATCAGGATACACATTCGTTAGGTAGGTTACTACTTCATCTTCAATTTCCTGTCGGATTTATTTTGCGTGTTGGACCACATCAAGTCAAATTAGTACCTTGAAAAGTAGTACAACATTAAGCCTTTCAAATTCATAGACCGTAGCTGTGGAAGAAAATAAAATGTATATGGTATTTTAATTTAGCATAATGTTTATCTGCATGCGAAATGTCATTCAAATTGAGTTGTGCGAAATGTGTTGTTTTTGCCCGGAAATGTGAAAAGGGTGAAAAGGGTGAAAAGGTACACAGTGTGTGGACCTGGGTTGGATTCTCTGCTTGGGCATCTCTGCGTGGAGTTTGCATGTTCTCCCAGTGCGTGCATGAGTTTTCTCCGCTTTTCAAATGGTGATTTTTTTTCCAAGTACACAATAACCTTCAACAACAATTCCTGTTTGTGTCCTACAGACATTCAGCAGCTGATTGGTCATCAAAAAGAATGTCCCCCTCAGCCACAGGGTGGGAGCTGTGACTGAAGACCCTGAGGACAAACCACCTGAGTCCTCAAAGCTTCATCATAGTCCAAGTAAGGAGATGAGAGAGGCGGAGCCACAGATCCCCTATGTCATAAAGCAGGAGGAGGAGCCACGGCCAGATGGGCTGTCACTCCTGCTCCTAAATGGGGGTGATATTAAAGAGGAAGAGGCAGAGCCTCTCTTCGTTAAAGAGGAAGAGGATGAGCCACAGCCCCCCCACGTTAAAGAGGAAGAGGAGGAGCCACAGTCCCCCTATGTGAAAGAGGAAGAGGAAGAACTCTGGATCACTCAGGAGGGAGAGCATCTTCTAGGGCCAGAGGAGGCTGATCTCACCAGGTTGCCACTGACTGGTGTCTCTGTGAAGACAGACGACCATGAAGACAAACCACCTGAGTCCTCACAGCTTCATCATAGTCCAAGTGAGGAGATGAGAGAGGCGGAGCCTTCATGCAGCAGCTCACTGCAACACATGACAACAGAAGCTGATGGAGACCACTGTGGAGGATCACAAGCAGACAACCTCTTAGCTCCACTGTCAGATAGTGACGACACGACGTCACACTCTCCTGAAGATGAAGACAGCGACTACAACCAAGAATCTCTGAGCAGCGATACAGACTGGGAAGGTGATATGACGACTCACACTGGCAACAAACACTCTGAAAGCTCTAAAAAGAAGACAGATAAACCTTTTAACTGCTCACTTTGTCACAAAAGATTTTCTCTTAAAGGCAATTTGGCTCAACACATGAGAACACACACAGGAGAAAAACCTTTCAGTTGCTCAGACTGTGGTCAACGCTTCACTTTAAAGACAAACATGGAAAGACACATGAGAACACACTCAGGAAAAAAACCTTTTAGTTGCTCAGCCTGTGGTAAAGGCTTCACTCAAAAGACAACCATGAAAAGACACATGAGAACACACACAGGAGAAAAACCTTTCGCTTGCTCTGACTGTGGTAAACGCTTCACTGAAAAGACAGCCCTGAAAAGACACATGAGAACACACATAGAAGAAAAACCTTTTAGTTGCTCTGAGTGTGGTAAACTTTTCACGCACAAGACAAACATGCAATCACACATGAGGACACACACAGGAGAGAAACCATTTAGTTGCTCCGACTGTGGTAAATGTTTCACTTTAAAGGCAAATATGCAGTCACACATGAGAACACACACCGGAGAAAAACCTTACAGTTGCTCAGACTGTGGTAAACGTTTCACTGAAAAGTCAAATATGCGATTACACATGAGAACACACACAGGAGAAAAACCTTTTAGTTGCTCACACTGTGGTAAATGTTTTGCTCAAAATTCAAGCATGAGATTACACATGAGAACCCACAAAGGAGAAAAACCTTTTAGTTGCTCGGACTGTGGCAAACGCTTCACTCAGAAGACAAGCATGCAATCACACATGAGAACGCACACAGGAGAAAAACCTTTTACTTGCTCAAATTGTGGTGAGACATTTTCTTGGAAGTCCACGTTGAAAAGACACATGCAGAGTCACTGATGGTCTACTGTTTGCTCTCCTGACTTCCATGCAGACACTAGCCACGTATACATGGACCCAAATATTCCAATTGCATTCGGTTTATTCACTCAAACAGAAATAATTACATTTTTGTATGCACCTCATTCTGGTTGTTTATTTACTGTATGCTCTCATCACTAAATGCTGGAACTGATGAAGTCGCTTCCTGTTTGATTACTTCCTGATTCAGTCTGGAAAGTAGTGATTTGATTTCTTTTACTGACTTGAATCCTTATGATTCATTCATTGAGGTACGGACGGCTTTCTATGTTATTGTATTTTCTGGATGAAATGGTCACAAATAAATGTATTGATACAAATATATGTTTTGTTATTCAAAGCTCTTTGTCAGGTAATTGCCAGGATTCCATTCCTAATTTGGTCCGGATTAGGGGGGCAGCAGTCTTAGTTGGGAAATCCAGACTGTCTGGTCTCCTGCTACCCCTCCCAGTTCCACAGGTGGGCACCAAGGCGTTCCGGGCCAGCCCATCTGCTCCATTTGGCTATGTTTCAGAAAACCAACAAAAATGGCCACTCGTCATCCACTTCCGCATTATGCCCTGTGCATATTTTTTAAAATTACAATCATGATTTATTTTCTATGTTGATTGTCAAGCATTGGTAACACAATGTAGGTCATATTTATGCTGTGTAATTATTGTTTATTATCAAAGTGTACACGTTTCTTTTATGGAGCGCTAGTGAATACATTATACTCTATTTTCCGCCTAGCCCCGCCCATCTCTCGTTCACCAACATGGCGGACTTTCTTCGCCAGAGCGTACCACACTCGGATCATTGTGCTCCTTTTCACTCTACGCTCCTTGGACCGGATGTCGACGCGTTTTGCACATGCGTAGAACAGCCATCTTAGAGCTAGCAGTGCAGTCGACGAGCTGAGCTAACTGCCGAGAGGAAAAGTCGAGTGAAAAGTGATGATAGGATCCCTTAAACGATACTTACTTGGTCGATGATCCATCAGGATCACCTCTTTATGAGCAAGAATCGACTTTTGGTGAGTTTTATTTATTACATTGCAACTTTGTTTGAACTGTGTGTGGTTACATGGTGCAGGACTAATGTGTGTGTATGCGTGTCTGAGCTACAATGCACAGGAGCTGTTATGCAGTGATGCATTTACATACAGTATATGTGTGAATATGTATTTGGTGTGAAATAACGTCCGTAGCCAACGCGATGAAAACGTTAGCCGCCATTTTAGTCACTGTGAACTCGTGATGGACTGATTAATGCCAATCGTGATGGGTGTACGTGAATAAAAATTAACAGGGTTAACGATTTTCAGACACGTGTGCTATCTTTTACATTGTCAGTTCATTTGAACTTGTTCATGCATTCACACACACAATCATTGTTTGTGTCCTGCAGACATCCAGCACCAGAGGGTGGGAGCTCCACTTTGGAGTAGATGGAGCGTCGGCCAATTAAAGAGGAAGAGGCGGAGCCACAGCCCCCTGTGATGAAGGGAAGGAGCCACAGCCCCCTCTATGTTAAAGAGGAAGAGGAAGAACTCTGGATCACTCAGGAGGGAGAGCATCTTCTAGGGCCAGAGGAGGCTGATCTCACCAGGTTGCCACTGACTGGTGTCTCTGTGAAGACAGACGACCATGAAGACAAACCACCTGAGTCCTCACAGCTTCATCATAGTCCAAGTGAGGAGATGAGAGCGGCAGAGCCCCAGCCCCCCGATGTAAAAGAAGAAGAAGAAGAGGAGGAGCCACAGCCCACCTACATTAAAGAAGAAGAAGAAGAGGAGCTGCAGCCCCACTATGTGAAAGAGGAGATGAGAGAGTCGGAGCCTTCATGCAGCAGCTCACTGCAACACATGACAACAGAAGCTGATGGAGACCACTGTGGAGGATCACAAGCAGACAACCTCTTAGCTCCACTGTCAGATAGTGACGACACGACGTCACACTCTCCTGAAGATGAAGACAGCGACTACAACCAAGAATCTCTGAGCAGCGATACAGACTGGGAAGGTGATATGACGACTCACACTGGCAACAAACACTCTGAAAGCTCTGAAAAGCAGACAGATAAACCTTTTAACTGCTCCGTTTCTGATCAAATATTTTCTCCTAAAAGTAAATTGACTCGTCGCATGACAACGCACACAGGAGAAAAACCTTTTAGTTGCTTGCACTGTGGCGAAGGCTTCACTTACAAGTCAAGCATGCAAGTACACATGAGAACACACACAGGAGAAAAACCTTTTAGTTGCTCAGATTGTGGTAAGCGCTTCACTTTAAAGACAAACATGCAAAGACACATGATAACGCACACAGGAGAAAAACCTTTTAGTTGCTCGGACTGTGGTAAAAGCTTTGCTTTAAAGACAAACATGCAAAGACACATGATAACGCACACAGGAGCAAAACCGTTTAGTTGCTCAGACTGTGGTAAAAGCTTCACTTTAAAGAATCACATGCAGTTACACATGAGAACACACACAGGAGAAAAACCTTTTAGTTGCTCAGACTGTGGTAAATGCTTCACTCGAAAGACAAACATGCAATCACACATGGCGACGCACATAGGAGAAAAACCTTTTACTTGTTCAAACTGTGGTAAACGCTTCCCTCAAAAGAGAAACCTGCGGTTGCACATGATAGTACACACAGGAGAAAACCCGTTTAGTTGCCCCGACTGTGGTAAACGCTTCAATCGAAAGACAAACTTGCAATCACACATGAGAACACACACAGGAAAAAGACCTTTTAGTTGCTCAACTTGTGGTGACACATTTTCCTGGAAGTCTGCGTTGAAAAGACACATGCAGAGTCACTGATGGTCTACTGTTGGACTCGCCTGGTTTCCCTGCACACACTGTGTTGTATTTATTGAATAAAGATAGCTGCATAGAATATCACATCTTGTGCTTCTTAATGTGTAAAAAAAAAGACCATTATTTTCATAGTATTACACATTTTGTCCTCTAAATGTATCATTTAAACGTTTTTACTTGTTCATTTCTGACTTCTTGTAATTTTGCAAGATTTTCCCATAAAGTTCTGTTTTTATAGTCGTACATTTAGGAGTTTTTTTCTCGTAAATGTACAACTTTATTCTGATAATATTGCAAAAGTTTTCTAGTAAATTTAGGACTTAATTCTCTCAATTCTCAATACTTGGCCGTGCAATGGAGTATATGCACTGTTTGTCATCATCTAGGTTATCCGGGGAGAAGAGTGCTGCCCTTGGAAAAGACTTGATGACTCGGTAGTGATCATATCATAAAGTCAAATAAACCAACGCAGGCCTTCAGGAGCACTAAAGAGTAAGCAGGGCGTGAGGAAGGTGCACGTTGGGCGAGTGGAAAGTCTTTCAACCAGCAGAGGGCAGCCTTACACCATCTACCAGGCCCACCTGCCGGGCTGCTGACAGTCGTGTCTTCCATCTAGTCAACTCTACATGGTCAAGACCAGGGGTCAGCAACTTGTAGTTCTTCAGCCTCTTTGTTGTGGCAATGCTGGAATATTTATTGGAGAAATATATGAATGAAGAAAATGCACTTCTTTGTAATGAGTTTAAATTTATTTAAATCATTTATTCAGTATTTCTGAAGAGAGACTGTATCTGCCGTAAAATTGCATTCCTCATTGTGGGCGTTGATAAGTGATAAGAATATCAAAATGTCTTCCTGGGAAACATGTGATCTCAGGCGAAGTCACGACGGCTCGTTCACTCACCCGCCCGGTCCGCCTGATAGACCAGGGCTCAAGGGCAGTGAGGGAGGCGAGGCGGCGGTGGAGAAGAATCGGAGAGAAGATTGAAGTCTCATGCTGTAAAATATGAACGCCTCACTCTAAATCAAACACCACTTAGCAAATTGGAGGCAACAACTCTCACACGCTGCACATTTCTGCCAAGGCGTTGATGTTTGACGCTTGCAAAATCAGCCGGTGAGTTCAAGTTTCATCTTCACCAAAACAAGACATCATCACGTCCCACAGAAGCACAGCAGATCTGATGGAGATCTGGTGGCAATCTGATGGAGAGCTGAGAAGACCCGAGAAGAAACCCCGTCCACGGTTGACAGAGACGCCAGGATGCTTTGGTTGGACACGCGACTCCTTTATTTGGCCGTGCCAAAGCACAGACACATTTTTGGCAAAACATTTTTATTGACTGGTACCAAAAGCAGAGCGTACGCTAACTGGAGCGTTCACTAACCAGGGCATACGCTAACCGGAGTGTATGCTAACTGGAGCATACACTAACCGTAGTGTTTGTTAACCGCAGTGTCTGTTAACTGGAGCATCCACTAACCGGAGCATACAATAGCCGTGGCGTATGCAAACCAGGGCACACGCTATCCAAGGTCCCAGTGAATTTCCAGAATGAATGGTCGCCAGGACATAAAAACGCGGCCAGCGTCAGCATTCAGTTGGTCAGTACAGAAAGACGAGGTCAAGAAGGCAAAGAAAAAACGAGGCGCTAACACTTGAGGTGCTTCTTGCTGGACATGTCATTCCACACGCGGTGCATCTCCTCGGGGGAGATCTGGTGGACGGTGATGACCCTGCGGTAGCGGCACAGGCTGTAGGCCATCTTCCAGTGGTTGAAGCCCGTGTTCTGGTAGGGATGGATGCCCAGCTTACGCAGACACAAGCCCACGTAGACGTCCTCCAGGTGCAGCAGGCGGGTGTGGAGGGACGTCTTGTAGATGAGCTCGGCCACGTCCGAGGAGAAGACGTAGCCCGTGCCCGAGCAGAAGGGCGGGTACTTGCTCTCGGGGTAGACGTCTCTGGGCATGTACCACTTGCTGCGCATGTCCCTGATGGGCCCCCCGTTGATGACGTAGCCGGTGAAGTACCTCTTCCTGGGCTTGGTGCTGGGCTTGAGGAGCTTATAGAGGAGATTGTCCATGTTGATGAAGACGTCGCTGTCCGTCTTCATGATGTACTGCGCCTTGGGGCAGAAGGTGGCCACCCAGCGCATCCCCATCATGGTCTTGAGGGTGAGGTTGTGGTAGGAGTCGATGAAGTCCTCCACCACCATGTCGTGGAAGATCTGGCTCTCCTGCTCCACCATCTGGTTGAGGATGGGATCCGTGTTCCTGCCCAGCAGGAAGATGGTGACGATGCGGAGGTCGCTGAAGGTGCTCTCGTCGCCCCAGGTCTCACGGATGGCCTGGCGGGCGTCAAACTCCTTGTGCGTGGTGCTGACCAGAATGACCAGGAAGGGGACCTGCTCCTCGCACTTCCCGGGCTCGTTGATGACGAAGGCATAGGCGTGAGGGTTGAGAGGTCGCGTTCGGATGTTGCTGAAGGTGACGTTCTTGGCGGCTTTGGCCGTCTTGCGTACGGGCAGAGACATGTGGCCCACGTAGGTGGAGGTGGGCCGGGACACGCTCAGGTACCACAGGGCGCTGGCCCAGCACACCACTGTCAGCAGGTACAGACATGACACCTTGGAAGGCATCACGGTGCGTTCGGGTGCACGCCGGGGAGCAGGGTTTCAAGCGGCCATCCGACCGAGCGCATCCGGGCCGCATCCAGCTGCTCCTGTGTGCACGTTGACATCAAGCCTCTGTGGGGGGCCGTGCCCAAAACACGCGCTTCCTGTTTCCTGTCTGCTCCCTTCACCTCACACCTGGAACAACAAGAACACACACACTTACTATGGTACCCGTTATGTCATTGGAAGCTCATATCACCTCGTACTTCGGTACGGGACAAAAACAATTTTAAAAAAATGTAAAAAAAAAAAAAAACAACAACAAACCTTAAAATGTATTATGGAAAGCAGGAAGTGAACAAATGTAACAGTTAGTTACAGAAGTACCAGATGGAGGGGTAGGATTTAATAAGCTTTGCTTCTTCCTACTCCTTTTGGACATGTGGAACTGGGAACTGATTATGGGATGCATTCAATTGTAATCTGATGCATGTTCAAATGAAATAAAACCATTACCATTACCATTACCATTACCTATTTGCCACCAAACTACAAGTCAGGAAGCGTTCATGGGAAAGAGTCACATGTCACAGAAGGCGGCACGGACAGAAATGTAAAAAATAATGAGAAGATGTTAGCATCTCCATCCAAGCGTGTCTCCCACAGCATCCAGGTAGTCATTAGAGGACAGATGGTGCTGTGGATGATTGGACTGTCTGCTGACCTATTTGAAAGCGTTTGCTACATCAGAGGCTGAAAGGGGGCAGTCGGAAATGCAAACGATGCTCCTGTAACGTGGCTCAACAGGCTGGTGAAAGATTTGCCGATAAAAATAAAAATGCGAAGAAGGTTCCTTACTGCATGGGGTCGCCATGTGCACAAACACCAAAGACGGATGTCTCATCATGTGAAAATGTCAAAGAAAACGGCGCTTTGGAAGAGAATAAACGGCAAAGAATAAGAACACGGCTTCCCAAAACATGATGATAGAGTTTGCGTTTGATCACATGTTGCCATCTCCAGGGGCCGCCCATGCAAAGCTCCTGAAATAATCCTCAGATATGATTATATTCTCCCAGCAAACAAATGAAAGCAGCAGTCTGTCTCCTGCATTACACAGGATGCCATATTCACCCCACCTGGAAATAACCTGGCAACGCAGGAACAAGTTCCATGTTCTTGTTGCTCATGCCAATCATTTGGAGACTTCCCATATCAGCATGGGATAGGACAGGGAAGTTTTGGAAGCATGCTATGAAGAAAGTCAAATCTCACATCTGCTGCCCTAGTTAAAGTCATGAATCCCTTCCAGAAGGGCCGACTCAAACTAAAACGGACTCTAACCAAAGCAAAAGAGTCAGCTTCTAGCCCAGATCACCCCTCTCCACTTGCGCCGGTGGGGTGGGGGGACATGGGTGCGTTGCGCTTATTACGAAAATTGCCAAGTGCACTGGCTACACATTGTTGCTGTGGCCACTTGACCCTCTAACCCTAATGCTAACCCTCTAACCCTAACCCTCTAACTTTAATACTAACCCTCTAACCCAAGCCCTCTAACTTTAATACTAACCCTAAAGCTAACCCTCAAACACTAACCGTCTAACTTTAATACTAAACCTAAAGCTAACCCTCAAATGCTAACCCTCTAACTTTAATACTAACCCTAACCCTCTAACTTTAATACTAGCCCTCTAACCCAAACCCTCTAACTTTAATACTAACTCTAAAGCTAACCCTCTAATTTTAATACTAACACTAATGCTAACCCTCTAACTTTAATACTAACCCTAAAGCTAACCCTCAAACACTAACCGTCCAACTTTAATACTAACTCTAAAGCTAACCCTCTAACTTTAATACTAACCCTAAAGCTAACCCTCAAACGCTAACTCCCCTCTAACACTAACCCTAACCAGCTACCTCTAAGGCTAACTCTAACCCTCTAACTGTACCGCTAACCCTCTAAAGCTAACGCTAACCCTTTGCTAAACTTTGGCTGAGTGGATTCAGTCAAGTTGTCTTGGTGAGCTCATGCAGGGGTCACCTCTGCTCTTTTCTTGGTAGAAGGCTGCGAGACGTTATGATGCATCTGCTTACACACGACCAAGCACACACGCTGCCTTCCAGATGGCCGGGAAATCCAAAGCGACCTTTATTGTCTTTGCAGGCTTCATGTACGGGAGGAATTTCTCTCCTCCTGCAGGATAACCTGCGTTCCATTTATCAATCTGCTTTGTCAAAGTGTGAGCAAATGAAATCATCTTTCTTTTCCTTTCACTGCACCCTCTTCTTCCTCACCGCCACAGCGCTGTCATGCATTATGTACCCAGCTATGCTAACCGCACTCGGTACGGAGCCAACACAACAGGCCACTTCCTATTCTCTTCCCAGTAGGGAAGGCTTCTTCCTCCTGCTTCAAGCAGCCTTCTCTCACTGTTCTTCTTCATGTTGGGCTCAAGTAAAAGCTGTTTCATGAATAGCATCACACACAGATGCTTCCGGAAGGTCACATTCATCTCTCACTGATATATCAACATTATCAACATACAGTATCTCACTTCTACAACTAAGGATATATCAACATTATCAACATACAGTATCTCACTTCAACTACTAACTAAGGATATATCAACATTATCAACATACAGTATCTCACTTCAACAACTAACTTAGGATATATCAACATTATCAACATACAGTATCTCACTTCAACCACTAACTAAGGATATATCAACATTATCAACATACAGTATCTCACTTCAACAACTAAGGATATATCAACATTATCAACATACAGTATCTCACTTCAACAACTAACTAAGGATATATCAACATTATCAACATACAGTATCTCACTTCAACAACTAAATAAGGATATATCAACATTATCAACATACAGTATCTCACTTCAACAACTAACTAAGGATATATCAACATTATCAACATACAGTATCTCACTTCAACAACTAAATAAGGATATATCAACATTATCAACATACAGTATCTCATTTCAACAACAAAGGATATATCAACATACAGTGTCTCACTTCAACAACTAAGGATATATAAACATTATCAACATACAGTATCTCACTTCAACAACTAACTAAGGATATATCAACATTTATCAACATACAGTATCTCACTTCAACAACTAAATAAGGATATATCAACATTATCAACATACCGTATCTCACTTCAACAACTAAATAAGGATATATCAACATTATCAACATACAGTATCTCACTTCAACAACTAACTAAGGATATATCAACATTATCAACATACAGTATCTCACTTCAACAACTAACTAAGGATATATCAACATTATCAACATACAGTATCTCACTTCTACAACTAAGGATATATCAACATTATCAACATACAGTATCTCATTTCAACAATCAAGGATATATCAACATTATCAACATACAGTATCTCACTTCAACAACTAACTAAGGATATATCAACATTTATCAACATACAGTATCTCACTTCAACAACTAACTAAGGATATATCAACATTATCAACATACAGTATCTCACTTCAACAACTAAATAAGGATATATCAACATTATCAACATACCGTATCTCACTTCAACAACTAAGGATATATCAACATTATCAACATACAGTATCTCACTTCAACAACTAAATAAGGATATATCAACATTATCAACATACAGTATCTCACTTTAACAACTAAGGATATATGAACATTATCAACATACAGTATCTCACTTCAACAACTAACTAAGGATATATCAACATTATCAACATACAGTATCTCACTTCAACAACTAACTAAGGATATATCAACATTATCAACATACAGTATCTCATTTCAACAATCAAGGATATATCAACATTATCAACATACAGTATCTCACTTCAACAACTAACTAAGGATATATCAACATTATCAACATACAGTATCTCACTTCAACAACTAACTAAGGATATATCAACATTATCAACATACAGTATCTCACTTCAACAACTAACTTAGGATATATCAACATTATCAACATACAGTATCTCACTTCAACCACTAACTAAGGATATATCAACATTATCAACATACAGTATCTCACTTCAACAACTAAGGATATATCAACATTATCAACATACAGTATCTCACTTTAACAACTAAGGATATATCAACATTATCAACATACAGTATCTCACTTTAACAACTAAGGATATATCAACATTATCAACATACAGTATCTCACTTCAACCACTAACTAAGGATATATCAACATTATCAACATACAGTATCTCACTTCAACAACTAAGGATATATCAACATTATCAACATACAGTATCTCACTTCAACAACTAAATAAGGATATATCAACATTATCAACATACAGTATCTCATTTCAACAACAAAGGATATATCAACATACAGTGTCTCACTTCAACAACTAAGGATATATAAACATTATCAACATACAGTATCTCACTTCAACAACTAACTAAGGATATATCAACATTTATCAACATACAGTATCTCACTTCAACAACTAAATAAGGATATATCAACATTATCAACATACCGTATCTCACTTCAACAACTAAATAAGGATATATCAACATTATCAACATACAGTATCTCACTTCAACAACTAACTAAGGATATATCAACATTATCAACATACAGTATCTCACTTCAACAACTAACTAAGGATATATCAACATTATCAACATACAGTATCTCACTTCTACAACTAAGGATATATCAACATTATCAACATACAGTATCTCATTTCAACAATCAAGGATATATCAACATTATCAACATACAGTATCTCACTTCAACAACTAACTAAGGATATATCAACATTTATCAACATACAGTATCTCACTTCAACAACTAACTAAGGATATATCAACATTATCAACATACAGTATCTCACTTCAACAACTAAATAAGGATATATCAACATTATCAACATACCGTATCTCACTTCAACAACTAAGGATATATCAACATTATCAACATACAGTATCTCACTTCAACAACTAAATAAGGATATATCAACATTATCAACATACAGTATCTCACTTTAACAACTAAGGATATATGAACATTATCAACATACAGTATCTCACTTCAACAACTAACTAAGGATATATCAACATTATCAACATACAGTATCTCACTTCAACAACTAACTAAGGATATATCAACATTATCAACATACAGTATCTCATTTCAACAATCAAGGATATATCAACATTATCAACATACAGTATCTCACTTCAACAACTAACTAAGGATATATCAACATTATCAACATACAGTATCTCACTTCAACAACTAACTAAGGATATATCAACATTATCAACATACAGTATCTCACTTCAACAACTAACTTAGGATATATCAACATTATCAACATACAGTATCTCACTTCAACCACTAACTAAGGATATATCAACATTATCAACATACAGTATCTCACTTCAACAACTAAGGATATATCAACATTATCAACATACAGTATCTCACTTTAACAACTAAGGATATATCAACATTATCAACATACAGTATCTCACTTCTACAACTAAGGATATATCAACATTATCAACATACAGTATCTCACTTCAACCACTAACTAAGGATATATCAACATTATCAACATACAGTATCTCACTTCAACAACTAAGGATATATCAACATTATCAACATACAGTATCTCACTTCAACAACTAACTAAGGATATATCAACATTATCAACATACAGTATCTCACTTCAACAATTAAATAAGGATATATCAACATTATCAACATACAGTATCTCATTTCAACAACAAAGGATATATCAACATACAGTGTCTCACTTCAACAACTAAGGATATATAAACATTATCAACATACAGTATCTCACTTCAACAACTAACTAAGGATATATCAACATTTATCAACATACAGTATCTCACTTCAACAACTAAATAAGGATATATCAACATTATCAACATACCGTATCTCACTTCAACAACTAAATAAGGATATATCAACATTATCAACATACAGTATCTCACTTCAACAACTAACTAAGGATATATCAACATTATCAACATACAGTATCTCACTTCAACAACTAACTAAGGATATATCAACATTATCAACATACAGTATCTCACTTCTACAACTAAGGATATATCAACATTATCAACATACAGTATCTCATTTCAACAATCAAGGATATATCAACATTATCAACATACAGTATCTCACTTCAACAACTAACTAAGGATATATCAACATTTATCAACATACAGTATCTCACTTCAACAACTAACTAAGGATATATCAACATTATCAACATACAGTATCTCACTTCAACAACTAAATAAGGATATATCAACATTATCAACATACCGTATCTCACTTCAACAACTAAGGATATATCAACATTATCAACATACAGTATCTCACTTCAACAACTAAATAAGGATATATCAACATTATCAACATACAGTATCTCACTTTAACAACTAAGGATATATCAACATTATCAACATACAGTATCTCACTTCAACAACTAACTAAGGATATATCAACATTATCAACATACAGTATCTCATTTCAACAATCAAGGATATATCAACATTATCAACATACAGTATCTCACTTCAACAACTAACTAAGGATATATCAACATTATCAACATACAGTATCTCACTTCAACAACTAAATAAGGATATATCAACATTATCAACATACCGTATCTCACTTCAACAACTAAGGATATATCAACATTATCAACATACAGTATCTCACTTCAACAACTAAATAAGGATATATCAACATTATCAACATACAGTATCTCACTTTAACAACTAAGGATATATGAACATTATCAACATACAGTATCTCACTTCAACAACTAACTAAGGATATATGAACATTATCAACATACAGTATCTCACTTCAACAACTAACTAAGGATATATCAACATTATCAACATACAGTATCTCACTTTAACAACTAACTAAGGATAAATCAACATACAGTATCTCACTTCAACAACTAAATAAGGATATATCAACATTATCAACATACAGTATCTAATTTCAACAACAAAGGATATATCAACATACAGTATCTCACTTCAACAACTAAGGATATATCAACATTATCAACATATCTCACTTCAACAACTAACTAAGGATATATCAACATTATCAACATACAGTATCTCACTTCAACAACGAACTAAGGATATATCAATGTTATCAACATACAGTATCTCACTTCAACAACTAACTAAGGATATATCAACATTATCAACATACAGTATCTCACTTCAACAACTAACTAAGGATGTACTGTATCAACATTTTTCTTGACATGTTGCCTTTCTGCTGTTTTTAATATTACACTTGAGACATCCCTGATTTCGGTAAGTTCCCACTTACGCTGACACTGTTGATTCAGTATCTACAGGTGTGCTACTTGAAGAAGAGGAACATGGTATGTTGAGCTACATAACAATGAAAACAATGAAAAAAGCCATCAAACCCTCATCCATGCACTGAACATAAAAACAGTACTTGTGCATTTTCTTTTCTTTTCTTTCAGTCACGTGATGAAATTTGTCAGCTTTCGCACGACACCAGCAGAAGCACATCAGCCCCAGGAAGGAGTTGATGTGGAGCATGCAGCTCCATGCAGGGCTCCTATTAACCGCAGGATTAGGATTTAGGAAGCTAAACAGACAAACTAAAAAGGGGTTGGTAGTGTCGGGTCAGGTTGGAAGGAGTGAAAGAGAGGTGACCTGAAGTCTTCATTTGTTCCAATTTGCCTGGAAATGGTGAACATGCTCGGAATAAGTGAGGAGGAAGGAAGTACGACACGCTTGACTAAAGCCACCACTAAAAGCCTTCAAACCACAAAGACTTTCAAACATGACATCATCTCTTTTGGATTGGCATCATACAGACACAGTGCTAGACAATTAGTGTCCAATCAATCAACGACCATCAATATCACCTTCATTCTTCCTGACAAAGTCATCTATCTGCACACCATCGAGGGGGGAACATTGTCTAATGTTGTGTTCACTGAGCACCGTTGGTAGATATGATGACAGAGGAGACAGTAAACACACCTCATGCTTGTCCACTGTAGGCCTTTCTCTCGTTCTAGACCAGGATTCTTCTTCTAGACCAGGGAAGACCATGTCACAGCAGGGATGGAGCTACTGGATGGCACTTGGGTAGGTGGTTGGATGGAGGAATGGATGGATGGGTGGGTGGGGTTGGACATTAGTCAGGGGGTGGGTTGGTGGTTCGGTGGATGGATGGATGATGGTTGGGTGCATGATGGGTTGGTGGGTAGGTAGGATGCATGGATGGATAGCTGGAGGGATGGATGGATGAGGTAGTTGGTGGGTGGATGGATGGAAGTAGTTGGTGGTTGGGTAGCTGGTTAGATGAATTGATGGGTGGTGGTAGTCGCTGATGGTTGGGTAGGTGGTTGGAAGGGTGGTGGTAGTTGGTGGATGGATGGGTGATGGTAGTTGGTGGGTGGATGGATCTATGGTGGTAATGGTTGGTGGATGGATGAGTGATGGCAGTTGGTGGGTGGAAGTAGTTGGTGGGTGAATGGATGGTTGGATAGGTGGTGGTAGTTGGTGGTTGGGTAGGTGGTTGGATGGATGTTGGATGGGTGATGGTTAGTGGGTGGCTGGATCTATGGGTGGTTGTTGTTAGTGGATGTATAGTCGGGTAGTGGTAGTGGATGGGTGGTGGTAGTTGGTGGGTGGATGGTAGTTGATGGTTGGTGGTAGTTGGTGGGTGGATGGGTGGTGGTAGTTGGTGGGTGGGTGGATGGTTAGGTGGTGGTACTTGGTGGGTGGAAGGATGGCTTGGCTTGGTTTGTGGAGAACTTGCTGTGGCGTCTGTCTGTCTGCAGCAGGCACTTTTAAAAATAATTTTCTAGTAGCAAGAATAACTTTTTCTTTCAGCCACCTGCCACAGATAGATAACAGTCCTGTGGAAAAGACCAAGTCATCCCACATTTAGATGGCAGCGTCACACGTCTGAACGTCATTGACAGAAGTGCAAAGTATGTCCACCATAGTGCTAACCTTTCTGCTGCTCTCAAACACTTTTATATTCTGGAAAATGCTCACTTGTGTTTATCTTCACTTGGCTGTGCTTAAAACTTACCCAGGGGGAGGATGAACTCCATTTACTTCCAGTCAGCCTCCTCCAGAGACGCTGTGCCTCCGAGACCAAGCATATGGTGCCTTAATTAGGAAGCATTCAACTGACTGGTAGGAAAAAAAACATCCCTTTGTGTGGAAAATCCTCCACATTCCCTTCAATGGCTGACTGCAACCTTGGAGAAAAACATTCCAAATAAACAACACACCTCCAATTCATCACAAGCAGCGCTCATCCTGATCAGGCCTGATTACCTCCAAGGTGCTCAAAGCTCTTCAACACTGTTTACATTTACCTAGTGATGACGCAGCATCAGGAGCAATTGGGGGTTCAGTATCTTGCCCAAAGATACTTCAACATGAAGTTAGGAGAAAAGTTAGGTTGGGACACGACCACTCTGCTTTCTGATCTTCCAATATCTAGTTTGAAAAGCCTGCAGTTAGTACAAAAGGCTGTGGCACGACTGCTCACGAGGACGGGAAAATTAAAAAAAAAAAAAAATCTCCAGTAGTAGCTAACCTGCACTGGCTCCCACTTCATTTAAGACGCCACTTTAAGGTTCTGTTACTTGCCTACAAATCCTATTTGGTCAACATAGTTGTACTCCAATACGCCGTCCAAAAATTGACTCTCACAACACGCCGGTCTGAGAGCCAGAAAGGCGTATGCAGGCTCTAGAGCCTTTTCTATTGGGTCTCCAACATTGTGGAATGCCCAACCCGCTGATATTAGAGCTGCTACCTCAGTAGAAATGTTCAAGTCCCGACTCAAGACTTCTTTTTCCACTTTTAGTTAATAGTATCATGGTGGTTACTTTAGGGTTATCTAGTATACTATATGTAGCTTGACGGCAAAGCCGGAACTCCCAAAGTTCCTCATGGAGTCTAACTGCTGTGCCCGAAGGAGGCAAACAAAGATGAAGCTGAAATAAAATGGTATTTTAGTCATTCTTGAAGTGTACTGAATTGAATAACATGTTTTCCTTGCAGTCGATGATGAAGCCAAATGTCCCCCGCCAGGGTGAAACACTTCCAAGTTGAAATATTTGGTCGTTTGCTTTGTAGAAATGTTTTCATACGCTTCGTCTTGGCTTTGTAAAACCTTCAATGGTTATTTCCTCAGCATCAGGTATGATTTCATATGCTGAACATGCTTTCCTACAAATGTCTGTAAATTGTTTGGAGCTGGAGGGAATGCAGTCATGCCCTGCAAGAGCTGCAGAATGAGATTAGAGTGGAAAACACATCCTTTAAAAAAAGAGATCAGGAAAAAACACATCATTTTCTTTGCGTGTCATGTTTAGAAAGACTTGAAGGAGCTTAAGAACATTCATTCATGCTGGAACTTTGGGCCATTATTTAAAAAAATACAGTCAGCAAGCATATTTTTGTATTACTATTTTTCTTTATTATTCGCATATTAGCTCTTAAACGTGCCCACAAACATTCAGCAAATACAAAATTTGAGCTTGTTTTTGTTTATTTACTCAAAATAAGATTTGTAAATATTACAGATTACAGTAAATATTATTTTAATACTATATTAAACTATTTCCACAGTTTTTTAATGTTTAATGCGATTTGCTATTTTTGTCCCCCCTGCTGGAGCCTATCCCAGCTGACTTGGGACAAGAGTGCCTTAGTCTATGTTCCACAATGCTGGATGAAATATTACTGAAAAATGCGCTGTGTAGTATTGTGTGTGTGTTTGGTTTAATCATGAGGGGAAGGAAATCCACAGGGACCACTTTGTGCCGGCAAACGCACGGCTAATTTATGCGCCAATGTCCCGCTGCGGCCTCGAGAGTGCGTAGACACGTACGACTCAAGGCTGACATTCCAAAATGTTGTTGTGTTGAATCCCAGCCTAAATTACTCCACTCGCTACCAGAGACAAAAATTCATGAAAGGATGGCAGCTTGAGGCCTTCAAGCATGAACGTGTTTTATTCATCGCCATCTGATAAAAGATTTACCATCTCGGCATGGATTTTTGCCTCAGCCCTTCTCCCCTTGTGGGGGGGGGGGGGGGGGACTTCCAAATGTCCATGTTGCTTTTATTTTATATTAGAAACACGATGATAAGAAATGAGATCAGCGCTGCAGAGAGTGGTCAAGGATCACAACGCCGCTCAGCCATGGAGACCACACTCCAACCATCCACCAGCATCGCCTCCAGTACAAACATCAGCCATACATCTTAGCTTTCTTTCAAAAAAAAAGTTGTCATGTCACAAGTTGTGATATTATATTAAAAAAAAATTAATCGCCAAGAGTGAAGTAATATGCCTTTCCGCTTATAATGAGATGAAATATACACTATATCACTTTATCTGTAAATATCTAAGTGGCAAAAGGAGAAAACTGGAACACCCCTTCAGTATCCAGTATACAACATGCAGTACACTGTATGCAGTATGCAGTAGAGTATGAAGTATGTACGAGCAAGAGTGACAAAGCAAAGACTTGAAGCGAGGATTAGGGCTAATTACAGCTTGTAGAAATGTGACAGGACAGGGACGGAGCCCCCGGCAGCTTATTAGTGCACCTGAACCAGCCTGTCGGCTTCATGAAATCGAGTTTCCTGCAGGAAGTCTGGCGTCCACCTTGACTTTGTGCAGCAGCAGATGGACACGATGGCCAGAAACAGAACCATGCGGACCAGCCGCAAAGTGGATTAGCGTGTGATCCAGGTACCGATCGGCTCTGCACACTTCCCACTCTCCCCCCTCATTGGTTGGATGCAGGGTTAGTTAGTTCCTGGCCAATAGGAATGAACACTACCTTCTACTTCACACTCATTCCACCGTGTCACATCATTCTGCTCACACAGTCAAACACAGGAACACGTTCCCCCATCCCAATCAAATTCTAGTAATTTTCCTCATTTCCGCCTTATTCTCCCTTCAAGAACCACCAATCCCACCAATCCACTCACGTTCCTACACATTATCACATGTATTTATACTAATTAGCATCTATAAATGATGGCAAGATTATAGTCTAGGCCTCCACTATGACTACAGGTATCACTCACGGGGGGCACCATCATCATCAACCCATAATTATCACATCCACATGAAGGAAATATACTCATTGTAGTTTGTACACACCTGGAGGTAAGAAGGACTGATTTGTTGATTTATTCTAATCAACAATCATGGCATTGTAGAAATGGAAGATCCTTTTAACATGATTAGAGTCCTCTAGACAGGAAATAACACCCCTATAGTCACCTTTACTCTCCTATTACCCAATATAGTAGACAGCACAAGAGAAAATAAGACATATCAGGCATAATAAACCTCTTTACAACCATCTAAATACGCTTTAACATGGTTAGAGCCCTCTAGACATGAAATAACGACCCTATAGTCATATTTACACTCCTATTACCCAATATAGTAGACATACTAAGAGAACATAAAACATATTAGGCATGATAAACTTCTTTACCACCTTCTAAATATGTTTTTTTTAGCATTATTATAGCCCTCTAGAAATGAAATAACACCCCTATATTCACCGTTATACTCTTTTTACCCAATGTAGTAGACATAAGAGGAAATAAGACATATGAGACTTACAGTAAATCAGATAACAGACTCACTTTTTTTTCTGGACAGCATACTTACATACCTTGTGGCTTTAAATGGCTTAACATGGGTATTATACTTTATACTAACATATATATATTAAGGCTGTTAAAGTACATGATGTTGTTCAAAGTTTCTGTCGCGTTAATGACGTGTTAATGACGCGTTAATGAAACTTTCCTTTTACGGTGGCAGGGCAGGTATTGTTTTTATTGTCATATACGGTGCTACCTTGGCATAAGAGTGGCCAAACTAACCAGCTGCTATTGACGGGCTGTCAATGTGATGACCGTGGCTGAAGTCAAGCTAGCGTTAGCCATTTAGCATGGAACTACCACAATGATGCACATTAGCACTCAAAGTCATTAAATCTTACCTTTATGCATTCCCACATAGTATCAGCATTCGGGAGCAAGTATGAGTTGAAAGTAAAAAGGTGGAAAATACATCCAAATACATCCATACAGCCCTCTGTGCATCGGAGAACGGTGCAGCGGTACGTTCAATGACTGTGAAAATAGTAGGACAAATCACAACTCACATTAAACATGAAAAAAGTGGGGGATTTCTACGTAGTAATTACAGTATTGTAATAAAATAATATTTATGTAATATAATAATGAATTTCTATGTATTTTAATGTGTTTTAAAAGAGAAATGAAATGACATTAGGTTTCCAATTTGGATGAAATGTTTTATGACTATTGCCCTATGTTTTAGGTATTTTCATTTGTACATTTCATGAAGGAAAAGTGCAGTGAGGCAATTCTTTAATAATAAAGGGGTGCCGGAGCCTATGCCAGCTGTCTTCGGACAAGAGGCAGGGTACACCCTGGACTGGTGTACCGCAAACCACTCGTCCGCCGTGCAGCCGCAAATTGATATCCTTTTAAATTAAATATATATATATAAAATCTCTACTAGTAAGCATCATCGGTATTCGTCAGGAAGGGCATCCGGAATATAAATGGCTCAAGCCAAAAATCACTATGCGGATCAAAAAGATCCGCTGTGGCGACTCCGTAGTCAATCAGGAAAAAGCCAAAAGAAAGAAAGAAACAAACAAAAAAAATGGTATTTTATATATATTATACTATATCCAAACATATATATATATATATACAAATGTGTGTTCCCTGGGGAACCTTAGTGAGGAGCCTGGTGCTTGTCTCATCGAACAATTACTGACACCTCGTGGCCAATGTAGAATACTACATTCATAATTAGCATGCTTCTTCTGTGTAGTATTTGTGTTTTACTACATTTAGTCAGATCATGTAGACATTTTAATGCTTGAAAATGCTTAATTTAGGCTAAGAATAGATACAATTTGCTTAAATATGCATTGTTTTTCTACAAATAAATTGGTATCCAACCACCAAAAAGTGACATCCCTTCATTAATTGGAGAAACAAATGTTTGGCGATTTCAAATAGACTATTTGGCATCATTAGATGTTTAAAGCTGGGTGGCCTGGTGTCTAACTTTCCATTATTATTCTGCACTCGTTTCCAAAACAAGAGCAAAAGATGCTGGCAGCCTCCATCTCCCCACGCAGCATCAGGGCATGCAGCCCAAGTGGGCATCAATGAAGACAATTCACAGACAAACTCGCGTGGAAATGTTGACGGAAATGGAGGGCAAAACACACACCCACTGACGGTGAAGCCGCCATGTAAGTGCTAGAATCCCACCCTGAAGATAAAATGACGTTAGCCGTGCCTACCTCACCTCATCGCGGCTCCGTCCTCTCCACAACACGCCTCATCGCGGACACAAGGTGCAGCAGCCTGCAACTAGCTTATCACTCTTGGTAAAGGCAAGATTGATACATGACGTCAGCCCACACGTGCCACAATCCACCAATCGGCGTGTAAGATGAAAAAAGCCCGCCCAATCGTCGTCAAGACCCGCCCCCCATTCTCAGCCAGCAGGCTTGATTGAAGCGGTGACATTTTAGGAAATGTTTTGTGTTATTATGACGGAAAGAGCAAAGTAGCCACAATTATTATTTAGACATTCCGTCATTTCAATCATTTGAATGCATTATTCAATCTTATTACTCATGAACTCTTTTCATCAGGAAGACTGCTCATAACATAAAAATATGATAATGGATCCTAGACTGACAAACATATGAAAGCTCTGTGAGAAGAAATACATCCCAATGCTAACTCCAAATTATAAGATAAAAAAGTCCTAATTATGAGATCCAAATTAAGGAAAGCCAAGTCCAAATTAAGAAATTAAAAAAATATAATTATGAGATAAAAACAGAAATTACACGAAAAAAGCCATGATTGTAAGATTGTGAAGATTTGGATGAAAAACGTTGAAGCAATGAGATACAAACTCCACACGCGGTGCCTTCACTGGAGCCTTGGTCACGTGGCACTCGGCTCATGATCACTTTGTATCTCATAACTTCCACTTTTTATCTGTGAATTATGAATTAGCATTGGGATGTTTTATCACATCCTGATATCAGTGCATCATAACGACTTAGCAATGTACTAACGTAATAATGAAATTAATAACGTGGTAGCAATGCGATTGATAACGTGGTAGCAATGCTATTAAAAAGGCTGTAGCAATGCTATTAATAACGACTTAGTAAAGCTATTGATAACGTGGGAGCAATGCTATAGATAATGTGGTAGCAATGCTATTAATAAGGTGGTAGCAATGCTATTAATAAGGCGGTAGCAATGCTAATTATAAGGCTGTAGCAATGCTATTAATAAGGTGGTAGCAATGCTAATTATAAGTCGGTTTGTTTGTTTGTTTCTTGTAGCTTTTTCCCTGATTACGGGGTCGCCAAAGCGAATCTTTTTCATCCGCATCCTGATTTTTTTGGCTTGAGCCCTTCATATTCCGGAAGCCCTTCCTGACAAATATTGATGATGCAATGCTAATTAGAAGGTGGTAGCAATGCTATTAATAAGGCGATAGCTAATTATAAGGCAGTAGCCATGCAAATTACAAGGCGGTAGCAATGCTATTCCCATTCGAAGAGGGGAAGAAGAGAAGGAAAAAGTGAAAGATTAAAATGATATTTTATTGTCTTTAGATGAACATGAAGTCGAGCAGCCTGATTGAGGAATTAGCCCGAAGTGAAGATATGATGAGCTACTGTAAAATGGGTTTAGCTGCAAGTAGGACAGAAATGGAGAATGATTTATTGCCACGTTATAACACATGCATTCATGGGTTTGTCTGCACACCAGGTGCCAAAACGCTTTAGCGGTGGACAAACCCAAGAGACCACTGCAACGATTTCAGCTCAAACAAAGTAAAGCACTGCTTTTTTTCCAATGAAAACACAACAAGTGGAGAAGGTGAAAGTGAAAGTGAAGGTAGACATATCATTCCAAAACACAATAAGCTTCTTTTCTCCATTGGATCTTTTTACATCTCCCCAAAAACTACTTAACACTTTTTTACTTTGACATAGCGATACACCAACCAGAGTATAGAGGGGGAGGAGCTACCCGCTGTGGCCCAGCAAGGTGCACCATATTCGGGCACATGCTCCAATCAGCTGCTGTGATGCCATGGAGGCCTCTGGCAAACTTTTTTCACTTTTCAGGCGTTTCAGCTGGCTGATACAGTTTTTCACCTGCTCCATGATTTTTCTTCTCCTCATTGCTCACCGGCACAGTACAGCCAACAGAAACCGACGGGTTATGGTATGGGCATGATGGGCATGAGGTCCTATGGGCCACATAACGTCTTGGACAAGGAACTGTTGTGCTGAAGGATCAAATAACTAAAAGAACTTTTTGCCACACACTTGCTGTCTCTTTCGCTGGTGATTTAGAAATCCAACATGACCGCTACGCATGCTTTCTTCACGTACTCTTCATCCTTCAAAGTCCACCTCATCCGGTCTTCATCGGCTCACTTCAGCATTGGTGTGTTCCAAGGACGCTTCGGAGCATCCTCCCTGTACTGCTGTGTGGGGGGGTCGTCTTGCGGGGGCCACAGCGGTTTAGCAAGGTGAATGTCTTCCTCCACTTTAAAGCTTTTCTTTGGGGAGCGGGCCTGTGGGGGCCAAACCACTGATATCCTTCCGCCCTGCGCTTTACTGTCATCAAATGCTTCTGTGGTTAGCTTTCCACCAGCGTGAGTGTTATCCCTGTCAGCTGAGCTTAAGCTGCTCCTCGAATATCTCCATTCCACTTTCTGCTCTGCAGGGACGGATCCGCTGCTTCCTGTGGGGGCTTTCTGCTCCGGTCCATTATGGGACATGCCTTTGGACTTGAGGAGTTGTTTGTAGTGGTGCAAACAAAAGAAGTGTCCGTGGAGAGAGACGTAATTTCCCAGGCTGCGAGCAAAAAAAAAGACTTACTTGGTGAAACGTCTATTTTGAGCGACGCCGCCTTTATTTACCTTAATTTGGTTTTGCAGTGCTCACAGAAGAAACAGGATTTATGGTACTTTTTTCTGTCCACAATCCATCCATCCATCGGGTAAACCCTCCGTCGACACACCGCGCACAGCTCCGACTTCGGCACTCGAGCCTGTTAGGGGCAAATGTGAAGAAAATCAAATAAAGAAAATAATACATTCAAAAACTGCACATGCTGAGGATCAACACAACACATCAACACACACAAGATGCATTCAAGGCCTTATTAGCACGATCTGGTTCTTATTCTTTTCTAATCCCATCCTTTGTAAAATGACTTTATTGCAACGCTGTCCAAAAAATGTCCTCCCCCATAGGAGCTTAGTGTCCTGTCTGTCCTGTCCCATTTTTGTTTCTTGTTATATTGTATTGTTAGGACAATAAAAAACAACAACAACAATGAGTCAGTGTGTGCCAAAGCTATTTGCTAGTAGCTAGCCGGTGTAGTGTGGCGGGGTGTCACTACTCCAGTAACATAGTTCTTGGGCGTTATTAACAACATTCAGAACAATAATTACTAGAAATGTTCAATCTCATAAGAAAGTGCGTGTGAAAGCTGGCGATGCACGATGCGCCAATCCCATGCCCAAACCCCGAAAAACTGAAATGCTGTGGTTAATACGATGACAGTTTGCATGTTAACACCTAGCATGATAGCGTGTGTCATTCATTCATTCATTCAGATAATACCAGAAAAAAATGAAAAAAACTGCTAACATGCTATTGTTAGCATACCAGCATTGGTAACATGCAAACTGTTAGCATGCTAACACCAAACCAGATACCACTGTCTATGTACGTTTATATGTTTGAAAATATTAAACAAATCTCATATGCTAATTATAGCATACTGGTAATGTTAACATGCTAACACTGTATGCAAGTTTATACTTTTGAAAATCGCAAAAGACCCTAATATGCTACATCTTAACATGCTAAAATGCTAACTGTTAGCATGCTAACACCAAACATGAAAATACTGTATATTTCAGTTTATACTTTTAAAAATAGCAAAAAATTTGAATATTGATATATTATTATTTTAGCATGCTTGTAATTCTAACATGCTTGCTGTTAGCATGCTAGCTGGTAGCCTGCTAACACCTACTTGAGAACAAGTATTGTAGAGTATTGAGAAAGGCGTGTGTTCATGTCTTGCATAAGGACTGTGAATGATGGGCAACATTCAGCAAAAAAGTGCACATTTCCTTGAAGGTATCAGGAAGACAACAGCTGGAGTCTTGGCCCCCACTGACACTCAACCCCCGTCAACATGCCAATGCTCAGCACAAGCACATCTTGTTGCTCATGCTTGACGGTTCTTTACCAGAGATGGCGCTCGTCTGATGACACGACACGACCCGTGATGTCACCTCCTCGGACACGGCATAGCCAAGACTCTCGAAGACCGTCTCACTCTCTTTCCACGTTTGGTGGAAGTTTTTCAGCAAGTTCTCTGTGGCCTCTTGGTCGTATGTTTGTGTTCTCCTGGCCGCCACCGCTTTCCTTTTCACGGCGTCAGCGTAGGAGAAAGGTGGCGGCTGTGTTGACGCGCCGCCAGACTGCTGACTGACGTTTGTCCTCGTGACCTTGCTCCCAAATTCATCAACCTCTGTGATTGATTTGCTCTCCGAAAGAGCTGATGGATATGTGGGGGTGATTTCTTGTACGTTTTCCTGGGGTGGCGGGACGGTGCTCTGCTGTACGCCTCCCTCTGCCTCTGGAGGGCTCTGCAGGTTTAACGTCCGGCTTGACATGGGCTCCTTCTGATCCCTATGCTCTTCACCCAAAGAGAAACCTTCCACATTCATTTCAAAAACATCCCTAATTGCTTGGATATCAAAAGTGGGCATGCCCTGATCGTCTGATGAGACGTCTTCCTTCGCTTCATTGTGAAGCCACTCTGCGGAAAGTGGGAGGATCTCCTTTCTGATTGTTTTCTCCGTTGATGTCAATTGATCTAAGAGAGCAGACAAGTCAACCTTGGGGAGATCCTCCTTTTCTTTGTGTGAATGTTCCTCTTGGCTTTCCTCCAGGTCTGGGCCGAGTCGTTCGGGAATAGGAATGGGTTCCTTGCGTCTATAGGTTGGATTCATTTCAGCTTTTTGGGCCTCCTCAAAGAACGCTTTCTTTTCTTTAACTGAGGCAGATGATGGCTCAGCGGTATCTTCAGGGACACTCTGGATCTCAGAGCTACTCTGGGGGTCATTTGCGTTCAAAGCCTCTGGATCTTCAGAGGTATGGTTGTCTATCTTTGCAGGTTCCTTGTCAAGTGTCTCCGCTGGGCTGCAGCTGCGTCGTTTTATCTGGCAATGGAATGACGCCGGTGTTTCCACAATTTCCGATTTCTTCTCAGAGATCAGTTGTGGAGAAATGAGCGGTGGGGGGGTGACGCCGCGTAAGAGCTTGGCCGTCGTGTCTTTGAGCCTCTCCAAGTTCTCTGCTTTGTCAAATGTGGGTGAGGGTGTGATTCTGGTGAGGCGTGCCGTAGGGGTTTGGCAGCGCCGTGGCGGCGGCGTGGGAGGTGTGGCCGGCCTGTGCAGCAGCGTCGGTGACGGGGTGACCCTCTGGGGGGACTGTGTCCTTCGGATGGACTCAATGGTGATGAATGTTGGCGAGGGAGGGCGCGTTCTCAGTGAGGGTGAGGGAGCTCGAAGATCGGTACACTTCACTTGACTTGTTTCTTCTTTCCTGCTCTCCTGGAAGGTCTTTGTTTGGTTCTGCACTTTGGTAGAACCAACGCTGATCTTGGATATTGTGGTGCCCGTAGCCGACTCCTCAACAATCTCACACAAACGCGTCTCCTTCATATCAACTTCTTGAGTTGTTTCTTCCACAGTAGACCCCCCTGGTGTGGGACCCACTTCTGAAACCGAACCAAGCACAGTTTTGGAAACCGCTTGGATGTGAGGAATGAATCCCGGCGCTTGCTGCTTTGGAGCTTCCACTTTTGATGTTGATTTGACTTTTTCGGACTCAACCGCCTCTTTAATTGGGTCGGCTCGATTCTCCTGACGAACGTCTGTCACCGCTTTCTTCTTTCGCACTCCCTCAAGTTGATTTTGAGGTTCCTTGTGTGGTTCCTTCTTGGTGTGAACGTGTTCTTCTGAAACAACTACGGCTTGGAGTGTTTGATTGGACCTTTCTGTAATGGCCACCTTTGATTCCGTGCCAGCGTCCTTAGTTTGACCCGATTGTGCCCCCGCTTTCGACTTTTTGGGCTTCTTTTTCTTCTTTGTCGGTGTTGACGTTTGTGGCTGGCTGCCAATGCCATTTAAAGTCTTTATCTCCTGTTTTAACTCTGCTTTCATCTCCGTTGCCGGAAGCTTCTCCTCCACCTGCGTCTCCCTCTCTTCTGCCATCTTCACATCCAGCTGAGTTTCACGGTGATGACTCTTTGCCACCTTTTGATTGGCTGTGTCAGCTTTAATTGTCACAGTAGCTTCCGTCGTCTTTGATTCATCAGTGACTTTTTCTCTGCTTGTGATTTTATTATCAGGGTCAGCTGCCGTAATATTTTTCTCAGATGTTTGTTTTTTTGTCTTGGTCTCCGCTTGGGATTTCCTGAAAGTCTGCTGAGGTGTTTCAGGTGTGACTTTTTTAACAGTATCGTCTATGTTCCTTTTAGGTTTCTCAGATCCTTTCACACGTTTCTTCTCGTCAGCTGTTTCTTTTTCTGTTTTTACTAAACTAGCGACTGCTGTGTGAACTTGCTGGGTAACAACAGCCTGAGTTGAGGAAACAGAGACCGTTTGATGAGTCTTTTGTCTGCTGGAAGTCACGGAGGAGGCCTTTTGGATAGAGACAACATTGGAGGTCTCATTAGAGAGCATTTCCTGCTTGGCAGATGATATTGTGGTGGAGCCTGTGAGGATTCTTTCCTGGCTGGCGCTGACGTTGCCCTGGATGCTACTGGAGATGACAACCTGCTTGGATGTGGAGGAGTCTGAGCTGTAAGACGTCTGCTTTCCCTCATCAGCAATGTTCTGAAGAGCCACAGTAAGGGCGTCATTTACATGAGGAGGAGTTGGAGTGCTCGGAGGAGTGCTGTCCTCCTTCAGTTTGCGGTACTTTTCCTCTGCTTTTATTAACGGGGTGTTAAATTTACTGGCTTTGCCTTTCATCTGAGGAGGAGGCGAAGGAGGGGGAGTGAATTTTATAGGAGAGATGCAAACTTTCCTTAAAGGTCGCGGCGATTCTGGTGGTGGAGGAATTTCAGAGGTTGAGGTTGATGTCCGTGTGGTCGTTACGGACTTGCTCACTCCTGCCACATGGTAGGATTCCACTTTGGACTCCAGCTTGGGGACAGGGCACAAAGTTGGAGCTTTCACTTTCTTGACTGTCATCTTTTTGGCCTCCACTGGGGAGACCTGAACCACTTCTGCTGGAATCCTTTCTAGATCTTGCTCAGGCGGAGGCGGAGGGAGGAAGTCCTGTTCGTTGGTAAGAGGCGGAGGTGGAGGAGGAAGGTGATCAGCGTCAGAATCCACAGAGGGCGGTGGAGGCGTGGGAGGAGGGGGGAGGTCCATGTCGAGCACAAGTGGAGGTGGAGGAGGAGGCAGATCGGGCTCTGACGTTGGTCCTTTCAGGGTGTAAAGACTGGTTTCCACTTTGGTTTTATTTAATCGTATCATTCCTTTTGGTTTCAGGTTGCAGAAGTCAGTTTTTAATGTTTTAATGCCATGATTTTGTGTGATTGTTTTGTGCTCCACAACGTTTTTAGCTTGCTCGTTGCTCCGCTTCTCCACCGTACAAGACGTTGATTGAATGCTTTCAGTTTCACTGGTGACAGACTGACTCACAGTGGAAACGGCGGTTTTTATTTTCTGCGCGTTCCTCTGTGCTTCAGCATTCAAATTCTTAACGGGAGGCCTCTGCTTCACTCGGACTCTCCTGTAGGCGCCCTGTCTCACTTTGGGAGCTTCACGCTGTGCAGTTTCCAGCAGAGACTTGATGGTGCCTTTCACGTCACCCTTTACCACTTCCTCCTTTTCTACCTCCGCTTGCTCGTGCATCTCATATAAAGACTTGATTGACATCTTGACACCGCCTTTCAGCTCTTCGATGCTGCAGCTCCTTTGCATTTTCGGAGAGGAAGGAGGCTCCATCAGGAGCTGAATTGTTCCTTTGACGTTCCCCTGAACATCTATCTCCTGCTGGCACGCTCTCTTCTCAGCGGAAGCATCGTGTAGGGATTGTATGGCCGTGTGAATATCGCCCCTCACAATTTCTTCCTTCTCCACCTCCCGCACAGACCGCTTGGCCAGCTCCAGAGATCTTAGCGTGGCTTTAACATCTCCAGGAACGAGATCCTCAACAGCAGCTTCCACCCGGGAAGATGCAGATTTCTCAAGAGATCTCAGAGCTCCCTTGATGTTTCCAGGAATGATATCCGGCTTCTCCATTTCCCTGTGACGATGTTGCGCCCTCTCGAGGCATCGCAGAGTTTTGGGGATGTTGCCTTTCATCACCTCCTCTTTCTCCACAACGACGGTCTGGTTCGCTGACTCAGACAGGGAAGTCAAAGCAGCTTTCAAATTCCCTTTCACAATCTCGTCCCTTTGGTGACTCTCCGACGACGGGATGGGTTCCGTCATGAAAACTTTCACCGTGTTATGAACGTCGCCGGGTATGACATCATCCACCGTGCGCTCCACTTGAGTTTGGTTGCGACTGAGGATGACTTTGGTGCCCTTGATGTCACCGCCGATGATCTTCTCTTTCTCTATCGTGTCGCTCGGCTCTTCATCGGGTTCTAAATGGAGCTGTTTCAGATAGCTGAGGGCCCCAGATTCGATACACGTGGAGTAAAAATGGACATTTCCCTTCTCAGTGTCATCCACCGTTATCTTCTTGGTCAGGTCGGGCTCATCCTGGCTGGAGAGTCTCTGCAGAGCGCTCCTGATGTCTCCTTTCACAACACCTTCTTTTTCAACATCAACACAGTCCTGTTTGTTTAGAAGGGAATATATGGTCATCCGAACATCTCCTTTCTCGTCCTCCTGAATGAGAATTCCATGTTTGGCAGAACCACTTTCACCAAAAAGCTTATTTATGGCTTCCTGGATGTCCCCTCCTATAACTTCTTCCTTTTCAATACTTTTAGCGCTCTCCTGGTTGAATAGCTGCCGCACCGTGGTGCTGATATGACCCTTCTCTTCAGACTCGATGACCACCTGCCGCTCCTGTTTTTCCTGTCTGTTGAGTAGGTTCATCATGATGGTCTGCAAATCCCCCCTGATGACCTCCTCTCGCTGAATCTCAGGAGTTTGCTGATTCATGAGGTGATATTTTGCCATCCTAACATCTCCGATTTCATCAGATTCAATCAGTATTCCTTTGGACGTTACCATTTTCTGACTGTAAAGCTCCTCGAGCGTCCCCTTGACGCTCTTGCCCATAATTTCCGCCTTCTCTGATCTCGTCGCGTTAAAGTCATCAAAAGGCGTCGTTTCAAAGAGCCATGTTGTTGACTTTACATCCGCTTTGAGAATTTCCTCTGGAGCGACATGCGTCTCCTCGCTCTCGTCTACTTCCTTGATGTGGTCGAGGGGATTCTTCTCAAAGAGCCACACGGAATGCTTCACATCTCCCTTCGCCACCTCCTCCTTTTGAACGCTCTCAATCAGGTTTTCCGAGCTCAGGCTTCTGATTTTGTCAATGGACTGGGTTTCAAATCTCCACCTGGCTGTCCTGACGTCAGCCTTTTGTATCTCGCTGACGTTGACGGTTCTGACAGACCCCTGCCACGCGGCGTCTGACTCGAAACGATCCTTATTCATTTTCACATTGCCACCTTGAATGTCCTCCACGGTCTTCATCAGCAGCTTACCGTCTTCACAAATCCTGTCAAGAGGTTGGGTCTCAAACCTCCACTTTGCTGAGGACACGTCTCCTTTTTGCTCGTCCCGCTGTGTGACAGATTTTATAACGTACACCTCATCCGAGTCCTTGATGGCGTCAAGGGGTTTGGTTTCGAACAACCACCGCGTTCCCACCACATCGCCTCGTGTCACCTCTTCGCTAGTGACAGTGGTGACCTCGTGGTAATAGCCGTCTTTGTCCTGGATGGCGTAAAGAGGCTGGGTTTCGAACATCATGGTGTAGTTTCTGACGTCGCCCTTCTCCTCGTCACCGCACACAATCTGCATTTTGGACAGCTCGGTTTCAGAGGCCGCCTCCTTGATTTTATCCAAGGAGAAGGTCTCAAAGATGAAGCGGCCCTGGTCTACGTCCCCTCCGTGTACATCCGTTACAGTGCGGCCTTTCACCGATTCCTCTTGGCCCTCATGTATGGCGTCTATGGACTGGTTTTCAAAGAGCCATTTGCAGGTCAGGACGTTCCCTTTCTGTATGTCCTCGGTCTGCGCTCTCTTAAGATGCTGCATCACTTCCTCAGAAGTCGATGTGATGATATCGGGTGTGTTGTGCTCAAAAATGTACTTCTTTCGTGACACGTCTCCAGAAGCAACGTCAATCTCGGTGATGCGCTTGAAAGCGCTCACATCCTCCCCAGAGAGATTCTCCAGTGTCTCTGTCTCGAAGAGAAAGCACGCCGTTCTTACGTCTTTCCCCCGAATGTCCTCTTGATTGACAGTGCATGTTTTCAGTGTGGTCTCCGTCTCGTCGCGTATGCTATCGAGTGCTTGTGTTTCAAAAAGCCACGTGCACGTTTTAACATCCCCTTTTGGCATTTCCTCACATCCATTTTCACTCCTTGAGTCCCCCTTTTCGTACAGGACGTCCATCGGTTGGGTCTCAAAAAGCCACTTGCAGGATTTGACGTCTCCCTTCACCACATCTTGACTTTTACTTTCCATCTCCTCATCCTCAATGTTGCTGAAGTACTTTATGGAATCCAGAGGCTGGGTTTCAAAGAGCCACTTTGCAGTTTTAACGTCCCCAGATTCCATTTCCTGTTTGGATACGCCCTTAATAATTTGGTATTTGTCAATGCTTTCGTCAAATTGGTCGATGGGCCGCGTTTCAAACATCCACTTGTATGTTGTAACGTCTCCGCTCACCACCTCTTCGTGACGCACGGTCTTCACCTGGTGGAAGTGTCCGGAGCCGTCTTGCATGGCATACAGGAGCCCCGACTCAAACAGGTTGGTGTTAGATCGGACCGAACCGCTTGTGACGCCCTCCACCAGCATCCTTTGAGACTCATCCCATCGGTTGAAATCTGTGCTCTCAAACATTAGCGTGTAGTTTGACACGTCCACTTTGTCAATTTCTTCCAGGTCGATTGTTCGGATGACCTCCTTCCTTTCATCTCGGATCTGCTCCAAAGGTTGGCTTTCAAATCGCCACTTTTGGTGGCGAACATCTCCCCTCTCCTCCTCCGCTTCATCTCTCTTTTTCAGCTTGCCCACCTCTGCGAGCTCCTTGGGCTCCTCGGTTGGGATGGTCTCGAAGTAATGCCTGGCTGACTTGACGTTTCCGGCAATAATTTCCTCCTTGGTGAGCGGGAGGCTGTTGGAGTCATCTTTCAACGTGTCCATGGGCTGAGTCTCAAACACCCAGCAGTTTTTACGAACGTCTGCTCTGCAGCGTGTGCCGTCTTCCTGCGTGAGGTCCTCCTCAATGTTGACCGTGCGCGTCACCTCTTTTCTCTCGTCTCGGATGTGCTCCAAAGGCTGACTCTCGAAGCGCCACTTCTGGTGTCTCACATCGCCTTTCATTTCTCCGTTCAGCACCGTCTTTTGAAGTTTTCCTACTTCAGGGAGGTTCCTCCTCTCGGTTTGAGGGCTGCTTTCAAAGAAGTTCCTGGCCGATCTGACATTGCCCCCGATTATGTCTTCAACAGACTGAGGTTTGCGGTTGGAATCATCCTTCAGAGAATCCATGGGTTGAGTCTCAAAGACTAAGCAGTGTTTGCGCACATCCGCCCCGACTATCTCTTTCTCAGTGTTTGAACTTTCCAGCTCGTCCAGGGAATTCAATGTCTTTATCTCAAACAGCCATCGACCCCAATCACCTTTGCTGCTGTCTTCCATGGAGAGACTACACAGCAGCTTCAGCGAGGAAGGAGGGTCCTTCGCATCCAGTGGTTGGGTATCAAAAAGCCAACGTGACGCGATGGAGTTCTCCAGTTCCGTTTCAATTTTGCGCACAGATTTAATCTCCAGCATCTGACTGGACTGTCCCATGATGATGCACTTAAACTGAGTGTCAAAGGTGCTTGTGATTGTTTTCACCTCGTCATTGATTTCTTCCAACACTGATCTCAAACTCAGCAGGCGGCTCTCATCGACGGTCTCCGTGTGTCCGAGCTTTTCCATGTGCTTACCATCCACCATGTAGATGGTGGCGTTGCCGTCCTCTTCTGTGAAAAGGATCTCTTTGGTGAGCTCCTCCTCCCTGATCATTTTATTTAGACTGTCCATGGTTTGGGTTTCAAATAACCATGCTGCGGCACGCACGTCTCCTTTGTCAAATTTATTGAATTTATAGTCTGTGGAGTTGGCGTCGCGTGGACCCAGCTCATCCACGGTCTTTGTCTCGAACATCCACGCCGTGCGTCTCACGTCCTTTCCCAGAATCATCTCCTTTTCGCTAATCTTTGTGTTATCGTCGCCTTCATCGGGGGATTCATCCTTGATGGCATCCAGTGGCTTGTTTTCAAAAACCCACCGCCTGGCCTGAACATCACCAGGTAGAATCTCTTCCCATTCGTATTCTTCATCGGTGATGTCGGCATCCTCCTCGTACGTGTACTCTTGGTTGTTCACGCTCTCGTTGTACTCGTTGTAGAAGTCCTCTTCGATATTTTTGCGAAGCTCGGGGTGAATGTGCTTGTACAAACGTTTCAGCTCAGACATGTTCCTTTGCTTTATGTAAGCTTCTCTGCTAAGAAGGTTCTTTGCTGGGTTTGCTGGTCCTGCCTCAGGTGAGTAATGCCCGGCAGGAATATTTTCACCATCTGATGGCATTTGGAGTAAATCGGGCGGTGGCGGCGGAAGGTAGTCACAATCCTCAATGGCTGCTGGTGGTGGCGGTGGAAAGTCCTGCTCGTCCATCACGGCTTCCATTGTTTCTTCTGCTGCCGCCACCGTGTGCACCTCGTTAGTCGCTGTGGTGCTCTGGCTTACATTGGAGGACCACTTAGATCGATTGATGTCATGGCCAATCTTATTCAAAGGGCACAAGTGTGTAAATAACTTGAAATCCCCCACATAATTCCACATTATAATTATCCCTGCAGATAAATCTTTTGTTGCCATTATGGACACAGACATCTACAAAAAAGGCATGAATATGAATAATTTCGGTCGGGAAATGCAAATGATCACCTTGATTGGTTTATGCGGGGCGGCCTCCTCTATGGTTCTTTCAAAGTGAGCTCTCAGTTCTTTTGTTGTGTACCTGGGAAATTCCTCTTCTGCTCAGAAAGAGAGAAGAAGCACCACTTCCGTGAGCTTGCTAGTGACAATGACGCAATGCAGGTCAATAGCTTACCTTCATTTTCAGGCTTTATATCACTCTTATCCAAGTTACTGTCACTGTCTGACACCTACGTGCGTTTTAGAAGAGACACAAGCAGTTAGAAATCATTTGGTGCAAATATGCTATACTGGACACAAAATTAGCTAATGTTGTATAAAAAGCATTAAAAAAAAGCTTTAAAAATGGAACAATGAAGAAGGCAGTTCCAAACAAAACATAACATATTTAAGCAAAGTTGATCATTAAAACTCTTAAACGGCTGAATTATTGACCCTGGTTTTGCAACGATAGAGGAAGCCATTCTGTGACAGATGAAAAATAAAGTACCGTGGTTTCTTGGCTGGAAAGTATCTGCTGACCACCTGAGACCACCCGTCGAGCGCCGCTTGACAGCGAGAGTTCTGAGTGCGACATTTCCTGTGATGATGAAAAGAATGGCGTCAGATGTGCGGCGGGTGTGTGGAGTGGATGCCGTGGATGCACCAGTGTGCTCTTAGGCTGAGTCGATCATCATCACACTGTCACTTTCCTCTCGGTGGTGGACACAGCATGTCTACATGCGCGTCACAGTACATGCACGTGTGATGATGTATGAATATAAATCATATTTCCTGTTTTGCCAACAATAATAATTCCTCTCTATCAAGTTTCATGAAAATTGACTGAAACTCCATGGAGACATAGTTAAGTACGTATAAGAAGGGAATTAGTACTAAGTCATTCTTATTCTTATTGTCTGTCATGCATGATGCTTCTACCTGCACGCTTCTGTGCTGGAAATGGAAGTGGCTAACATGAGATGTGCTAGCAGAACTTTCCTGGATCTCAAACTGTTTCCTCACACCGGCCAGCCCCCCGGGCAGGGAGCAGACCTCGGGTTCCTCCATGACCTAACAGGAGGCAGGGAGCTTCGTTAGACGTCTCCACACCTTCAACTCACAGCATGTCTACATGCACGTCTACATGCACATGTGCAGCTCCATCTACATCTCCAGCATCCCCCCCCCCTCTCCTCACCCACACCACAAACTCACTTCATTCATTTTCCTTCTTACAATACAGTTCTCAAGGGGCGGTTGAGGTCACAAGACCTCACCAGATAAAATCCATCTCACACATGGCATGTCTCAGCCATGGCATGTCTAAGCCATGGCATATCTGTCTAAGCTATGGTAATTTCTGTCTCACCCATGCCATGTCCGTCTCAGCCATGTCATGTTCCTCTCAGCCATGGCATGTCCGTCTCAGCCATGGCATATCTGTCTCAGCCATGACATGTCCGTCAATGCCGTGGCATGTCCGCCTCAACCATGGCATATCTGTGACAGCCATTGCATGTCTCAGCCATGGCATGTCTGTCTCAGCCATGGCATATTGGTCTCAGCCATGGCATGTCCGTCTCAGCCATGGCATATCCCTCTCTGCCATGGCATGTCCGTCTCAGCCATGGCATGTCCGCCTCAGCCATGGCATATCTGTCACAGCCATTGCATGTTCGCCTCAGCCATGGCATATCTGTCACAGCCATTGCATGTCTCAGCCATGGCATGTCCGTCTCAGCCATGGCATGTGGACTCTCTCTGCTGGCTCAGTAGCGAGTCTCCATGCGGTGGGAAAGATAACGTCATGTCTCAAACCGTGACAAAGTGAGGGAGGAATATTCAAACCACGATATAGTGAGGGACACCCGGATGACCTTACTTTCATTCTCGTATGACAGGAATGTTATAGAATAAAGGTGTAATGGTGACACTTTGACGCTGAAGTGAATAAAGTGAAGGATATGATTTTTCTTTTTATGGAAAACACAATCAAAGGGGAGGCTGAAAAGCCATATAGGTAATATTCCATGGATTGACTGGAAAGCCTTAAAAGTGAGGGTTTAGCGTTTTCACGTCCTGTTAAGCGCTGCCAGGAGAGAGTCATGTTTCTTTGCTATTTATGCACGCGCCCTTGGAAGGCTTCTGATCCCTGCTGCAAAACTGTCATCACCTCCACGAATATGGCCTGACAATATCAGCGTTAAAGGTGACAATATCAGCGTTAGAGGGTACAATACCTGCATGCTGCAGTACAGCAACGCTATACCTTGCAGCACAGAAGGACCACAAACACACCAGCATCATGAAAGCACACCTCCACTCTTCTTCTAATCACAAACCAGCAAGGAGGAACGTCACGCTACATATGAAACGTGCTCTGCTCGGCATGGCGTGTTTTTTTTCATGCTACATATGAAACGTACCCTGCTCGGCAAGGCGTGGTCTGCTCGCTGGGTAACAGCAGCCTGGTACATGATGGTCTTACGGTGGGTGGGCGGTGTGGGCCCAGAGTGGAACTTTCTTTCTATGCTTGAAATCTTTCAGGAGGTCCCGCTCGGCTTCAACGTGCGCTGCCAGCAGCTAAAGACAAGAAAGCGGCTTCACCTTTCATGCACTTTTCTCCAATGCAACTTCTTCAACATCTTTTAAAAAGCCGAACAACACCAAACATCTGCACATTATCATCATGATATCAATCAGCTGTGTCCAAACAGGCTCCCGGCAAGGGGCCATGTCCTATAAAATGAAAGGACGCTTGGGTCATTGTCATATTTTCTTAATATGACTTAATATGTCATATTTTCTCAATATGACTTAATATGTCATATTTTCTTAATATGACAATATAGTATATTTCATAATTGAAGCATCTCAGTTTTGTGTTGACTTTATATCCATAATATTATAACTCTCTCCTCTACCAAATTTTCCCCAAATGACAACTTTATTTTCTCATTTTCTTATGGTGTCTCGTAATATTCTGACTATTCTGACATCTAAATATAGTAAACTAAATATAGTTGTGATTTTTGGAAAAAGTCGCAACTTTACAAGAATTAATATACATATGCCAATAAACAAGTAATATTGTTAGGCGGGAAAGCCATGTTTGTAGCATGCAGCTCAAATATGTTTGTTGTTTTTTTATGTCTCAATATGATGACAAACACAAATTTGGTTGGGGAAAAGTTATAATAATATGAGGATTTAAAAAAAACAAAAGAAATTGAAAAAACCTGCTGCAATTTTATCAGAATAAATTATTACAAGGAAAAGTCTTTTATGTCTATTAGTCTATTATGAGATACAAAACAAAATAACTTTTTTTTTAATTAGGTTGGGGAAAAAGTTGTAGAATCTTGTGGGAATATTCCGGCAATAGTATTAGAAGAAACTTTACAGTGATTGTTAAGAAGAAAGCTGAAATTTGAAAAGACGACAGCTGAGATGCAGTTTTTTTTTACTGAAATATAAGACACAGTGGTGTGGAAAAGTCTTTGCCCACTTCCTGATGTCTTCTTTTTTGCATGTTTGTCACACTTCATGTTTCAGATCATCAAACAAATGTAAATATTAACCAATGACAACAAAACCAAATACTTTTTATCATGAAGGGGGAAAAACATCCAAAGCTCAATGTCCCTGTGTGAGAAAGTGATGGGCTAAAGCTAATAAGTGCTTGGCCACCCTTAGCAGCAACAAGTGCAATCAAGCCTTGGTGATAACTTGCTGGTGGCTTTTCCAGCATCAAGCACCGTTTGAAGGTCATGCCTCAGCATCTCCATAGGATTCAGGTCAGGAATTGGAGTAGGCCGCTCCAAAGTCTTCATTTGCTTTGGTGGACTTGCTGCTGTGTTTTGGATCATGGTCCAGATTTATCACAGTAGATCATCACACTACCACCACCGTATTTGACTTTTCTTTTTCTTGAAAGCCAGATGGAATGGGACACACACCTTCCAAAGTATTTCTCCAAAGGTCTTGAGGATCATCGAGATGTTTTACCAGCCTTGTTCTTCTTGTTCACCAGTGCTTTTGGTCTTGGAACTGTTTTATGTTGGAGTCATGAACACTGACCTTAACTGAGGGGAGTGAGGCCTGCACTTCTTTGAATGCTATTGTGGGGTCTTTTGTGACCTCTGGACGGTTCACCACTGTTCAATCATTTGGCCATTTTTGTATAATGGCTCCCACTGTGGTTGGCTGGAGTCCCAAATCTTCAGAAATGGCTTTAGGAACTTTTCCACACGGATAGATCTCAATTCATCTCTGTTAAGTTCTGTTTTTGGATTATTTTCTCCCTTCATCATAAAAGTTGTTGAGTTTTGTTGTCATTGACTAATATTTACATTTCTTTGATGATCTGAAACATGGAAGTTTGACAGGAATAAGGCAAACACTTCACACCACCGTGGCTTCTTGCTTTACAAAATATGGATATATATATGGCAAAGTTGCATCCTTTCCTTTCGGGACGTTTGGACCCCCCAGGGTGTATTTAACATCTGAGTGTTGAAAAGGATCTGATTGCCAACGTTGCACATTCCAGGTCAGTCGTGTATTAATAGAAAGTATAAAATATGAAAGATGTGGGAGGCTATCTGTGTTGCTCACATAAGGACAGAGTGAAGTCATGGAGGTGCCTTACCAAAATAAAGGTGGCCTATTTTCAACTTAAGCACGAAGGCTCGTGTTTCTTTCAAGGAAGGCGAGAGGTCAGCATGAAGACTTTGGGCAGCATTTCCAATCGCAAACTTCCTAAACATTCTTGCCAATGTGTCCCTGCAGCACAAACAAGTCCCACACGTCCAAGTTCCATTCACTCCTCACCTACCGGCTACAAAAAGTAGAAAAACAGAATCCCACGCCCCCAGCCTGCAGGGTCCAAATCCAATCCCGGTCCGCCTTGGAGACCAGCTCCAGCGCTTTGCATCCAGCTCTGTCCGACCCGCAGAGACGGACGGCTGATTTTATTTTCCAACCTCCCGCCCCCTGGCAGAACACGGGCCTCCGCTGTCAAGCCCCAATGGAAGCATTTCCTGTCACCCCCCCCCCCACCCCCAGATGATAAGCTTTCATCATCACGGCAGCTGCCACAGTCCCTCACACACACACACACCCTCGTGATGCAGCGCTACAACATGGACGCCAGCCAGCTGACAATAAACGCCGCTTCACTGCAGGGGGTCTGCATTGGGGTCAGTGATGTAATGGTGGGCCAACAGGGTGGGTGGTAGTAAATCTGACAGAAGACGCCTTCTAGAGTTGAAGTGCACGCCGCCTCGTCTTGTTGTTCGGTCCAGACGAAGACGATGGCGCCGGCCTGACTCTGGTATCTTGTAAAAGCTAAACCCATATTCATGTCTGCCAGGCATCTCGACCCCCCCCCCCCAACTCTCATCTTCTCAAGGTCCACCTGTTCTACGTGGAGGACAGCGTACCTCCATCTTTCTGCTCCCTCGTGACGGTAGCCCAATGCGTGCCACTTCAGGGGCATCCGTGGGGAGGTGTTCAGGACACATCCGAATGGTAGGAGGCCTCAGGGAAGACTCAGGACACATGGAGAGATTATGTCTCTCAAAGAGTTCTTCATCCATGACAGTCCGGATGGCTTCCAATGTTACTGGCATGACAAGGAGATCCCGCCTGAGATGTTCTCCACCATCATCATCCTTCAATGGAGCAATGGAGCTTCAGATCGTGCAAGGGTGTCAAATGTAACCGTAGCCTAATCCAATGTAATTTAACTCAATCCTAATCTTAAAAAAGCCTAAAATAACCCTATTTGACGGCCATGTTGATTGTTGCTAACACTTCAGCGTGTTGGTGGATGGGTGTGCAGTACCGTCGGCTAATTTGGAGGACGGAGGCGGTAGCCAAGGACGCGTCTCTAAAGTCCCAAAAATGAAATCTGCACACTAGTGAAGAGCACCGGCCCCCGCAGAGACGATGAAGGATGTTGCCATGGCAACACAACTCAACAATAAGTCTTCATGAAAAGAAAAGTAGCTTTTATTCAATGTTCCTTATTCATTTCTATTTCCTTACTTTGGAAAGTAAGTATGCTTGAGCAAGGCACCAACACCCAATCGGCAAATAACTCAGTGGGCGTGGCCGACATGACAATTTCACAGATGGCAGCTAGCGAGGAAATATCACTTGACAGCCCGGGGCGCTTAGGTCGTCGGTTAGCATCGCTCGACTTCGCTGTCAGTCCGTTACTGTCTCTTTAAAAGTCCCCTGTGGGGGACGTATCATCTCTCTTTCTATATCAGCCTCATCCTCACAGACGTGACCCGCCCCTAGCCGCCCCTTGTATTCGCCTCCTACAGCTTAGTAAACCCAACTCACACTCAGCATCCCCCAGCTACCACTTTGTCAGAGACGCCGCCCTTCCGTCAGGTGCTTTTGGCTCTCGGCCTGCTCCCCCTCCCAAATAAAAGCCTGGAAAGGAAACCAGCACCGGAAAAGCCCGTCGGCTCTTTTCTTTGTCACGCCGCCCGATTAAATAAGACAGACGCCTCCAAGATGTTTACGACGCGCTTCCAAAGAAAGCTGCTGATGGCAATGATGCATCCTCATATTGTATTGTATATTATATTGTATTGTATATTATAATATGTAGCATATTTCAACATGAAACGCATCATATTATATTATAAAACATATTTCAACACATCAGAACAAACACACTATTACACCAAGTCTCTGGAAGTATTCATACCGTCAATATTTTTGTACAAGCCACTGTCAGCCTTCGCCAGATTGTCCCTCATGCTACTCGGCAACGTGTTAGTCCTTTTGTGTCACTACTTTCTGGCTTTTAGTGTTCTTTGTCAGTACCTGCTTACCTGACTTTTTCTGCTGTGATTTTCTGTTGATACGTGTTTGTTCTGCCTGCTCGACCTTTTGTGGACACCGCCCGCTCCGATCTGGACATCGACCGGTCATTGTCTCAAGCCCTCAGAGAGGAACCGTCACTATCACCTTGGCCTCTGTCTCTACTGCAGCTGACCCGACCATCGCATCGTCAAGTGTGCTGCCAAACCGGCTCGTCGCAGAGGACCTCCAACCAGAATTGACTCCCGATCGACTCCCGAGTGAGGAGCAGGCTTCACAGAAAAGGACTCGACAGGAGAGACTTCACCGTCTCCCCAGGCAACCAGGAGCGCTCATCTGGTCCATGTCCCTCCCATATCCCTCAAAGGCTTTGGTCAGATCCACAAGGCCGAAGAACTGCAGGTTTTCTTTCCAACCAGTTTCTCCAGCAGGTGATTTAATTGGCGAGCTCCTTCCCTCAAACCGAAGGAGGGTTCATTATTAAAATCACCTGCTTTAGTGACCCGGCTGGAAAGAAATGATCAGATCTAATAGTAATACATTGTAAAATATTGTCAATAGCAACTGGAATATTCTTTACCACTTTCTAATGTAGTTGTTTGTCCACATACAAGGACTCAAAGTCCATGCCTTTGTGTGAGATGAGTATGAAAGATGTGTACATGTTGGCAGTCCTATTTTCATGAGTTTATCGCCTGCTCTCTTCAGGCCAAGGATGAACAATGAACACAGCTCATTAACAACCCAGTCAGCCTAGACTCTTATCAAGGCTGTCGTTAGCAATAACCTCCTGATCCTAATTAGCTCACAAAAGCAGATATATGCATCATACATCATACATGTGCTGCTTAGCATGGATGCTATCATAGCAACATTGCAACCACTTCAAATGCCATCTTTTTTTATTTGGCTCGTGCGCTCCAGTGCAAGTGGCACGTGCACACGTGCGCCAAGGCATGCAAGTCAATGACAGCAAGAGTCACGCGTGACAGCAATCAGGAAGCCACTTTTATTATTCTTGTGCCGCGCGGTGATGCTTTGCGGCGCTTCCATGAATTCAGGTCTGAGTCTGAGGCGGCCATTCTGGCTAAAAGTGCCCCGGCTGTTGGAAAATTAATTTCCTCTTTGGATCGTGGGAGAACGGGTGGTCGTAAAAGACGGCTGGAATGAAGGAGGGCTGTGAATCACAAAGAATGATGAGCTGCACTTCTGCACGCTGTACGCCTGTTTAAACTATGCAGTAGATTTCTAGAGAGCACTGCTCTGCTGCGTACTGATGGAAGAAACGCCCCTTCATCACAGCCAAACGCCCAAGCAGCCAGCAATGCCCATGTAGCCAACACTAATCATATTCTCATACAAGCAGAGACAAGCGCAGCACAACTGGACTTGCTGATGCCCTCATGAAGATGCACTTGTTGGATCATCACCATCATTAACCCCATAATACAAACATAATTTTAAAGTGGGAATATTATGAAAGCAAACAAAACAACACATCAAGTTATCATTTTTGGATCATGAGGTTATGTAACATGAATAAAGACAAAAATATTAGGGGAATAAAGTCACAATTGACCAGAAGAAAGGTCAAAGAGTGACGAGAATGACGTCAAAATATAAAAATTTCATTCAGACTAGAAAAAATTCAGCATTTTACAAGAATAAACATGGAAGTATGACACAGGACGACAGTGAGATGTGTTCAGGGACACTACAAACATCACAACCAGGTCTTTATTACGTGTGTGTGTGTGTGTGAAATGAAAAACAATCTTATCTTACTAACAAAACTCTCAAGGCAGGAGAACAAGTTGATGCATTTAAAGACGCTGGGCCAAAACGTAAACGACATGGTGTCTCTGAAGCTTCTTTAGCGAAAAGCATGTTGCTGTGTGTATCCGTGGATTCCTGCATTGTGAGGGTGTGTCACCCATGCAGATGCTGCTGGGGGCGTGAGGAAGAGAAAGAGAAAGAGGAGCGGCCACACGGTTTGCCTGATTATTAAGCCTGCAAGGCTGAGACAAACACCTCAACGCTGCTTTGATTGTCTGCATACGTGGAAGAGAAGGCTCCCTCTGGTGCCTCTCCTGCTCCTTGGATGAGAAACGAGAAAAGCAGGAATGTGTTTGCGTCCTGCAGCAAGGAAACGTCTCAGTTTAACTTTTGAACCCTGACATGAAAAGCAGAATGGAGCGTAAATCCTCTCAAGAGGCTGCTTCACGTTTCTTTTCCGAGTGACACCATGATGTCCTCTTCTCACACTACGCTACACCTATCTCCTGGCTCAGGGTGATGTAGGACTTACAGAGACCTTTACAGCGCTGGGAAGAGGGGGGGAGCAATAAGTCAAGGAGGGAATTAGACAGGCGGCCACATCCACACAAGCCACTAAATCAACGCTCAATGATGTAAGCGTGTTAATGCCCGTGCACGGAGCTCTCCATGCACACCTGCTTCCTCTGAACAATGACATTAGCATTGCAAAGCGGGGAAATGGCAACTTTTATCATGTGCAGAGTCCCTCGCCGCTCACTATGTGTGCCTCCTTACTGCACCCCCGACACCCCGAGAAAGAAAGCAAACCTTCACTGCTACATACGCTACCGTATCACAGCAACACAACAACACAACCACACCTTTACATGTCAATATGTGGCAGATGGATGGACTCTATGGCGGCACGGTGGTCTAGGGGTTAGCGCACAGACCTCACAGCTAGGAGACCAGGGTTCAATCCCACCCTTGGGCATCTCTGTGTGGAGTTTGCATGTTCTCCCCGTGCATGCGTGGTACTCCGGTTTCCTCCCACATTCCAAAAACATGCTAGGTTAATTGGCGACTCCAAATTGTCCATAGGTATGAATGTGAGTGTGAATGGTTGTTTGTCTATATGTGCCCTGTGATTGGCTGGCGACCAGTCTAGGGTGTACCGAAGACAGCTGGGATAGGCTCCAGCACCCCCCGCGACCCTTGTGAGGAAAAGCGGTAAAAAATGAATGAATGAATGGATGGACTCTAATGCTGCTAACATACACCTAAACATCACAGCATTAACATACCCATGACTATAATCTCTTAGAATGACCCATGACTATGATCTCTTAGTTGGTACAGTATCATCTGCACGCGGATTGTGGTGGACTGGACCAACACCACAACAAGTGTGGTTGATGAAACGAGCTGTGGCCTATGAGATACTTCATCAGAAACTGTCACACTCACATTGAAGCCCCCCCAACCCCGCCGTCTTTCCTCCAGCAGCAGAAGCCCATGGATGACGTACCGCGCCCATGCTTACATCTTGACAGGAACCTTCAGAAGAGGTCCTCTATGGGTTTCACCACCAGAGGTCCACAGAACACGACTGGAGGCGAGGCGTATCTGTGAGCCTGTACTGGAAGATGAAAGCTTATCGGGCTTCTGTCTTTCAGTAGGAACACCCCAAAATGCACCTCTCTCTGTAATGCCTTGTTATGCTGCCTTATTATTGATGCTCTGTGTCTTTGCAGCACGGTAGTAGTGCTGCTAGGAGGAGGATTAAATCGCTGAAGTAGCCACTGAAGTCATCGGTCAGAATGCTCTTACTCCTGGCATTGTCACTCCACTTTTACTAACTTGACCAACATTTGACACTTTACCCCCACGGCAGGTCTTCGCACCTCTACAGGTCACTGATGTGTGTGAGCGACAAGAAGAAAGGCTCAGATTCGTTTTGGAGGAAGGTGTTTGCCACCACTTCCTGCACGCGAAAATCTCGAAGCACCAACTCTAAAATGTGTCTTTAAAAAGGGCCTTTAACTATCGGGAATGGAATGCTTTTCCTCCGCATGGATGGAACACAAAACACCACGCACCTCTACAGGTCACTGATGTGTGTGAGCGACAAGAAGAAAGGCTCAGATTCGTTTTGGGAGGAAGGTGTTTCCCACCACTTCCTGCACACGGAAACCTCAAAGCACCAACTCTAAAATGTGTCTTTAAAAAAGGCCTTTTACTATCGGGAATGGAATGTTTTTCCTCCACATGGATGGAACACAAAACACCACGCACCGCTACAGGTCACTGATGTGTGTGAGCGACAAGAAGAAAGGCTCAGATTTGTTTTGGGGGAAGGTGTTTGCCACCACTTACTGCACGCGGGATAGCCAAACATCGCCGGCAACATGGAATATATTTAGCAGCTGCTTGTCCTGTGACATCGTCCGGCCTGACACCCGAGCCGGACACCCGAAGACACCGGAGGAGCCAAAAATAAACGTCTCAAGTGACAAAAGAAGACGCCTCATGACCCACATTGCAGTCACCGGGATTGATGCTATCAGCCTTTTCTCTCCTGTCCACTATTTCACATACTTGACATGATTTTGTCCTCCGTTGTTGTGTTGTGTATTAGCTTGGCTATATTGTCGATCACACCGCTACCTCAAAAGACTTCAAACAAATCCTTCATTCCTTCAGTCCATCCTCCATTTCTATAGTACTATAATACTATAGGGGTGTTAGCTCCGGTTTACAAGGCTCTATAAAACATGTTTGATGTTCATTTAAAGATCACGCCATCCTTTCGCTCTCCTCTCTCATTCTATTCCGCTATGTGGTTTGGCAGCAGTCTTCTTCGGCCTGATGCTTTCAATGATGCCTGTTTTTTTCACGTTCCTCACGCTACAACCCAATGTGGGTTGTGAGGCAACTTGGAATAGACGCTCATTGTAAGGTAATGTACTATACTGCACTGTACTATATTATAGTGTACTGTACTGTACTATAATGCACTGTACTATACTGCACTGTACTATATTATATTGTACTACAATGCACTGTACTATATTATAGTGTACTGTACTGTACTATAATGCACTGTACTATACTGCACTGTACTATATTATATTGTACTACAATGCACTGTACTATATTATACTGTACTAACTGTACTATACTGCACTGTACTATATTACACTGTACTATACTGCACTGTACTATATTACACTGTTCTATACTATACTGCACTGTACAATATTATGCTGTATTATACTATACTGAACAGTAGTATATTATACTGTACTATACTATACAGCATATACAGCACTGTAGTATATTTTACTGTACTATACAACACTACAAGTTTATTCTCGTAAATGTTTTCCATTTGTTCTTGTTTTTAATTTTTTAATGTTCTTTTGTAATTTTATGACTTTATTCCCATATTATCTTGCCTTTATGTTATTATAAATAATATTATTTGTTTCTAAAGAAATGTCTTTCTTGAATATTTCTACATTCTACTCTGACAACTATGATATTTTTGCTGATAATATAAACATATCCTGGTGCAATGGCAACATTTCGTGTTATATTACAACTTCTTTCTCATGACAGTTTGTCTGTCCGCTTGAAAATATTACAGCTGATCAGTTTAGTTTTGTGGTGAAATGATATTTTTCTAATAAAACAGGCCCTGCAGTGTGTGGAGACGCTACCGTGCATGGTCTGAAGAACATTTAGTCCGGGAGAGCTGCTACCATGGACAGTAGACTCCCCATCCATACTGCGTATCGAATGTTGTTCGCTTCCTTTTGGACTTGACCTTCTGCTGCTGCTGGAGCATCAGCTTGTCAGTCGCTGCACAGGACACTTTCCTTCGCCTCTGAAAGCGGAACATCGCTAAAAGGCCGTTATGCAAAACGTGTGCTGCTTAATTAACGTCTGCTGCCGTGCACGGTGAGCATATTAAATCAGGGGTCACACCAGTCGCAGAGCACCGCTGGCGTGGAAATGAATTCATAAACACCGGGAGCCTTCATGAATCTTTTTATTCCTGTTGGATTAGCATCCACTTTAATTGCGTTAAATAATGATTCCATTGATTCTCTCTATGTTATCAGTTACACTAATGATACATTGGGAGGATATTAGCATTCCGGATTAATAATCCATCATACTCATTACAGTATGGGCAACAACTGTATACATAGCAATATATGCAGCTATTGTTCATGTTTACTATAGTATATGAATGGTGAATGATCATTATCAGTGTCATACCGATACATCCAATCACATTAAAAACAGCTCAGATAATTGAAAATTAAAAAAACACTCAAATGAAGCAAGATGACCCATACTGTGCAGGGGTGAGGAAATCAAGCGCTATTTCTGCTACTACCGTAGTTAAAAATCTAGGCAAATATATTCATCACCTATAAAACCACAACTTCCATGTACTTTGCATTTATAGGACATTTGACAATCAATACAACTATTGATAATCCAAATATGACTGTATGCGCGTGGGACTGGATCAGACCTTATCCAAAATGGCTGCTGTTAGCGGCTACATTTAGCCGTGCATGCTAACGCCAGCTAAGTACTGTATTACAGTCAATATTCCTCACATAGCTAGAATGAAATGCAGCGCCAGTACCTTTAGCACATACTAATAATAACAAGTGCAATATTGATACACAAACACAAAGGAAAAATCAAATAATAAAAAGCTATTGGTTGTTTACCGTAGAGGGAGAGCTGTCTCAAGCGTCACTCTTACCGAGGCTGCCACCCGGTGGCAAAAACAAGTATTGCAGCTACATCTATAGACAGGTCTTTCTTTGCTCAGAATGAATGAATACACGAACTTGAAAAAAAACAACGTTGAGGTGGGAGGGTGCTATTAATATGCATCAAACAGTTAGAACAACTCTTGTCCCGAATATTATCCAGGGTGCCACTCTTGAATGAATATTTGAATACAATTTGTATTAATTTTATGGGTGATGTGTGCCATCTTGTGGCCAAACCTGGTAAGTACATTATTGTAATGACTTAGCAAAAAAGACGGACATTGAGGCGTGCCTAATTTTGATTATTTAACAATTTGCTTGCGTGTGGCAGCAGCGGAATCTTTTCTCATTACTCAGCATGAAACGAAGGCAGTGCCTCCATGCTCCATGCAACGATGGCAATGCAAATGAAACAATCATTCTAATGGGTCATCTTTGATGATTTATGTCCGAGCACGATGCTGATGTGCTTCACGGTCCCTTTTGACATTCCCACTCATTCCTACAAACCCAGCCATCATTTACTGTCCTGCACGAGCTCGTTTGTTAGCGTTGCCATGGATACGCTGTTCTCTCCTCGCCCCGCCGGAATATGACTCATACACACCAACTACTAATCACACATGGACGTGTGCTGCCACATTATGCCGTTGCATGCTTTCAAGCACATACTAGCTTAGCATGACAGGTCAGCAACATACTCACACACACACACTAGCCACAACATTATGTACAGCCAGTAAACCTGCACCTAATCCCTCCTAATTGGAGCCCATTAGGATTCCTTTTTCATAAATGGATATTTGCATAGTTATGGCATAGAAACCTTTACCTTACCACCTTTAAAACACTTGAAACACATGAAACAGCACCCCTATAGTCACATTTATTCTTATGTTATCCAATATAATAGACACAAGAAGAGAAACAAATACATGAGTCATAGAAAAACTGTCTACCAACTTCTAAATATGCTTTTTTAAACGTTATTAGAGACCTCTAGACATGAACTAGCACCCCTATAATCACATTTATTCTTATGTTATCCAATATAATAGACACAAGAAGAGAAACAAATACATGAGTCATAGAAAAACTGTCTACCAACTTTTTTAAACGTTATTAGAGACCTCTAGACATGAACTAGCACCCCTATAGTCACCTTTACACCCCTGTTACCCAATATAGTGGGAGAAAAAATACATATATATATGTATATGAAGAGAAAATAAGACAAATTAGCCATAATAAACCGATTTGCTGAGTGCGTACTCACAAGCAGATGATCCTCTTTCTTTACTCTTTCAAAGGAGATCCGCATTCCTCATCGGCTGCTTCATGGCTTCACTCAGCTGTAACGGCACCACAGAAGATCCGGGTCAGAACAGTGTCACAAGTCGCTGGGGGAGCATGGTGGCACTAACGAGATGCTAACGGCGACGTGCAAACATTGCCACACCGGGAAGTGCAGTCATGTTTTGGAGATGGAGTGTACAGGGATGTCGACGATAGCATGAGAGATGCATTATTCACATGAGGCCCCCTGCCGGGTGTCATGTGAAGCCTGCTCACTCATCCGTCCTGCCGCCATCAGGTTACTCAGGAAGATCACTTTCTTTCCTCCCGCCGCCCTGTCTCCCGCTATCTCCTCCACGCTTTGGACACCATGGTGGGAAACAAAGCCTGCATTCAGGCTGCCGTCCATAACGGATCAGCTTCTGGTCTTGCGTTACGTGTTGGTGAGGGTCTGGATAAAGGCGCAGACACTTTCTCTCTCTGAATGCATTGACCAGAGTCGACCAGGAAGTCATGTGCTCCCTCGCTGTAACACATGCACAAATGCTTGTCACGAAATAGCAAAGCGACAACACATTTTCATCAAATTAATCACAGTTTGCAAACGAATGAATCACGATTAATCACCGTTCATTCACAGCATGTGTGAAACATGCCCATTTTTACTGTATGCTAGAAGAAAAAGGTGCATGGATGCGCATGCGTTATTTACACAAAAAATTGGAAAAAAATTATCCATCCATCCATTCTCTGTACCGCTTATCCTCACAAAGGTTTGTGGGCATGCTGGAGCCTATCCCAGCTGTCTTGGGCGAGAGGCAGGGTACACCCTGGTATGGCTGGTAATCCAAGTTAATCATTTTATAAGGCTAATAGATGATTAGAAGACCCATCTAAAAATCTAAACTAAAACTAAAATCTCTTGCCAAGAAAAAGCCATATCTCAGACTGGCCAAAAAAAATTCCAAGTGATCCCAAACGTTTAAGCAGTAGTGTATGTTTCCCAATTCATTTGATATCAAACTGTATTTAATTTGTACTTGATTTACATTTTTTATGTATTTTGTGTTTCCACATATTTTTATATTTATTGAAAGAAATGGCTAATCCACACCTAATGGGGGCATCAAATGCATTAATGGCACCCTACAGGATGATTTTCAGGAACAAAGAAAGCCATGTCTGCTTGGTGCTTAATAATTCCATAATGTGACCAAAGGGGGGCAGTATAATTCAGTAATTTAGGTCAAAAGAGGTGACACGTGAAAGGCATTGGCACGTGATCATTTGAAACAATTGTGCATTTTAATATACACAACGAGAACAGCTGCCTTCTTAATAATAATGTTCAGCACTGATTTACACAATCAGAGAGATATTAACGGAACAATATAGTACCGTTTTTGTACTGGTGTACATCACCGCTGTTATTATTTTCATGCACTTGTTTAAAGACCCTACCGCGAAAAATAGGGTTCAATATTAAAAATTTATACTTTTCCTGTTTATGACCTTCTAAATTTGTTTTTAACAACGCTTGTAGACAGGAAACAACACCTTTATAGTCACCTTTACACTTTTTGTTTACACCACATGATGAAAGTCTTCTTAGGAGGCAACTGCATCTCTGAAGGGGCAGAAAAGATGGCCGCCGCTAGCTACCAAGCTAGGTAACGAGATGTAACTAGTTGGCTTTCAAAGTATTAATTTTAAATCTAATACAGTGTTTGAAATGGAGGGGGGAGAAGCCAGAATACGAAGACAATATTTCAATCACTTGAAATAACACCCCTACACTACTATTAGACTTTCTTTGTACAATATGTGAACAGGCTACTGGATCACTAAAGGGACATGAAAGATGGCCGCCGCTAACCACTACGAGCTAACAAGGTATAACTAGTTAGCCTTCAAAGTATTATTTCTAAACGTAACACAGGCTTTGGAATGGAGTTGGACAGGAAGACAAAGAGTAGGAAGGCAAAAATTATAACTATCAGACTGCAACTAGTTATGATAAAATAATATAAGCTAATGTGAGTGGCGTTTACCCATTCACGTGCCTTACAAATGCTACTAAAATATCGATACTTCCGATACCAGATATTTCTAAGATCCAAATCTAAATATCGATATTTTTGTTACTCAGTGATTGAGGTCATGGAACGTAACTGATTATTGATACCTTGAATTTACCCGACACATTACAAGTATCAGCCCGAAAGTGACTCAGTATCGTCTGAGTAATTGCATTATTGACAGCTCGCTTTGCGCCGGTGCACAAAAGCGTGCAAAGGCTCTGCGGCTGATTCCTGGTGTTTGAGCCCTGATTGGACGCAGGGAGTCACGTTGGCCGCCAGCCTGTCAGTCTGATGCCGCACCATTGTTCCCAGCCCTCCTTCCGGCTGACTGGAAGAAGGCTCGGTAGCGTCGACCGGAGCGCCGGTCCGTCCAGCAGCATCGGGGAGCTCGGATGGTGCCACTGCAGCCCGCTGGAGGTTGTGCGTGGAGCGGAGGGAGGGGCCTTGATTTCATTGTCTACACGGCGACGTGAATGGTGAGTGTGAGCAGACAATGAGCAAGTTTGTTTGCATATCGCGCACATGATGATTCACACCTCGCGCGGCTGTTTGTGTTCGTGAATGCATCACATGCATCCATCAAGATGTGATACCACCTTCTTTGTGCTGCTACATCAGTGTGGCTCTAATAATTGGGGGGGGGGCACGTGTGTGTCACGTGACACAATCCCGGCTCCACTAAGGCGGTGTGGTTCCCTGCAGAGTCCACTGCAGTACAGGAAGTCTAGCACCCTCCCCAGCACCATGCATCCCTCATCCATGGCAAACTTCCCTTCATTGTGCTGTCTTACATCAGCTTGCATGCCGTATGTTACGTAACCTGCTGCAGAAGCTCAGTCTTTTTATGACGTCTCCATCTTCCACAGGACCCCACAAGCAGGAAGCCGCAGTCTAATATCTTTCCTTAAAGGTAAGCTTTGCTTTATGTTGGAAAGACACACACACACACACACGCACACAACTGTTGCTACGACGCCTGGCTGATAACACAACGCCATGGCCAAAGTCAACACAGATATCTGCACCAGCCTCACTGGAGACATCCTCTCATGCCATCTTCTCAGGTGGCACCTCGCTTTTCTTCACTGTCGCCTTCCAAAATGGCCGACAAAAACCAAAACAGCATTTTTTCCCCACAGGAAGTCATGTTAGACTCATTCGTTTTTTTTGGAGCACACTAGAAACCTTATCAGACACCTGAAACGGTTCATATTGGCTGCTCGGAGCGTGTGCCGGAATACAGTGCACCTCTCTGGGCCACAGCAGGTGGCTCCTCCCCCTCTATACTCTACTTCTCCAGGTAGTTGTCGTTTGCGAGTAGTCATGTCATGATAATTCATTAGGACTTATCCTCATTTCTTCCAGTTCTTCTTACCTCCGAGTGGATACAATCTATGATTCAATTTAAATCAGTACAGTGTTACGTTGCTGTGATATGAATGTTTTTATAGCATGTTTAGCCCTTTTCATTAGTGTTAACATTGACCTACTGCTATCATACCAGCTAAATGTTTAGCTAACATGCTAATGTTAGCATTTTTAGCATGCTTTACATTGCGTTACATTAGCGTAGTAACATTTAAGCTGCTGCAGAAACCAAATTTAACACTTAGTGCTATGATGTTAGGCGTTAGCATGGTACAACAGGTGTGCACAAACTATTCTTACATCTTAAATGTAAAAAAAAAAGGAGATATAAAAAAGTTAACAGTACCATATCGATCTTGAGAATCAGAAAGATGGTTGGCATAAGCATATAAATGTCTAAATGAGCAAAAATGCAAATATAAGGCATTCAGAAAACACATTGAAAGACGTATGTAGTATTCCACCTAGTCACTATCCATGGTCTGGTCTTACTTTCTCTTATTATATCTACTATATTGGGCAATAGGAGTGTAAAGGTGGTTATAGGGGTGTTATTTCATGTGTAGAGGACTCTAATCATGTTAAAAAGGCATATTTAGAAGGTAGTAAACAGACTTTCTATGCCTAAAAAGTCTTACTTTCTCTTATGATGTCTACTATATTGGATAATAGGAGTGTAAAGGTGACTATAGGGGTGCTATTTCACGGATTTCTCAGCTATTTTTAATGTTATTGGGTTTATCGGTATGACGTCCCACATATTGGCCTGATAATTATGGAACTGACTCACCAAAATGCTGTGTATTCTTCTACGGGGCAGTTGCATTTTCTACTTGTTTTGCAGCGTGTTCTACTGTATAACATGAGTTCCAAAGCAGTAGATGCTGTGATTGAGTGTGATGGGAGTGCCGGCTGTGATAAAAGTGGAATCTGCGTGAGTACTTAAAGGGTAATATGAACACGCTAAAGGTGCATTTATGAATCCTTCACATTTTCATTGGCGCATTTTTAGAGAAGCTTAAAGTGAATGAGGATGGCCCCTATGGTCTAATAAAATGGCATTGTTTTACCTTTAGAAATATGACATTCATAACCACGATGGAGCTTGTATAGAAACACTAAGGCCCCCCGGCCTGTGTGTGTGTGTGTGTGGATGAGATGTTTTGGCAGTTGGGTTTTTCTGCCAGCAAGCCTGCTTTGTCAACTTTGTGATAAGACATGGGGGGGCATTGCTAAATGAGAACAAGGAGCATGAATAATGTAAAGTAGGGAGGCTAAGCAGTATTGTGATTGACATGAGACTTCCTGATAATAAGCTGTGATTGGTATTAGAGGGAATGGAATGGTTTTGTACTGGAGCCGTCCTCTTGCTGCCTCATAATCTGCATTTATAAACATATGGATTAGGGGTGCACAATAATTATTGACAAGTGCAAAATGTTTGCCAGAAACCTCCGTGGCGTCACACCCGCTGCTGCTGCACGTGTGCCCGAATACAGTGCACCTTGCTGGGCCACAGCAGGTGGCTCCTCCCCCTCTATACTCTGCTTCTCCTGGTAGTAGTCATGTCATGATGTTTCATTAGGACGCATCAACAGGTACACTTGGTCAAATTCTAATTTCTTGTGACCTCCAGGTGTGCACAAACTACACTATCATCTACATTTAAATTTGTTATCAGTATCGCCGTAAGTTAAGCCTGTAAAGTTTTTTTTGTGTGGTGATACGAAATTTTTTATAGCCATTTTTATTGGTGTCAACATTGACAGACACCAACCGCTATCATGCTAGATTTAGCATGCTAACATTAGGATTGCCAACATCCCAACATTGGCATAGTAACATTTTAGCTGTTTTCATGAGCGGCAGCCTATATAAACACTTAGTACTCTCATGTTAGGTGTTAGCATGTTAGTGCTAGCATGCTAATACTAGCATAGGGGCATTTTTGTGTTGCCATTGTCAGACACTTGCTCTACCATGCAACGTATTGCATCATAATGTGAGCATGTTAGCATGATGATGTTAGCATAGTAGTATTTTAGCAGTTTTCATAAGTAGAGACTTGTATAAACACAGTGCTATCATGTTAGGTGTTAGCATGCTAGTGCTAGCGTGCTAATATGAGCATAGTAGCATTTTTGCCATTTTCATTGGTATTACCATTGGCAGAAACTTAGCACTACCATGCTAGGTTTTACATGCTAACGTTAGCATTGCTAACATTAGATTAGTAACATGTTAGCCGTTTTCATGAGCAGAAACCTATACAAACACTTAGTGCTATCATTGTTAGGTGTGCTAGCATGCTAATATTAGCATAGGAGTATTTTTTTTAAATTACATATTTTTTTAAATAACGTACACAGACACTTCACTTCACTTTACTGTACCATGCTGGGTGTTGCATGGTAAAGTTAGCATGTTAGCCTGACATTTTTGCCATTTTCATAGTGCTAGATTCATTCATTCATTCATTCATACATACAATTGAATAATTTTAAATCAGATGTATTGTGAGCCAAGTGTCCCGTCAACCCCCCTATACTGGACACCCCTGACGGATGATGTAAAGATACATCCTTTGTTGCGCTGCTTGGTTTTCTTTATTGGGAAGAAATGCGTGGTGTGTAGCTGCAGGAGGGAGGCTGCGGCTCCCATCCACCCCCCACACCCCCCCACCCGCTTCCCACTACCACCACCACCGTCGGCACACTGCTCCCCCCACCCCCTCCTTTGAATGTGTGCGGAGCAGGATCAGTCTGCAGCCTGAGGCGAGTGCGCGCCAGCAAACGTACAGAGAACATGTGAAGCCTCATTTGCATGAATGTGTAGACGTGGCAAACATTTCCAGAGATGGATTCCTTTTGTGTGTAATTGCAGAATGGACGTGTGTCTTTTTCACAGCTGGACTGACGCTGAAAACCACAATTTAACATGGTGTGACATCTATGATGTGATAGCATGTATTCATAGCAGGCCTTTTGCCACTTTACCGCAGCTGTACTTACTAATTTCATAATTTCTTTATCCATTGTCTTAATTTTTGGAATGAATATACAATTAGTGTATGCTAGGGATGGGGGGGGGGTCCACTGACATCATCTGTTGCCGTATAATAATCCACGCTCCCCGGGGAGTCCAGCTGAGACCCCTCTATCTCCATGACCTCCTCCTCCACCTCCGAGCTCCATGCAGGTGGTGAACGAGCGACAACGCGGCCTCACGCAGGCTTTCAGGGTTTTGTCATCAAGGTCCTGTGATAATAGAAAACAGGAAAACAGCGTTTGCAATATTTTGTCATTGGTAGAATTAAAGTGTAGAACTATGAAGGTTCCAAAAACATGCTAGGTTAATTAGCGACTCCAAATTGTCCATAGGTATGAATGTGAGTGTGAATGGTTGTTTGTCTATATGTGCCCTGTGATTGGCTGGCCACCAGTCCAGGGTGTACCCCGCCTCTTGCCCCTAGGATAGCTGGGATAGGCTCCAGCACCCCCCGCAACCTTCGTGAGGATAAGCGGTAGAGAATGAATGAATGAATGAATGGAATTTTGTGAATTTTTTTATTCTTAAAAAATTGTATTAATCACGCAATAAAAGAAAATGAACTGGGTAATTTAATGACAATGTGCTCACAGCAAACCATAAACGGTTCTTGGAGGTTTTTTAGAGGCCTTTTTAGTGGAAATATGTGTATTCCATTACAACCAAATGGGCAAAATACTGCAAGTATGAATGTACCTGTTACTCCACACTTACAGCATACGTAGATAGAAAACCATAAAACCTTGTTGGAGCTTTTTGGAGGTGTATTAATCTGTGGAATAGGTGTGTCCCATTTCAAGCATTAATTAGCCGTTAGTTTTAGCTGTCTTTACCATGTACAGGAAAGAGAGAGATGTGTGTTGTCTAAGAACAAAATGCCAAAAAAGTGTGTTTTTCCTGAAGTACTGCATTAGAGAGTAGGATGACAAACGAGGGCTTTTGGCTTGCTTAAATCTAATTTGGTGCGGTCGCGGGTCTGAGCCACGCCGGCATGTGCTGCATAACATAACACCAGGTATGTTTTTGTATTCCTAAAAGTCTTTTAATATTTGACTTGTTGCTGATTACAATCATGTTTCCCAATCATGCACCACACTGGGAGACAACCGAGGCTTTTGCATATGACCTCATTGTGAATGCTGCCATAGCTTGCTGGCAGATGATTTCTGTCTTCATGGTTTTGGAACGTGGAATGGGAATGTAGGTCATGCCAGGCGTGCAAGTGCAGTGCTCCTGTCTTACGTAATAGGATGGAATACGTCCACGTACGCCGCCTTCCAGGGACGGCATGAGGACAAACTGATTAGACGCCAAGATATAAGTGTAGCTTGTGCACACCTGGAGGTAAGAAGGACTGGAACCAATTCAGATTTGACCAGGTGTACCTGTTGATAAGTCCTTATCAAATATAATATTACTACTACCAGGAGAAGTAGAGTGTAGAGGGGATGGCGGCACCTGCTGTGGCCCAGCAAGGTGCACTGTATTCGGGCACACGCTCCAAGCAGCTGCTGTGACGCCACAGAGGTCTCTGGCAAACCTTTTTTCAAACACGGTGGTGCTGGCATTTCAGGTGGCCGATAAGGTTTTTTGGGAGCCCCCCCCCCCCCCCCCCCCCCCCACACACACACACACACACACACATCACAGACCATTTGGTACAACTAGCATGCCTCAGAAAGTGGCACCAAAATTCTAGAGTGCACCAAGTCAGTGATATGCTGGTATGGGATCTCACCATATCAACACCAGTGAAGGTCTTCTTCCAGTATCTTGACTTGCTCTTTGCTCTTCGTGGTCCATCTCTAGCTTGGAAATCATCTTGGCGCACTTCCTCTGCATGGCCTCCTTGGCAAACTGCATATTTCAAAAGCATTTAAGAGAAAAGACTGAACATCTTAAATAAAACATTCATGTCCCTTGTTTCCCTGATTTGGCCTTTTCAAGTCTGCTGTAATTTCAAATGTTGCCAGGTAGGCTTGGAATTGTCCAAAATGAAGGATAAAAGAGGATGAAGTGAGGGGTCTAAAAATGAGCATCATAACTTGGCCTGTGTTGTTTGCTAACTTGCTAACTACCTGTGAGACACGTTTTTTCGTCCTGGTGGGTCTCTGTTACGACTCCATGTGACTGCTGTGTGTGTGAGTGACGGGAAGAAAAGCTTGGGCTGGGTCGGCAGGAAGTAGTTGGGCGCCACCTGCTGGTTTACATGTAATAGACATCTAGATCCTGAATTTAAGATTGGGCTATTATTTTATTATTTATGTTATTTTATTAGTTTAAAAAAACAATATACTGTTAGAAATCCCCCAGTTTTCATTTTTTATGTTTGTTACAGGCAATAACTTATTTTGTTGGATGGTCCTTGAATGCACCATACAATGCTGCGCAGATAGATGACTTTACTGTGTTCTTTCTCCTCATATTTGCTCCCACAAGCTGATATTATGTGGGAATACATAAGGGTAGGATTTGATGACCTTATTGGGGCCTAATTTGCTTATTTGTTCTGTTCATCAAGTTCATTCATGATAGCACACTGCCTGTTAGCACACACGTCAAACAGAAACGTTATAAATCTTCCCTCTGAAAAACAAAGTCCAGGGAGGTCCTGGTGGATGGTGGCTCTGCATTCATTCAGTGCTTGAAATGTGATGTTGTTCCTGTCTTGGTTTTACACAATACATCATAAATAAGACCAATTAGATGGCAGCGCCACCCTGGACAGTTAGTCAACAACGAAACGAGAGCTGTGCAAGTAGTGAACGATTCGTTCAAAACCTGGGAGTGTTTAACTGATTCGTCACTCATGGGTACGGGTCTCTGTCAACTCGTTGAGCTGAATTAAAATATGAAGTCAGGCAACATTTCAGGGCGTGTTTGAATGTGGGAGAAGTCGGAACTCTGAGTGAGTGGGTGAGTCTATTGAATCCTATGTGAGAGGGGCTTGTAGTGATGATCCTTGTTAAATGGCGTTCAATCAAGAGTGCAAGAATTATTGCGTCCACTGGGTGTCGCCAAACAGCAGCCATAAAACACCAGTCCGCAAATGAAAATTCATTGTTGTGTATATATATATATATATGTATATATGTATTATAATAATATTATGACCTTAGTATTCCCATAATATGACTTTATTCCCGTAATAGGATGACTTTATTCTTGTAATATGATGGCTTTGCCGTAAAATGACTTTATTCCCATATTATTCCCATAATATGACTTTATACTTGTAATATGATGACCTTAGTACCATAACATGATGATTTAATTCCCATAATATGATGACCTTATGTCCATAGGAAGTTTGAGATGGCGTTGTTATGATGATGATGATGATGATTATGTGGCGTCAGACGTTCCCCTCCTCCGGTGGCATGAACCCCCCCCCCCCCAACCTTTCTCCCAAAGCCACCTCCTCATCCATTTTGCTGACATTTCCCCCCTCCTGCTACCTCCAACCCCCCATCACCAGTGCCCCCCTCCCCTGTTGGTAAAAATATCTGCAGCCAGCAGGAGAGGAGGTGCTGCGCCTGCTTCACTCTCTCTCTCTGCATGGCTCGCTCTCAGACAAGCCACCCATGTGACTATGTGACTTGTCAGGCTGGCGGTGCCCCCATTCAGCCTCCATCCTTGCCTCCTTGCCTCCTTGCCTCCTTGCCTCCTAGCAGCAGCTAATGAGTCTTTGTGCGGATGGACGGAGTGACATTGTGACAGAGAGGGGGAAAGTGTGAAAGATCTCATCTTCTTAATAAAGTATCCATGATGGAGGAGGGGGGGCGGGGGCAGCCAGTGGAATGAGACCAACATGGGATGCTCCTCATCCATCACGCTGCTTTTTTAAATGTGCTGTGAGCAGAAGGTGAAAGGAGTCAGGACGGGAAGCAGGTCAGTCGTTCCCCGGGAAGGGGGGGGGGGGATTTCTACTATCCATTCGATGTATCCTATCCATTCTATCTATGCACAGTGGTGATGATGTAGCTTGTCACATGGGAACATGGTAATTGCCATCGCCATGGAAACCACTTTTACTATCACAGCCTCATGCAGCCTAAAAACACACACACATCCATCTATCCGTCCATCCATCCTTCCTCTGGTGATGGATGATGTCCACCCCACCTAGCATAATCAGGGTTTGTGGTGGTTCTCCAGAAGCTGTTCCACGGAACAATGCTGTGTGTCTTGGTGGAGGTTCTCCTATCGGCTCCTGTTCTCCTGTCAGGCGTGATGTCTCCCAGGAAGCGTTTGCATGCCGGATGAGCGTAGAGCGGCGAGCGGAGCTCATGAAACGCCACTCTGGCGGATAGATGGGATGAGGCTCAATCCTCCAATCAACGCAAGGCAAGAAAGCAGCATACTGACGATGACGGTTGAAATGAGCGGAGATGGCGTTTACCACGTCCATTTGCAACATGGATGCCGTGTGCAGAGGAAACACCTCCTGATGATTTCCCGGCGTATTCACGCTGAAGCCAAAGGCCACGTCTTTGCTTCCATTCATCCTTCCTCTCACTAACCTCCATGACTCACCCTGGCAGCTCGCCCTCGGCACCTCAACGCTTTTGTCTTGCTAGATGCCTTGCTCATTTCTTGGCAAATGATATTCTTACAATGAAAAATGAAAACTCACTGGACACCACTGTAGTACTTGATTTAACATTTTCCTAATAAATAAATAATTTTCATACATTTATATACATACAGTTTATCTAACTTTCCAAAAACGCCAACTTTATTTGTTGTCTGGCTCATAAATGTTTTTCATATTTCAACTCTATGCGACCAGGATGACTTTTCTCATGTTACATTCATCTCCCAAAATCACTACTTTAGTCTTGTCAGAATACATCATATATAATGTCATATATTCATATATGACATTATTATTATGACATGACATATGATATATATATAGAATACATCTCGTATTTTGACTTTATTCTCACAAAATCGCAGCTGGGTTGTCCTTTTCTGCTGTTTTATGATTATAAGCATGCAAAAAAAATGCAAAAAAAATGCAAAATAGTCACAGCGCCCCCCCCATTGACTATTATACCCGATTACATAAAACATGTACTTTATGTACTGCATTACAGTGCATAAGACGTTTGAGCACTACTACTACTACAACAGTAAATGTCATTGTCCTGCATGATATTATGATATTATGTATGATGTTATGATATATGACATGGATGGAGTAGACCTTCCCAAAATGCAAGAAAATGATTTCCTCAGCAGAAGAATGAAGTGAACTTCCTGTCCGTGGAATATGTAATGAGTAGCGTCGGCTGCCTTTGTGCAAGATGATGACTTGGCGAGGGAGATTGGAGCGTTACGTGTGTGTGCTGCTAATTGAGCGTGTGTAGGAATTGGGGAGGCCCTTAAAGTGGATATGAAATAATTCACGGCCCCGGCTGTGTCTTTGTGTTTCAGGTGCAGATGTGTCAAGGCCATGAGCGGAATACTGAAGAGAAAATTCGAGGAGGTGGAGGCCTCCTCCTCCCCGTGCTCGTCCTTAAGGGAGTCTGATGATGAAGTATCCTGCAGCGAGAGCGGGAATAGCAGCGACAGCGTCAACCCGTCCGCCGCTGGTCCTTTCATGCGTGAGTGTCATTCACGTGCACGAAGGAATGTTTCCTGGCTCACCTTCCATGGCATCGCTTCGCCTCTCATTTTTTCTTCTTCTGTCTACTATATACATACATATATGGGAATCGGAGTGTGGGACTATAGGGGTGTTATTTCATGTCCTGAGGGCTCTAATCATGTTAAAAATTTACATTAAGTCCTCGTTTATGACTGTTCATTGCTTCCACACCCGACCATAGTCACTGAATTTCCACAAAGTGGGATACAGTATTGCCAAATGCAATATTTTCATAGTTATATGGCATAGAAAACCTGTTTCCAACCTTCTAAATATGCTTTTTAACATTATTAGACACCTCTAGTCATGAAATAAAAGCCATATAGTCACCTGTTTACAACCCTCTAAGTACAGTTTTCTGACATTATTAGAGCCCTCTAGACATAAAATAACACCCCATAGTCACCTTTATACCCCCATTACCCAATATAAGAAACATTCATTCATTTGTGCCAATCACAGGGCACATATAGACAAACAACCATTCACACTCACATTCATACCTATGGACAATTTGGAGTGGCCAATGAAGCTAACATGTTGTTGGAATGTGGGAGGAAGCCGGAGTCCCCGGAGAAAACCCACACATGCACGGGGAGAACATGCAAACTCTGATGATGGAATTGAACTCAGGTCTCCTAGCTGTGAGGCCTGTGCGCTAACCACTCCACCGCCATGCAGCCCATATAGTAAACAGAAGAAGAGAAATAGAACATATTAGACATAGAAAACCTGTTTACAACGCTCCAAGTATAGTTTTGGACATTATTAGAGACATCTAGACATGAACTAACACCCCTATAGTCATCTTTAAATTCCTATTACCCAATATAGTAGACAGAAGAAGAGAAAATATGACATATTAGACATAAATAACATAACATAGACTCACGTTTTTTTGTCTGTACAGGGTGCTTCCTTGCTCCTGCTTGGGCTGTGTCGCAGTAAATGTGTTCCCTTGGAAACTTTAGCTAGGAGACGAGTTCCTGTCTCATTGAACAGTGATAAACAAGATCTACCGTGACTTTCTCCACTGCAGCCGGTTCCATCCTGAAGCGGGAGAAGCGTGTCTGCACGCGGCGGGTGCGCTTTGAGAAGGTGACAGTGTACTACTTCAGCCGGCGCCAGGGCTTCACCAGCGTGCCCAGCCAGGGCGGCAGCACCCTGGGCATGTCCAACAGGCACAGCTGGGTCAAGCAGTACTCGCTCGGGGAGTTCGCCATGGAGCAGGAGAGGCTGCACAGAGACATGTTGAGAGACCACCTCAAGGAGGAGAAGCTGAACTCCATCAAGCTCAAGGTACACTTGCCCCACCCTCCGCTTTCACTGACAAAGATCAAAGAACAGTCACTGGTCGCAGACCTGACCACGACAAGTCAACTGCCCTAAAGTAGGATTCAATATTCATCAAAATATTTAATATTATTAGAGCACTAGAGCAGAAATAGCACCCCTATAGTCACCTTTACACACCCATTAGCCAATAAAGTAGACAGAATAAGAGAACATAAGACATATAAGATGTAACACTCCTGTTGACAATCCTCTAAATACACTTTTTAAACATTATTAAAGCCCTCAAGAAATGAAATAACACCCCTATAGTCACCTTTACACACCCATCAGCCAATAAAGTAGACAGAATAAGAGAACATAAGACATATGAGATGTAACACGCCTGTTGACAATCCTCTAAATACACTTTTTAAACATTATTAAAGCCCTCAAGAAGTGAAATAACACCCCTATAGTCACCTTTACACACTCATTAGTCCTTACAATAGAATATAGTGGCCAACTTAGAACATTACATTCACAACCACACAATCCTGCCTCGTGTTTGTACGTGACTTCATTTAGTCAGATAATTTAGACATTTTTATGCGTGGAAATGCTTCATTTAGGCCAGCAATAAGAACAGTTTGCTTAAATATACATACCTTCTACTAATTATAGGCTATCAAGCACCCATACAGCCAGGGACGACTGTGGTGGGATGCACTTCAACTGTGATACCTAATGTGACCACTAGATGTTCTCCTAACCTCAATAGGCCATGGACAGGAAATGCTGTGGATGACAGAGTAGATCAGGGGTCTCAAACTCAATTTACTTGGGGGCCACTGGAGCTCAGGTCTGGGTGAGACTGGGCCGCATCAGGTTTTCCAAAAAAACCCAAAAATTTTAAGAAACTTCGCTTTGGTTCCAATTTTCTACAAGAAAAGCTCTGATAAAACATTCCACTGTTCTCAAATATCTTACTTTTTATTTTTCTACACAAAATAAGATGAAAAATAAATAAACAAATGAAGAATAAAGAAAATCAATCAGTAATAAATAAATATAATAATAATAATAAAACGGCAAATAATAAAAACTTAAGAAACCACATATAGTTGGTGGGTAGACAAATTATTTTTTTCAGATTAAAATGAACAAAGCATTATTAGAGCCCTGTAGACATGACAAAACACGACTATAGTCACATTTATACTCTTTTTATTTACAACATATTGCGCAACTGCAGGGTCTTGAGACACATGCTAACTCGCAAACTAGAGAGCTAGCAACCTAAACGGTAGCCTTCAATTATTATTTCCTTTAAACTTAAATAGCCAAAAACTTACCACTTCCACACGGATAGGGAGGATAACTATTAACAGTTATTTAACCTTTAACATGAACATTAATCAAACGTAATAATTTTTTCTGGATACATGATACCATACAGCATCCATATCAAACTTGCGCGGACCGCATTAAACTTTCAAATCAAGGCGGGGGCCTCACACTAGTGTCCTGCGGGCCACATTTGGCCCGCAGGCCGCGTGTGTGTGAGACCCCTGGAGTAGATAGTGTTTCTTTTGGAGGTGGGACACTGTAACACCGTTTACAGCGTGTGTGTGGTTTTTCTTCATAGAACACACAACTCATATGTCTCCTTGCTGCTTCCTACTGAGCACAGGGTGGCGTTCAAGAGTCAGGAATCTGTGCTTACTTTATTGAGTACGGCTGCAAAGAGGTTTGCCAAGGAAGGTGAGAAACATGATTGAGTTGAAGAAGGAAGTAGGAAAGTTCCTAGTGGCCACAGGTTGCAGGGGGAACATTTTTAGGGAGACCCATAACAGGAAGTGATTGGACCTGCTGGAAGAGATGCGGCATACAACTTTAAGCATAGCAGTGTGGTGTTTAGAACGTAACAACGTCATGCCTTCATTCCAAGTTGACCAAGAACGGCACAGTGGAGTCCGAGGAGGCCAACACGCTGACGGCGGAGGACATTTCCGACGACGACATCGACCTGGACAACACGGAAGTGGACGAGTACTTCTTCCTGCAGCCGCTCACCACCAAAAAGAGGCGGGCCCTGCTCCGCTCCTCCGGCGTCAAGAAGATCGACGTGGAGGAGAAGCATGAGCTCCGGGCCATCCGAATGTCCCGGGAGGACTGCGGCTGCGATTGCAGAGTCTTCTGTGAGCCCGAGACCTGCGCCTGCAGCAATGCAGGAATCAAGTGCCAGGTGGGTCCCCTCGTGTCATCACCATGCCTTGCTTCCATCATGCCTTGCTTCCATCACGCCTTGCTTCCATCACGCCTTGCTTCCATCATGCCTTGCTTCCATCATGCCTTGCTTCCATCATGCCTTGCTTCCACCATGCCTTGAAGCAGGATTCCTTATTTACCAAATGGAATGGAATTTCATCTATGCCTACAACATGGCCGTGTTTGTCCCAAAAGCATAGCCGTCCGTGTTTGTGTGTTGAGGGGGCTGACAGGAAGTGGCGTGTGTGCCCGCAGGTGGACCGTATGTCCTTCCCGTGCGGCTGCAGCAAGGAAGGCTGCAGCAACTCCAGCGGCAGAGTGGAGTTTAATCCCATCCGCGTTCGGACACACTTCCTGCACACCATCATGAAGCTGGAACTGGAGAAGAGTCGCGAGCAGGAGCAAGCGTCCCCCTCCAACGGTTGCCACGGCAACGACAGCACCACCGCTAACCCTCTGGTTCCATCTCAGCACAGGCTGGACTTCGCGCTGCCGGACGCCGTTCCCCAAAGCGGCGTGCACCTGCAGACGTCGGACGAGATGGAGGCGCCGCTGGAGGAGGACGAGGAGGATGAAGATGAGGAGGAAGAGGATGAAGAGGAGGAGGAGGAAGAGGAGAATGAGGACGAGGAGGACAGCAGTAGCGTTTTCAGCGGGATTTCGGACTCCAGCACTCAGAGTTTAGCCAACAGTGACTCCGAGGAGGATGAGGAGGATGAAGACGAGGAGAGGTCAGACACGTGCCCCACGGAGGCGCCCTTGGCGTCCGTGTTGTGTTACGACAACCACGTGAACGGAAGCACTTATTTAATCAACTCCTCCCCCGCTGACTACTATCAGCTGGGGACCTCTAGCTCCGCCCCAAACGGCCAAAGCAGCCAGTCGGGCGAGCCCTTCGGGGGCACCTTAGCATTCCCGGAGCCAATCAGCAACCCCCAAAGCCAGCAGGGCGTCTTCCCCAATCAGGACCAATACTCAACACATTGTAATCTGAGTACTAATGTATCCCATTACACCACACCCGACCAGGACCAGCCGTCCCAAGCGGACTTTGCAGACCCGCCCCAGAACCAGACGCAGTTTCACAACTACCTGAACAACAACGTCCCCTTCAGCCCCTGCGGCTCGTGTGCGAGCGCCGAGCTGCCGCCGCCGCCGCCCAACATCAACGCACGTCCCGACCTCAGCTTGCTCGCCACCGGCACCAAGAACCTGTCCTTACCTGCCCTGTGAGGGGACGCCGGGACCGCATCCTAACGACCCCGCCCACTCTTTCATTCTTGGCCTTCCGCTTCCTCTCACCTTCAAACCATCAGCGACATCACACCTTTCATCATGGGATCAATCACGTGGATCAATACATCCTGGAAGCAGTACTCTATGTGTACTCTATCAACTTTTCTATGTCTGTGTGTCAAATGTGTGCAGAAAGGATTACTGTTGCTTTATTATTGCTTAGGAATTCTGCGTATACGTATATATATATATTGTCAAAGTTTTGATAATACGCATGCTCTCTTTGGGAATGGCAGGGGAACAAAATGCTATTGTTTTATAGAAGAGAAAAAAATGTACACATCATGTACCTTGCGCTTGTTTTTGCTGACTCTTCTATGCTTTTCTATGATTTGGAAAGCATGAGAAAGCCTGAGTTTGTATGTTTGGGAAAAAAAAGGTCAGATTGTACCCGAAAGCCGAGGCCCAAAGGCACGCGCATCCGTTATCAACACAGGTGGTCCTCCGCTGAGTCAAACAACGCATCAAATACAAGACATGACGGTCCCACATCATCCTGTAACAGCTTGTTAAAGACTGGGAAACTTTATTTATTTCATTCAGGAGAATTAGCGTTCAATCATCTTTATGAGGGTGGACGATAATTATCACAGCCATGGGAAGGAATTATGACGTCATACCGATTAATATGATAACATTTAAAATGGCTCCAATAACCAATTATTTACGAAAAATGCTCTAATGAAAATATTGCATCTTTGGCCAAAGACATCAGCTTCTTTTTCTTAAAACACTGACAACTTTGGCCGAAACCACTGGCAACACTGGTAACTTTGGCCGAAACACTGGCAACTTTGGCCGAAACACTGGCGACTTTGGCCGAAAACACTGGCGACTTTGGCCGAAAACACTGGCGACTTTGGCCAAAAACACTGGCGACTTTGGCCAAAAACACTGGCGACTTTGGCCAAAAACACTGGCGACTTTGGCCAAAAACACTGGCGACTTTGGCCAAAAACACTGGCGACTTTGGCCCAAAACACTTGCGACTTTGGCCCAAAACACTTGCGACTTTGGCCGAAAACACTGGCAACTTTGGCCTAAAACACTGGCAACTTTGGCCTAAAACACTGGCAACTTTGGCCCAAAACACTGGCAACTTTGGCCCAAAACACTGGCAACTTTGGCCCAAAACACTGGCAACTTTGGCTAAAAACAAAAGCGCGATTACCCGTACTTTTTACTCCTTCCTGTGACATTAACAGCCATCGTAACTTCTCTTGAGCTCACAAAGATTCACTGTAAGAGGAATCTTACAGACGTTCCGTGATGATGGGAAAAACAAACAGATGCCAGAGACCTCCATGGCATCACAGCGGCTTCGCGGAGCGGGTGCCCGAATACAGTGCACTTTGCTGGGCCACATCAGGTGGCTCCTCCCCCTCTATACTCTACTTCTCCTGGTAGTAGTCATGTCATGATGTTTCATTAGGACAAATCAATGTTCCGGTCCTTCTTACTTCCAGATATGCACAAACTACACTTCCATCTAAAAAGTAGATATAAAAGTGTTATCGGTAGCAGAAAGTTATTATATTTCTTTAAACTCTGTCGCCAACACAGGTATTGCTAGGTGTGTCTCCTGTGTTCATTTTCACTTCCATGGTCATGGCTTTCCTTTTCTTTGGCGCACTGCTGCTCGGGAGACGTCATGAAGAGTAAAAAGTCAACTAAAAAGTCATGTTTTTCTTCCGCCGTGTGTCTGAGCAGGCACACAGTGTACAGTATTCTTCCGCCGTCATGCGCTCCAACTAGTCCTTAGGTCTTTGATGAATTTATGGGAACGCTGTCAACAGAGGACCACCTGTACTTAAAGGTGTAAACCAGATAAGTGTTCCTTCAATACAGGGATATAAAATACGAACTAGCACTTTGAAATGTCTAACACACAACATGCTTAGTGAGAACCACGTCATCGAGTACTTGCTGATTCCAGAGTGTTGTGCTTTGAATGGCAAGGAAAGGGAAATCGGTGCGCTCATGTTTATTTACGTGACGCCGCCACAGCTAGCATGTTGCGTGCAATAGCCAATAATTGTGTTGATGTTTGCGCTAAACTGTTGCCATGACTGACGTGAAAAGGATGACAATCACAACTTGGAATGAGATGATTGATGGGAATGAATGACACGTTAGCCAATACCAGCCATTGGAAATGGAATATGCACACCAGTGCCGTCCTACTGGACTTGTACTGGTTCTATGGAGCAGCTTGGACCTTGGGTGTGTGTGTGTGTGTGTTTGTTTTCAGGCCAAGCCCTTCTTGTGCAGATTTCTTTTGCCAAAGCTTCCGCGTGAGGGCTGACACTCTGCTGATGTTGCGTCTTTCATTTTGCAGTATTTATTATGAATGATATATTGAAACGTGTATTTATTGTGGTAAGTCGATAGTTGATATCTTAAACATTTTTGAAATGCCGATTGTGAGTTGTAAAGCTTCATGTGCCTGGATTTTTATTTGGGATATTTTAGATTTTGTGAAATGCAAATGTTTTGCACAATGTGATACATTTTATGTGTTTGCTTTTTAACCGTAGACGGAAATCTGCTTGCTTTATTTTCTACATGCTTTTGAAATAAATGTCATTTGGTCTTCATCATGACGTCACTGCGAGGGTGACTCACCTGACGGCAGTCTAAAGCGCCCTCTAGCGACCACTTTCGGGACTGCAAGTACACCTTGAGGATGTGCGATACCTCATGGTACTTCCACATCATAGGTCTGCTCAACTTTAAAAAGTAGTGGAGTTCCTACCATAGCATAAAAAACACGTTATTTTGCATAGATTCAAATGATTAAGCGCTACTATAAAAATTCACACATTGCTCCGTTCACGAATGACGTCAGTCACTCCATTAGCACTACTGCTAGCTTTGTTTACACACTGCGCAAAGAGGATTTCTGTAGGGAAACAACAGACTGCCGACGTTTTTGGCATAGCAAGCTAGCGAGCTGATTAGTTAGCCCCCTATTTAGTGATTCCAACTGTAAGAAACGGGTTGGAATTGATTGAAGAATGGCAAGTGAATTCAAGACCGACGTCACTTTGACGTTTGTCGCTCGATTAGCACTACTGCTAGCTTCGTTTAGACCACACTGCGCAACTCTTACGCGCAAGCTACGGGGACTCTGTAGGGACAAAAGCCGCCGCTTTTTTTGCATGGCAAGGTAGCGAACTCATTACTTAGCCTCCTCTTTAGTATTTCTAACTGTTGATATTTATATATATTATATAAGGGTGGAATAAAGTGACACCAGGGCAGTGGAAGAAATGTATTCTCATATAAAAACAGGAATTTGAAGGACAATTATTTTTCTGTTTCAGATTTTCACTTTCACTCTCTTTGGCGGGCAAATTGTAAAAAAAAAAAAAAATCTAGAGATTGAATTGGGCTTTCTATGCATAATACTGCACTGACTTAGCACACTGCATGGACAAAAGTCTTGGGACACGGCTAGCTGTTAGGAATGGCCTGACTGTCCCAATACTTTAGTCCAATAAAGCATCTTTGGACTCCAACGTTTCCTCCCCGCAGGCACAAACTATCATGACTTGTAAAAATAAATTAAAAGTCCATCTGGTGTCACGTACATTCAGGCGAAGAACCAGAGCTGGAAGGTGTCGGTGGGGTCACAGGGAGCAAGGGAAGGATGCTCGGGACGGGCGGTGAGACACATGTTCCTCCTCGGCACGCGGAGTAGCTTGTTCTTGGTGAACAAAGAACATCCAAGAGTCATCCAACTGATAGCAAAGAATTTCAAATGTACAAAGATCCGACTCACATCATTCAGCTCCCATTTCTGCTCGGGTCCTACAAAGGTGTTCCTGCCCTTGTACTGGCACGCCTCCAGCCTGACCGCCCCCTCGGCGACCCCGTGCAGACACAGCTCCTTCTGGATGTTGTGTCGCAGCTCGTGATGCGTGGACAACTCGAAATACTAAAAAGGAAGGAGCGGGCAGCCGGCGAGTGAGTGATTGATGGGTGAAACCGGAAGGCGAGGCGAGGCTGACCTGATTCCCTCCAAGTCCGTGACACGGGTACATGATCAAAGGCTTGCCGCCCTCGTTGTTCTCTCCTGCGTCCAAGCACCAGTCCTTGCCCACATTTCTCACCTACACATGGGACACATGACCAGAAATACTCATCTCCTGCCGTGAACCAGCCAGTCTTACCGCGCCAAAGCGGAGAGGGTTGATGTCGGGCATGAAGATCTCCGGGTAGACGTTCTTCAAATACCAGGAGAAGCTCTTGCACTGCAGACGCTCACGGAGGTCCACGCGTTTGGAGATGTCTCCAAAGGTTCTCTGTGGGGGAGATAAAACACCAAAAGTTGAACAAACATTTCCACCGAAACATCAGCAGTCACATGACAGCCGTGCCCCACCCCCCGCTGATAACGAGCGCCGAGGGCGGTGTGAGGAATGCGAGGTGGGCCTTCAGGGGGCCTTTTTATGGCACCTATGAGACCACATGTCAGGAAACGCTGCAAGCTGCTTGCCTTTGACACTCGGGTGTCCCAACTTTATAGCGGCCAGGCCCACATGAAACATCTAAGGATCCAAGGACCACATCGAGGAGGCCACTTGGATACTTTCTGAAGATGTGCAAAGAACGCTTTGTGGGCCAATAAACACACTTTGGAGCGGCCCGTTTCTTTCACGAGGATCTCATTGACAGGAGTGTGCTTCCTTGTGCAGCAGGAGGGAAATATTCTTCTGTGCTGGAGTCCGCTAGACGCTGATGAAGGGAAGAACATGTCTGAACTTGCCTCAGGAGGAGGATAATGAGAATCCTGAAGCACATTAGAAGGAAGAACTGCTGGGATAAGTACCACCTACCTCTTTGGCCATCTGTCCCGCCTGCTGATTACGCCGGTAGAAGATCTCCTTGTACTCGTCCATCCACACCTCGGCCAGTCGGACCTGGTTGCGAGCGATCACTTGAGTGCCCTTGGGGAAGGTGTGGGGGCTCTTGGTGCGGAAAACATGGCCGACAACGGAGCACGGGATTATCTCCAGACGTCCGCCACACTGCCACACCTGCAGGTCACAGCGAGAACATACCTGACTGGTTGGGGCCCACATGTCCACCAAGACGTACCGCTCCGTTTGTGTCCCAGTGGGGTTGGGATCTAGCGGGATTCATCCATCTTCTAGCTGCACCGATACACCCGTCCATCTCAGGGGTACTTCAACTCCTCCACTTGGGGCAGGATCTCATCCCAGACCCAAAGATGGCACTCTTTCATGTTCCGGGCGAGAACCACCGTGTGCTTCACACACTACTGCGAAGCGATCAAGTGATAGTTGAAGGTCACGGCTCGTTAAAGCCAGCAGGACCACATCATGTGCAAAAATCAGAGACCCAATCCTTCAGCCACCAAAACCGGAACCCATCAGCACCCTGGCTGTGCCCATTCAGTCCATAAAACAGAATCGGTGACAATGGATCAACTCCGGCGGAGTCCATCCCTCACTGGGAACCAACCGCCTGAATCAAGTGGTCCGGTACCCTATACTCCCGAGTACTACTCACAGAATTCCTCGAGGAACCAGGTCAATTGCTTTGTCCAACTATTCGGGCAAACTCCCATGTACCCTCAAAGACCCGCTGACACTGTAGAGTTGGTCCACAGTTCCATGACCGGGACCAAAACCACACCGCTCCTCCTGAATCAGAGACTCAACTGTCCAGCGAATCCAACTGTCCAGAACCCCTGACTAGACCTCACCAGGAAGCCTGAGGAGTGTGATCCCACGATATTTGGAACACACCCCACCACCCCGCTCTGGTCTGGTGAACATTTGAAAGATTTTGATGCTTTCGTAGCATCTTACCCTGAAAGACATTTCGATATTCTCTCCACCCCAGATCTCCATTTGCTCATCGTAGCTTCCAATGTGGTAGAAGTATTCCTTGGAGATGGAGAAGAGGCCGCCAGCAAACGTAGGAGTCCTGCAGAATACTCAAATTAAAAAGGAGTCAACACGGACGATCCGAGGACGCGGGGCTTACATGATCGGGTAGGTTTCGTCTCTCCGCCTTCGCTTCTCAGGATCCGGAAGACTCTCCCATCCGAAGGCCAGGCTCCAGTCAAAGTTGCCCCGGTTGTGGTGCTGTCCGTACGGGGACGGCTTCATGAACTCGAACGTGTTGAGGTCGATGGTGGTTATGTCGGGACTGACCACCATGGTGGAGTTCTCCGCTATCCTGGCAAGCAGCGGCTCCAGCCAACCGTGGAAGCATTCGCCTGTCAAGACAGTAATTATATCACACCCACGCCTTCGCCTGCCGTGGCGTGTCTGCCGTCTCACAGTGCGCGTCCAGGAAGGTGAGTGTGTCACCGGTGGACACGGAGGCGCCCAGTAACCGAGCTGTGATGAGGCCTTTCCTCTCTTTTTGACGAACCACGCGAACGATACTCAAGGCTTTCAAATACTCGTCCAGCTCGTCCTTCAGCATGTCTGAAAGAAGAGAAGAAAAGGACGGTGGATGAGTGGACAAATCTTTACTCATAATCCTCAAGCTATGTGGTAAAACCAGTTTTGAGAAACTTAAGACGACCATGTATTCAGGGTTATGCTTTTTATGATCGAGGCCATAGCATCCCAACTCTTAGCATGCTAGCATTTTAGCTACTTTACTCATGTCTACATGTAAATGCAGACAGGCATGGATGTAGGGACTCTATAGTGCAGCCTTGGCACTTTTCATGCCTGCATGCTAACTGCAAGAATGCTAAAATGAAAGCTAATTTACTCATGTAAATACAAACAGGCATGGATGTAGGGACACTATAGGGCGGCCTTGGCACTTTTCATGCTCGCATGCTAACTGCTAGAATGCTAAAATGAAAGCTAATTTGCTCATGTCTACATGTAAATGCAGATCTGGCATGGATTTAGGGACACTATACAGCAGCCTTGGCACTTTTCATGCTAGCATGCTAACTGCTAGAATGCTAAAATGAAAGCTAATTTACTCATGTCTACATGTAAATACAAACAGGCATGGATGTAGGGACACTATAGGGCAGCCTTGGCACTTTTCATGCTAGCATGCTAACTGCTAGAATGCTAAAATGAAAGCTAATTTACTCATGTTTACATGTAAATACAAAACAGGCGTGGATGTAGGGACACTATAGGGCAGCCTTGGTACTTTTCATGCTAGCATGCTACCTGCTAGAATGCTAAAACGAAAGCTAATTTCT